>NC_143053.1:182332424-182635454 GCF_052426305.1 Pelodiscus sinensis | reverse complement strand
ATGCAGCATGCTGATATACAGATAGGGTAGCTCTGGCAAGTAGGAAGTCCAGTGTCTCTGCTACATCCCTGCGAGGAGCATCTGGCTGGCTCACTCACAGAGGCCACTGCCTTGTGGGTGTTAGGCTGCCGTCCTTAGCTTACAGCTGCCATACAGAGAGCACAATTCCATGAACATCTTGTGGCTCAAAGGGCATGCCTAAGGCTGTGAGCACTTTGGTGAGGTACCATAGAGAGGACAAAGTAGTGCCAGAAGGTTTCTGTGGTAGCTGAGGCTTTGACCTCCCTCAGGAATTTAGTGAAGTGATCCACCATCATCAGGATGGAGGATGCACTCCTCTGACTTGGCTCTACCTTCAAGTGGTCCAGCGCTGCCAATGCCGAAGGTACAATGGGCTCTGTTGGCTGGAAGGGACTCTGCCCTCCACCCCCTTTTCTGCGGGTGCAGAGCCAACCTGCCTTCTCATTAGGTGCTGGCATGCACTATGAGCACAAATTGGTGGGCCTTGTGGTGTGGTCCCAGCTGTCCTGTTGGCTACGGTAAGAATTCCCTTTAAAAGTGCCAGTGCAGCAGATGGCACTCCTCCAAGCAGCTTCCTAGTTCAGACACTGTCTCTGCCCCAGCTCAGGGCTGCTGCTTCTGCTGCTCTCTTCCCAGATCCTCCTGGGACTATTCCTTGCCCTTCCTTCACTCCTACTCGTTTAAACCTTCCCAGGTGCTCTAATTAATTCTGTGTCCTTGTTCTGAAGTGGCACTCTCCATCCCCTGCCAATCAGGTTTAAGCAGCGGGTTGGGGGTGTGTGGAAGAGGCTCTTTATCCAAGCCCCAAAAAGAGAAACAAAATGTTTTGTTTGCATGTAGCATTTAAGCAGTAACTGCAGGAATGGCTGCCCACTTGTAGGTGACATGATGCTTTAAAATAATAGATTGACCTTCAACTAAAGGCGACGGGCCACATTCATCACTGAAGGGGAAGGGAGATATAAATTACACTGCCTTGTGCCCAGGAGCTCCCTTATATGCAAAGGGGAGAGTCATCCAAAAGAAAGGAAGGCAACAATACTCCGGCGCTTTTTCTCTGCAGCTTTAATACATAGCCACAACTTTATAAGGCCCATATAAGTTTCCAATTGAGACACCCAAGGGACATTAACAGAATCATCTTCCAACATTCCTGGCCATGCCTCCTTCTCACCCATACTGAGTTTTGCTGACCACCTCACACACACCTCCCATTGGCAACACCCCATGGCATATGACTCATAGACTCATAGACTTTAAGGTCAGAAGGGACCATTATGATCATCTAGTCTGACCCCCTGCACAGTGCAGGCCACAGAATCTCGCCCACCCCTCTTAGAATAATCCTCTCACCTATGTCTCAGATATTGAAGCCTTCAAATACTTTGAAGGCCCCAACATGCAGAGAGTCCTTCAGCTGTGATCTGTGCCCAATGCTACAGAGGAAGGCAAAAAACCTCCAGGGCCTCTGCCAATCTACCCTGGAGGAAAATTCCTTCCTGACCCCAAATATGGCGATCAGCTAAACCCTGAGCTTGTGGGCAAGACTCACCAGCCAGACACCCAGAAAGTTCCCTATAGCAACTCTGACCCTGTGAACACTTCTGGTCATGAATGAGAACTACTCACATGCATGATGTTATATACACCAGTGTTTCCAGGATTGGGTATATATATATATATACAAATAGTATATGTATTAATGTACTGAAACACATACATTTACCAGAAAGATAATCAAAATTCAGCCACAAAATACTTTAATGCAGAATACTTAAAATTCAGACTCTGGTCTGGATCTCTAAGTAGACATATATTGATACATCTTCCTAACATGCATATTTCTTCTTTACTATTTTTCCTCAAAGATACATTCCTAGGATTTGACTTTGCTGCTGGCCTGTTCATCTTTGATGTAACGCTGTTGTTCCTTCTCTACCAATATGGAAAGTGCAGGTGCAGAAACACTTATCAAAACTTCTAAAAGGTAAAAGAATGAAGAGGTAGATACTGCAAAACTTCAAGAGCAACTAGATGTCTGTTGTTGTTTTTTAAGTCACCTGCAGTGTTTTACAATCTACAATTATCTCTGGTCAAATAATTCTACAAAGCACGTTGAATTGATCTCAGCAACAGAGACTCTGCAACCTAATTCATAAATCACTGGAACATCACAGAAATAAACTCATGTTTAGAATTTACCTTTGTAATTTTGTTTTGGAAAACTGGTGTTAGAAGCCAATGTTGTATTTAGCTACTATTTTACTCCCATCACTCTCTACACCCCAAGACCTCCCCAGGCCAAACTCTCCCCTCACCTTTGTTTTCTCTGGCCCTACTCCCATTCCGTTAAGCATTCCTATATCTGGAGTAGCCTCTTAGTACACTAGCAACCTCACACTCTTCTTTCAGGTCCCTCCTAAAACATCACTCCTTTCAGCCAGCTTTTAGGCACTAATCCTCCATATACCTCAGCCCTCATCTTATCTTTTATTTTAATTCACACTGCATGTTACAAATAACTCCCTGGCAGAGGCAGTGCTAGCCCATTGGAGTCCCTAAGGAGGAGTATTTTTGCTTGCTCCCCCATACAATATGTACAACAAAAGTCTAAGTTTATAATAAACAACGACAACAAAAACTGAAATAGGGACCCCAGTTAGCTGCTCAGAAGGACCCTAAGCAATAGCTTAGTCTGCTTATCCCTAGTGCAGGCTTTGCTCTCTGGCCTCTCTAAAAATTCTTGTAACGAACATGTATTGAAAGAAATTAATCACTCGCTTTACTTTTTATGTTGTATCTCTTCTGGACTGCATTAAATCTGTTTAGACTGTGGAGTCTTTGGACAGAGAAACAGTCTCCTTCCATGTCTGTAAAGTGTCATAGACAATGATGGTGCCATGTAGATTATTATTAATAATCATATTTTAACGGGCAGTGGGGGGGGTGATGTGATTTCCCCAGATACATTGCGAATCATAATTTCTCTCAGAGCTGCCCCATTCATGATCACCATCATGGAAGATGAACAACAGTGCAACAACCTCACTCCATGGGTGTGTAGAGAAGGCAACTTTTGGCCATGCCTCATTTTCAGACTCCTGTTACCCAGCAACGAGCAAGCATTCCCTCTATCATTCTAACACTGCCACACAATGGGGAGAAATTTCTTGGTGTCCTCTGTTGTAATAACTGGGCCTCCACATTTACCCTGTGAACTCAATATGAATGAAAGTTTATAAAATATCATAACCACTTGTAACAAATGTTAAATGGGGAAAGTACAAAAAGATACCAAATTATGGAACTAGTCCAAACAAAAAAGCTTAAAGATATAACTCAAGGATTGTGGTAAGAGCATGCCTGGTAAACAAGAACTATGTGATACTGGAAATTAACCATTGGAAATTAGGCCTAATTGGACAAAATAATGAAAAGGCAGGTTATTCCAACTCTCCCTCCCTTTTGGTAACCTTAAACACACAGGCTACGTCTACACTGGCCCCTCTTCCGGAAGGGGCATGTAAATTTCACAAGTCGTCGTAGGGAAATCCGCGGGGGATTTAAATATCCCCCGCGGCATTTAAATAAAAATGTCCGCCGCTTTTTTCCGGCTTTTAAAAAAGCCGGAAAAGAGCGTCTAGACTGGCCCCGATCCTCCGGAAAAAGTGCCCTTTTCCGGAGGGTCTTATTCCTACTTCAAAGTAGGAATAAGACCCTCCGGAAAAGGGCACTTTTTCCGGAGGATCGGGGCCAGTCTAGACGCTCTTTTTTAAAAGCCGGAAAAAAGCGGCGGACATTTTTATTTAAATGCCGCGGGGGATATTTAAATCCCCCGCGGATTTCCCTACGACGACTCGTGAAATTTACATGCCCCTTCCGGAAGAGGGGCCAGTGTAGACGTAGCCACACGCTTTGGGATGTAAAGCTGCATACTATGATTCCGCTGACTGAAAGATGAGAGAAGAGGAAGTAGTAAACAACTTTATCATCATGGCTGCCACCTCACCATCTCCTGGGACCTCAGACTGTCGTCATTCTAATCCTGAGAGGTGCCCTGATCAATCCAGGACAGAGAGAGGAGCCAAGATCACATCGTCACTTTTACTGACTCTGGCTGAATCTAATGACAGTTTCAGAGATATTTGTGTTAGCCTGTTTCAGCAAAAACAACAAGTAATCCGGTGGCACCTTAAAGACTAAAGATTTTACTATGGCATAACCTTTCCTAGGCAGAAGCTCACTTCATTGGCTGCTGTCCAGGCTGTTCCCCCACTATGGCACTCTGAGTGCAGAAGGTGGGGGCCCCCAAGAGACTTTAAAATACCTTGCCTCTATAGGCTCTGCTTAAAGCTCCCCAAGGTCACAGATTCCCTGGCCTTGGGAAGTAGCTGCCACCGCCAAGTGAAACAAAAAAACCCTTTCATCTTGAACCCAGGAAGAAAGCACTTGGAACTTCTTCCAGAGGGGAAGAACCACCAGAGAACCTGGAAAAAAGAGGAAACAAACTGTAATCTCTGATAGCTGACCTCTCAGTCTTAGACATACATATAAAGACCTCCTCTTACCTTCCAAAACACAAGAATCAAATTGTCACCTTAAAAAAGGTGATTTTATTAACAAAACACAAAGATATGCTTGATAGAGCATACTTGGTTGTTAGGTGTTTTAAAATCAACTGAGAAAAAAACAATTTAAAAACACAGAGAAATTCCACCCGTGGGATACAGCTTTAAGTACAGTGTATGGGAGGGAGGGGGAAGGCACATGGATTCAGCACAGAGAAGTTTAACCAAACAACAAAACAAAGAAAATAACCTGATCACGTCTAAATAGACATTCCATTCCCTATCTACTCACATATTCATGCTTCAAGGTCCAGTCCATTTCCATGCCTGGTATTCTTTGTAGTCAGGGTAATTCTGCCTGATTCAGTTCACCTTGTTCCCCCAACTCCTGGCTTAAAACTCACACAAAATAAAACAGCAGGCAGGTATATCTTCGAATTCAAATCTCAATACCTTCTCCCATTGGAACCCCTGGCTCCCTCCCAACACTCCCTATTTACCTGAGTTTAACCATTCAGTCACCAAATGCTAGGATGTTCAGAAAAGGCCATCACTCCTCCAATCCATTACAGATACATGAAGGGAAAGAAAAAGAAACAGATAGAAGGGGTGAAACGTATCTCTGCCATGAGTCATTTTCCTTCCCCATCTTATTTTTTCACTTTTCTAGCTCTCTCCTTTTCCTATTGTATAGGAAGAGTATGACTTGACTGTCCAACACTGCATGTTTGCAACACTGCTGTAAGCTTGGGACCAAAAAGGCAGCTAAATGCAATACGCTAACCACTGGTACCAAGTTGCCAAGTCTTAAGCTATGTCTACACTCGCGGCTTCTTGCACGAGTAATATGCAAATGAGGCTAAGCGTGGAATATTGCCGAGACTCATTTACATACCTAATGAGCCACCATTTTTTCAGAAGAGGCTCTTGCTCAAGAAGGAGTGTCTACACTGCTCCTTCTTGTGCAAGAAAAACCCTCTTGTGCAATGCCGTTCTTCCTGAAAAGTAATAGGTGAAACGGCATTGAGCAAGAGGGTTTTTCTTGTGCAAGAAAGGGCAGTGTAGACCCTCCTTCTTGCACAAGAGCCTCTTCTGAAAAAAATGGTGGCTCGTTAGGTATGCAAATGAAGCTTGGCGATAGTCCACGCTTAGCCTCATTTGCATATTACTTGCACAAGAAGCCGCGAGTGTAGACATAGACTTAGAGTGGTAGATAAGGCTGTGTGTGCTGTGCCTGTATTTTTCCAGCAGTGTGGTTGCAAGTGAAAGTCAACCCCTAGAGAACATTTATCTTTCCTGTTCTTTTCTTTCGCCTTTTGTGTGTGTTTTTCTGGTTTTGACTTTTCTGAAATTGGATTTAACTTTAACAACGATAGCTCCTACCCAACTTAACTAACTTCTTCTCTTTTCCCCAAAAGGACAGTTATCACCATCTGCAAGGCTGTCAAACAGAGGGTTTCTTTCTAAAATCTCTCTCCAGCTAAAGAGAAAGGGAACATGAAATGGTATTAAAATAAAAGCCTGGCTAAATGTTGTTCTAAATGTATCTTTAATAACTGATTACAAGGATTTTTAATAGTGTGTTTGCCATGGTACTAAACAGGCTTAGGTCTCTGTATACTCCAGGCCCGCTGATGGGAGGGGGAGGAGCAATAGGTCAATAGGTCTGCCTCGAGGCCGGTGATTCAAAAGAGCCCAGGGCTCCTGGGTGCTGCTACTGCAACAGCAGCAGTGGCTGGAGCTCCGGGTCCTCTAAATTGTCACCAAAGCCCTGCAGGCATGCTCTAGTATAGAGCCCCGGCCACTGAAATGGGTGGTGGCAGGGGGAAGGCTAGTGCTAGCCCCACCTCTTCTCTCCAAGGCCCCGCCCCTTCCAGGAGTAGGGAGCCAGCCCCCTCCCCCCAAAAAACACACACACACCTGGCCCAGGTACCAGGCAATTCTGTCAGCCCCCTTGCTATATATCAAACCCTGAATCTTGCTTAAAACTGTTAAATGTCAGAAAGTTTCAGGGTCAAGTTAATGCCTTTAGCCCTTTGGCCCCATATATTCCTTCTAAAGGGGTAATACAACACCCCATCCACAGCCACAGATGAATTGCACACAATCTGTTCCTAATAGTACAAAAATTATATAGATCTAGGACCTAGCCTAGATACTACAAATTGATATGTTAGAAAAGTAAGAGACAGTTTAGATAGATACTGAATAACATACACAGACGAGTGGGATAGCACAGACTTATGGAAATAAGAAGCTTCCCAGACATCTCTCTTTTTTGTCTACAGTAATGTTAGTCAGTTGACCAGCTTTTGAAATGATGCCTCACAAGTGATAAGACCTCATTTGCATCCCTGATATTAAGTCTGTCATATGTACGTTGGGGGTGTTATGATCAAAAGATGGATTTAATTCATAGGTGTTGAGGGTGCTTTGGGGCAATGCTGTTGAAAAAAAATAAATGTATCCTTAAATCAAATGTTTTGGCTGCACCAGCTTCATTAATTTGGTACTTCTGATATTAGATAGCAGTAGCACTAGCTGCAAAGAAAACAATTTGGTTGATAAGTGTGACAAAGCCATTTTGAGGCACTGGAAAGACAATAGCACTCCAAGGAGGTAGACTGGAGCATGCTTATCCAAGATGATTTTCTACAAAAGACTGTATTCAGAGAGGGGAATACGGGGTCTTGATGGCACTTGGAAACCTTCCTATGGATTACATCTCTAAAGCTGATTCTGTTACTCAGAATTTCAGGATGGGTGGCAACCCTAACTGTACTGAGTGCTGGCATGAAGTGGTTTTATTTCTGGGATTCATTTCTGTTAATGGGACAAAATTGTTAAAAATAATACTTGAGAACATCTAAGTACCCTTAATAAGGATCCGGCAAACACATTATAGAAACCAAATGTACAAATCCAAAATTCTTACTGTGATGTTGGGGGAGGAAGCCATGATCTATTAGTAATGTCGGCCCCAATTCTCATTTATACCAACTCCCCTTTCCACTGCTGTGACAAATTAAAGTTACACTCACTTTAAGGCTCCTTTACAATGTCAGAGCAGTATAAAGGGTCTGTAGTGTAAGTGAGAATCAGGCTTGTTGGCTTTAAAAAACTAAATGAGAAACTCAAAAGACTTAAAAATAACATTTTTTCCACTGGTGACTCATTGTTAGATCGTTTGTGACAAAAACTATTTTGCCCACAACATTGTAAAACTGTTAATATTAAAGATAATATTAAAGAAAAAAGTGTGTGCATTTGCATTTGGGTGAACTACGATAGAACCTTTCTGATGTGTAGTTACTGAACTGTAAATCCACAACAACGCTGAATTTTCTAGTTCCATGTTCATTGAAGCACAGAACAGCAAAATACTAAAGCATTGTCATGGGTAGGGCCAATACTGAGGACAGCTTAGTCCCTATGGAAAAGTGGAAGAGCTCCACATAACCCCTTGGGGCTGCTCACAGTATGGTCATGGAAGCAGTGAGGTGCATGGTTCTGTTGCAAGTTTGCCAAAGCATACAGGAGGCAGCAGAAGTGACAAGGTGCTGTCACACTGGCTCACAAGGACAATGCTGGTACTGAATTGGCTCCGGTCTAGGGCTTACTAATCCTCTTTGTACACACTGGCTCCAGCCACATTTACACAAGTTAGGATTTCTGCTGCTTTTCTTTTTTTTAAAGTAGAGCTATTACATCAGATCTGTGTGCTACCCTGTGTGACTCTCTAGAGTTTTCCCTTTCACTCTCTGCAAGACTGTACATCTCCATTCCTGTCGGATGTCTTTACTCACATACCATCCCACTATTGTTTGGCAACATCACACCGTTCCTAGAGATTTGTTATTCTGTAGCTTCTTCTGGGCTGCCCATTTTTCTGTGGTGCTCTGAATTGCACACAGCTGAAGATTGATAGCTATAACACCCAGAGCTTACTGAACCGTGGCTCTTGTCATATTAACTTGATGTCCGCATGTTTACATACAGATGACAGAGAACAGCCAGGCAATATGTTGCTCTGTGTGCCTAAGGCTTTGTACACTTTACAATCAGCTTTTGCAGGAGAAAAGCCAGAGAAAATCTTTTAGATCATAGTGCACTTCATGTCACTTGTTAGGTCCCAAAGTCAAAGAGGAAACAAGTACCACAGCCTATCTGGCTGATGTAGATATGAGGGAGAAGTCATCAAACTTGATGCATAGGCTGACACATCCTCATGATAATATCACAAAACTATCCATAGTATGTGTTTAGCAGTTTCCAACCAATGATCTGATTCATGTACAATTCCAACTGCATCTTCATTCCTTCCCTACAGAGCAAATTTTTCTCACCTCACTTTGCAGAAAGCACTGAATCAGGTTTGATCCATTATTTATGAGAAACAAAAATCACCATTTCATACATTAAAGATAATTGGTTAGAGTCTTCCGCTACTGTTTTACATATGGAAGTACATTCAGAGTTAGAAAACCAAATTGAGTCTTCTTTTATTTTTTCAAGGTTATATTTTAAAATTCTGGGCCAAATCTTCAGCTGGTATTAATCAGCATAGCGTCAACAACTTCAGTGAAGCGGTACTGATTTCTGATTGCCAGGGATGTGGCCCATAACTTTTAGTTGTGTACAGTATTATAAATGTCTGGCCCAATGCTTCTTTCACATATGCTGGTGGAGAAATAAGAGCAAGCAAAGAAAAAGGTCAAAAGATACGGAACTGCAAACCCCCTTTATGTTTGCTCTCTGAGAACTCACAGATTCCCCTCTGGCAACACTTCATGAGAGCAATGACAAGGGCAGGAGGGGACAATGCTAAGGAACAGATTGCCATGCCATTTTCTAAGCAAGAATAATAGGTGCCACTTTGAACTGACAAAAATTACTACATAAGATTGTGATGGTAGGTACTGTTATGTTCACCAGTTTTACAAGACAATGGATACATTTTGTACAAAATATGCCCTTTGAGATATCATTTGAAAACTCCTAATCTGCTGAAAATTGTTGTCCCGGCAGAGGTGAAAGTAAGTGGGTGGACCCTGGTGTGCTGCTCAGGCAAGAGGAGACTGAGCTGCTGCAAAAGCCATCAGGGAGCTATTTAAAGAGCTGGCAGGGACCTAAATTACAATAGGATGGTACCTGTAAGAAATGTTAAGTTACTTTCACCACTGTGACCTGGTAAAATATACGCCTCAGCACTGTGAGCAAAGTTATAAGATTCTGCAGTAGAGCACTGTTACAACATACTCCAAGGTTAAGAAAAAGCAGGCCCAAACTAGTTTTTCAGAGACAATGACACAGTGACACCCTAGAAAGGCTTTAAAGAGATATCACCTGCTTAAGCAGCCAATTTCCCAGAACAGGATGGTATGAATAAGAAAGTTAAATTCCATCACAGGGACAGGTGAGACTTCACATCCTCAAGAGATTACTTGTTGCCTGCATCCAGGGAAGCTTATAGCCTCCATGGGCCCCCGAGGAAGTTGTGGGGGGAGGGCGTGAGGCCTCAAGCAGAAATTGCGGGGAAGGGCAGGCAGCTATCAGCGCTGCACAGAATGCAGCGTGCCTGCCCCCAGCCTTCACAGCCACCTGGACTGTGGAGCACTCCCTCCATGAAGTGCTCTGTCAGTGATTTAAGAGAAGCCTCAGAATTGTCATTCATGCTTAAATTTGACACTTTACGAATGGGCCTTAACAAAGATGCTAATTATCTCACCCATTACAAAGATAGCTTCCCCAATTATCACCCCTAATACCATTACCTCTCAGACACTTACCTTCCCCCCTCTCCTCACCTCTGTTCTAAAATCTGATTTGTCAATTTTACGTGTTCACTTTTTTTGATTGTATCACTTTGGTATATATGGTCGTGCCAATTTTCTTCCACAATTTGATCTTAGGAAGTGGGTCTGGCCCACGAAAGCTCATCACCTAATAAACCATCTTGTTAGTCTTTAAAGTGCTGCATAGTTCTGTCTTTTGTTTCAGCTAGACCAGACTAACACGACTGCATCTCTATCACTATTAAAGGGCCCAGGGCTCTGGTTGCTGCCGCAGTAACAGCGATGGTAATCAGGAGTCCCAGGCCTCTTTGAATCTCTGGAGCCTGGAGCAGCTGCCCCTTTTCCCCCCTCTTGTTAGCAGACCTGTCTGCACCCTGCTGGGAGGATGGTGTAAGAGGAGGATGGTGTAAGAATGAAAGACAATGGCTTTCTCTGCTCTACATCTCTGCTTATAACTCTCAGGCTATGTCTAAACTACATGCCTCTGGCGGCAGAGGGATGTAAATTAGACGTATCGAAAGTGCAAATGAAGCGAGGATTTAAATATCCCGTGCTTCATTTGCATAATGGTGGCCGCCACTTTTTTTTCGAAACGGGGTGTGACCAGACAGACTAACCCCTATATTATCCATCTTATTTGCCTCTCTGAAGCACAGGGCAGAGAAGGAGCAATAATATCAGCATAGTCTATGCTGGTTCATCTGATCCTGAGAAGCTGAAACACAGATATGTGGATAGAGAGCAGCTAAGTCAATAAGCTGGCCTCGAGGCTGCGGCTGGCACCTATGTTGATTCGAACACACAGTCCCAGGAAGAGGAATTTCCCACTGAGAAAACAATGTCCAGTACTTCAAAATTTAATCATCTCAATTCTCTCTTACAAGTGTAAATTAAGTTCACAACTCCCTTGTAAGAACTGGTCTCACAGCAGACAGACCAGCATCAATTGGCATGACAGATAAGAAAGAGAAATACGTGACCTCATGATTATAAAAGATGGGCCCAGCACACACTCACTTTGAGTGTCATTCTACCCTCTACCTGCTGGTCGGGTTAGGTGTTTGACCTCCCGAGGTTCTATGGGGACGCCCACCTCGTATTTTCGTCTTTCCTAGGAATTGAGGGACCGGCCCTGGCCTGACATGCTGGAGTCGAGAGGCACAGAAGGGGGTAAAAATGGTACCTGGATGTGGTCCTCTGTCTTAAGTGTACACATAGAAAGAGTAAGCTGTTACTTGGTACCATTATTTCTATTTTTCTATCTTTATCTTCTTTGTAACCATTTTTAAGACCTATATTTTGCTAATAGTTAAGAAATAGAGCAATAGCCATTGTAACCATATGATTTATAAGCTTCCTCAATAAACCTGTAACTGTTTAAGCTTTAACCTGACTCCTTCAGTTGCTGTAACAGAACCAAGCACAATTTAAAAGAACTTCAGCCGGTCATAAAGGGACAGATATAGGGAGAGCTTGGGCGTTTGGATTTGTGTCACACCCAGGTGGCAAAATTCAGTTGGGGCGCTTCTCAGTCTCCCCGAGGCTGCCCGCTGCGAAGGAATTATGAAATTCTAGCAGCTAAAATCTGAAGCGTAATAAGCTCTTCCTATAAACTCGGGGCGTCTGTTGGACTGCTGGCCACCCTCTGCGATGGGACCCCGGTCCTAGCAGTAAAGACACGGACGTTAAACCTTTCTCGGAAACATACACACACACACTGCCCTGACCGTCGGCTGACACGGGGCTTTTCGGAAAAAAAACCCCAGCAGTTTAGATGGGGCATTTTCAACAGAAATGCTGTGTTTTGAAAGATCCTGTACTCCTCAAAATGAGGATGTACAGGATCTTTTGAAATGGGACATTTCTGTCAAAAATGCCCCATCTAAACTGCTGGGGGGGAGGGGGGTTTTCGAAAAGCCCCGTTTTGGAAAAAAGTAGCAGCCGCCATTATGCAAATGAAGCACGGGATATTTAAATCCCTGCTTCATTTGCACTTTCGATACATCTAATTTACATCCCTCTGCCGACAGAAGGGTGTAGTTTAGACACAGCCCAAAGAGATGAACTAAGGGAGAGATCCCAGGCTACAAAGAAACTCAGCCTGTGAAATTTACTGCTGAGTGAGCCAAAACATTTTGCTTTTAAGTTCTCTTGGATTGTTAAATTAGGCATTAGCTTGCATTTTTGTTTTTGTAATCAATCCTGAGTTTCAAATTATTTTTCTGTGGTTAATAAACGTACCTTCTTTTATCTTAGCCAGTGTGTTTGGATTGAAGTGAGAGACACTCCAACAAGGCTGGTGTATTATCGTTTTCCTTTGATGAAATGAACTTCCTGCAAGCTTACACTGTTCAGAAGGGTACTAAGCAGTACAAGCTCCACATTTGGGGATGGAGGGGGGGGGAGACAAGGCAGGTATTAAAAATTTGAAGGTGTTTCCCTGTATGTAATTCATGAATGTCTGGTCAAAGTGCTCATGTATTTAGCTGGGAGTTAATTTATATGCTGAAGGCTATTGTAAGTAGGCCACGAGTAAATGCTTTCACAGCAAAGCACAGTGTAAGAGGCACCAAAGGCTAGAAAATAAGGACGTAGCTGTTTAACAGTATAGATAGCACCCTGCGTAATGTTGCAAAGACACAAGGCAATGGGGAATAAAAGCCTACGTATTGGTTGTGTTTTAAAGCAGGGCAGGAACATTCCTTACTCAAAGGTCTACATTTTATTCTTGTATCAAGTTATCAGGTGCAATCTGCTCTGAGATTAATACCAAAAAATCCCTTTAATTTTAAAGGACCTTGCATAGGTTTAGATGAGAGTAGAACTGGTGCCGTTTTAAAACATGAAATGTTACCATTCAAAACACACAGATTCACTGTTAATTCCCAGTACTGGAAAAGTCTGAACAGAGATGGACCCAAGTTGTGATATTCAGAACACTCTAGAGTTTGGGGAATGTTCAACTCTAGAGATTTGGGTCCAGCCCACCTCTAATGCTGATTTATTGTGTGTTCTGATGTTTCTCCCACGGAGTTCTGGGGCACTGTTGTTATCCCTAAGCAAAAGCAACCAACTCGAATCAAACTTTCTGTGCCTGGGCTTGACAGGCACAAACAATTGCTGTGGCAATCCCATGGTGTTCATGCTTGACTCAGACTGACCTGTGGAAATGTGGAGACCATCCCATTCCTGTAGACTACCTTTTTCAGTCTGCACTCTCCCAGCCTTTGCAAATATTCCCCCCTTGCAGTAGTGGTGTTTATAACTATAAGAGCAGGGATATAATTGTTTAATATTAGCTCAGGTTTAATGGCTTTTACTGAAGAGTTTTCTTAGGGTGGGAAATGCCTTTTAGAATGATACAACCATTTGGATGGAGGGCAGCAGTATGTATATGGCATCTGCTGTACATTTCAGCTTCCCCTGTACGCACTGTCCCAGTCAGGGAAAAGGAAAGAGCTGAAGAATCAGAGTTCAGTACAATGTTTCTTCCTGTCCTACGAATGGTGCTGATCCAGCAAGGGATCACAATCAGCAGGAGGGAGGTCAGGGACTGAAGTGGTCTGTCATGAAACCACATAAAAATCCAACATCACAGAACAGCATGCTGAGAAAAGGCTCATGTGATTAAAACATTACGTTTGATTGCAGGATCTACTATAAATGTGCTGGTCTGATCACCCTCTCTCCTATTAAATACCTTATAAAACTTCAAAGTTGTTTACAGTATTGCTGTAGCTATGTTGTACCCAGGATATGAAAGACACAAGACAGGTGAAGTAATATCTTCTATTGAACCAGCTTCTGCACCCTCTCATTCACCACTTTTTTTGGGGGGGTGTGCAAAACCATGATAAATTTTGAATCAACTATGACTTGAGGTATTATTTGTATACTCATAATTCACTGATCATTATTCTCCTTGCAAAATGTGTGACAACATGGTATATAATGTTGTAAGAGTCTATTGTATGATGTTAGCTTGGCACATTCCAATTCTAGGAAAGCAGCCCAAACCAGTTCCTCAGACAAAAGGCAAGCCAACGCCTCAGCCAGGTGCCAGCATATTCAAATAGACAACCACCTGCTTAAGCGGACAGTTTTTGACAGGAAGAAGGTTATAAGTGAGAAAAATTACATATTAGCAAAGAAACAGCTGGAGGTTCCCATCCAACTCTGACTTGTAGTAGCCCAAACCTCAGCTGGAGATGATTCTCAGAGGCCAAAAATAGTCTAACTCCTCTCAGCTCTACTCAAGACAACAACAGCATCTGAAAGACAAAGGAAGCATCAGTGAATTGGGGGAGTGGTCCTGACTGAAGGAGTTCAGCTGGTGAAAGCATGTCATGAGAAAAACTTCTTCTTTGAATTCATTTATTTGTTAATTTAGGAATTACTTTCATTTTTACCTTTTTATTTCTTTGTAACCAGTTCCGACTTTTTATGCCTTATTTTGTAATCACTTAAAATCTATATTTCGGCAGTTAAGAAATCTGTTTTATCTAAATCAGTGTGTGTTTGGATTGAGGAGTTTGAAACTTCTATCTGAGAACACATTTGGTGCATATTTTCTATCCATGAAATAGAAAATTCCTGTGAACTTGTTCTGCATGGAAGGAAAGAGCTGGGAAGTACAAGATGCACATTTCTGGGGGCAAGTCTGGGTCTGAAAATTTGCTGGTGTCACTCAGCAACATAATTCAGTGTGGCTGGCTAGAAGCATTCATAGACTTCAGCTGGAAGGGACCAGAAATCAGGATGGACAGACCCAAGATTTGGCAGCAGGGAGGGGTAAGTCACAGGAACCAATGCAGACCATGTAGGGGTCATGGAAGGACAGCTGCTAAGACTTATGGAAGAAGCTGGGTGTAGGAGCTAATAGGCTGGGCAGAGAGGTAGGGAGGAAGTCAGGCTGCTGTTGGATGGGGGTATGGCTATGGACTGTGACAGTTTTTTCCGTTCCCAGTGATAGGGCCTGGGAGTGAGTATTTACCTAGGGTCCAGAGAAGAGGTAATTTTGTCCATTGTTACACCTCAGCAGAAAAGATTATGTACTGCACTTCTTGGGGAGTGTAATAGGGTTATGACCAAGGCTCTCCTTGATTAAGATTTTACTTAAATTTAATGTGTCAAAATATCACAACCTCTGACACTCCAATCTCTTCCAATAACTATATCCCAAATTCTGGGAGCTCCTGCAATTTCTGGTCCATTTTTGAACCACCGTGCACTAGTGCCCCTGAAAAACTACATGTATTACAGCCATTATTTCATCGGTGCAATAAATACACTGCCTGTGGGAAAGCTACCTCTTCTGCAGTGTAAGGTAGCAGCTAAGTGAATAACTCAAGCACACAGTGCTGCATTCCAGTACAAGCAAGGGAAACATTAGCCCCAAGCCCACAAGCAGCCCTTCAGCTGAATCATGAGAGACATCTCTAATTTCCCTGTAAGAAACTGCTGAGGCAATCCCTTTGTGCACAGAAAACAAAGGCAGGTACTTTTTTTCCTTTACTAAAGGAAGATAAGAGCTAAGAATACCCTTTTACTAAGGAGACTGGGAAACTTCATATCCTCCAAATAAGAGCGCTGATTCCCCCTCCACCCTCACAAATAGCAACACACTCACCCTGATACACTCACCCTGATACAGGAAAGCTTTATTTTCACTTTGTGCAGAAGAGGGGATGGATGAAGCTAAACCACACATCCCTCCCACTATGCTTGCTCATATCACTGAACCAATCTTCATCATAGCTGGAAACAGAATAGGAGTCCTACTTCCCTGAGGGTACATCTAGACTGCGGCACTATTTCGGGATATGTCCAGTATCCCGAAATAGCCTTTTCCGTGTCTTTACAGCATGCCCGTTATTTCGAAATGCAATTGAAATAACAGGTGTGCTATTCTGACATCCTGGTAAACCTCGTTCCATGAGGATTAAGGGACTTGTCAGAATAGCGGTCTATTTCAAAATAAGCTTGAAATAAGCTATGCAATTTGCATTGCTCAAATAGCGTAGCTTATTTCGAGCTAGCTCCACAGTGTAAACGCTCCCTAAATCCTTCATCCTAGCCAGGACTTAAATTAAGCTGGAATTGAGCAGAGTGGAGTTCCAGTATCTATTTTCAACCTGAAATTTAGAGTATTTTCTGGAGGGCCTCCCCATAACCCCCTTGAAATTTGTAGAGCATATTGGACATGAAGCTGGCTCCAGGAAATACTCTAAAAATGTAAGCCCTTAAGTGGGACGCCACTTCAGAGTCAGAAATCAACCCAGCCCCACTAACAGTTCCCCTGTTCTAATGGCAACTTTAATGAAGCCTTTGCATCCTCAGCATGCTCTGATCTGGGGAAAAGTGAGTTAAGGCCTCCACCTTCCTGCAAAGGCAGAGCCCTGCAGTACTTCTGACGTTAAAGGGAGTTGTGGGTTGAATCACTGTAGCCTGACTCCTGCTTTGCAAGACTAATTAGTGTTTAAATACCAATTGTCGTAGCAGGGATACACTTCCACCATAAAACGTAGTTGTTGTAAATGACCAAGCACATACCCTGGTCCAGGAGGAGAACTAAAAGAGAATCCCAGTGACTACAGACAGAAACAAAGATGGCAGAGTACAATTCCTTAGTATTCTATTTCCCACCCTTCAAAGCAATGTGTTCAAGACCTGCCATGAGACATTCATAACCGCAATGTGTATTTTATGCAAAACAGCCAACGGACTGTACTTCCAAGATCTTTTTACTCTTCAGATGAAATAATTACTGCTTTCAGGGACTCAAGGCCTCTCTGACTATCCTTGAGGGTATGTTCTTTGTGGCTTATCTTTCTAGAAACAGCACCATCTTAAAGTCTAATTCTAATTTAAACATATTAGTTATCAGTGGAGACATTGAGTCCTGGTGATGACAGACCTTGACTGTCCAAGTCAGAAAACAGTCTGAAATAAAAATAAACACTTAATTAACTTTGTTAACATGGGTCCTACAATTGACAGGTACTTATTTTGCTTTTATATATCAAATATCGTGGATTCTGTCATTTCCACTCCAACTCATCTGATAAAGTGGGTCTTACCCACGAAAGCTCATTCTCATGCCCAGGAGGGGCAGGGCTTCAGACAGAAGAAGCGAGGCCAGGGCTGTCAGCCCTCAGTGCCACCCAGAGCGTGGCCCCTCCTTGCCGACTCTTAGAGCAGCCTGGAGTGCACCACCCAGCACTCTGGAGGTGATTTAAAAAATCTCGGACTTCAGCTGCTGCAGTAGCAGTGACTAGGGTTGCCAGGTGTCTGTTATTCTACCGGACAGTCTGGTATTTGCGCTCTTTGTCCGGTAAAAAAAATAATCAGAGAATACCGGACATGTGCAATGTCTGGTATTCTCTGATTTTTCTGGCTGTGCACCGGATGGAAGCCTGGCATGGGTGGGGGGAGCAGCTGGAAGGCGGGGCCACGATCAGTGCTAGGAGCCTGTGATTGCACAGAAGCCTGGCGGGGGAGGGGGAGTGGCTGGGACTCCTCTGCCCCCACCAAGCTTCTGCACAATCACAGGCTCCCGGCGCCAATGGCAGCTCCGCCTCCCAGCCTGGGAGTCCCAGCTGGGAGGCGGGGTTGCGATCGCCGCTTTGGGCACCCCAAAACGGGGGCACTTATTATCCCATGTTCCATTTTTTTTTTTTTTGCTTGACCAAAAAATACTGTGTGTCCAGTATTTTTTGGGAGACCATCTGGCAACACTAGCAGTGGCAGCATCCAGGCGCCTCAGGCCCTTTTGAACCACCAGGCCTGGGAGCAGTTGTCCCCTTATTCCCTCTTGTCGGCAGGCCTTCTTGTGAAAACTGGGCACAAGACAAACCTAAGCATCTCATATGTGCTAAACATTGCACGAGTTTGCGTTGGCTGGGCTGCGGTGCATGGAAGCGATTTCCCTTCTGCTAAAGGGCTCAAAAATGAATTACCCATATAGGATTCTCCAGTAAATATTAACCCCGACACGGAGATTCAAGTATCTAGATTAGCAGCTCAACACCAATCCTAATATCTGTTCAAAGCCAAGATTTTCTGAATAAATCTAAGATTTTAGATTCTTTGGGATACATGCTAATGTAACTAGATCCAAACGGAGTAGAGATTGATTTTAAAAGAAATAAATGTGGATGAATTAGGATAAAGCATCAATTAGGTTAGATAAGATTAGGCTGCATGGCTTTTTACTCTGGGGCTGGAACTCTCCTGTTCCAATGCTGCTTCCCTAATACAGACCAGATTTGCAATCTCCCTCTCCTAGCAGAAAGTTGCATAGTCTCTGTGTTCATACTCATATAGCAATACTCATTTTTCTCTACTTCACAGAGCAAAGAATTTGAGGTATGGAATAGGGAAGCAGTACAGTATGAATCAATCCCAAGCAAAGCTGAGAGCCACTAGAAGATGGAACTTGCAACAGAAACTATCCACATGAATTCAGTTTTGCCTAGTCACCAGACAGTTGCAAAGTTAATATTGTAGAAATAGTAGTAGGACTTTTTACTTAAATTAGCAGAAAGCCACACTAATACCTTTAAATAGGAGTCTATCACAGAGGGAGATGAACTGGCAGTTAAGAAACAGAGTTATACAGCAGAGGTTTGAGGACTAGAATGGGGTAAAATTGTTCAGCCAAACTTTTTCCAGCTGATCAAAACATTTTGCAAATTCATGTCAAATTGTTTTGCTCGAGGGAAGAAGAAATAAAAATTACAAAATGTTTTAACATTTTCAAAACTAAATATTTTAGTTTTGTAATTTCAAATTACACTTTCTGTAAAAATGTGCTTCAATTTTATGTTATAATAAAATGTTTTTAAAAAGAGCGAATAGAAAAAAAGACATTTCACTTTGTGTCGATCAAAACATTTTGTTTGACCCAAAACAATTTTTCTTCGCATAACCAGCCACCAAAGAATGAGCTAGCACAGCTCTAGTCTTTAGTTTAGTTTGCTTTTTTACATTACAGAATGGTGGGCATATTTCTTGATACAACCTTAGTATGACTGACTCTCAGTTCAACTGTTTTGATGTTGCATCAGTGAATGGACCCTGTCTCTCTCCTTTATATTCACCTGCAGGCTCCTGGTATACAAAATTTCCCACTGATTAGTGTGAGGTGTCTGCCACCTACTGACCATACATATTGCCGGTGTTTTCAGATTTCTGCCTAGCATGTTCGAAAAATTTGTTTTAATGCACCATATGTCATTTTTGAGGTTTCATCGTGGAAGTAACAACACTGATTTCCCTTACCTCAGCAGGCTCTCTGTTTGGAGTTGAACAGAATGGATTATTAACATGATAATATTTTTCCTCAGATACTGTGTCAGAAGGGCTTTAGAGATATGAATGAGCCAAATGAATGAACCCTTCTGTCTTTCATATTACAGAAGAAAACACCGCATATTAAGGTATTTTTAAAAAGCTGTACTTATTCAGGATTAATCAATACACTTTTGGATAGATAGAAACTCCTACTCAATCACATTCAAAGCTTAGAGCTTTGTGGTTGACTAGGCCTTCTGAACTTCATTTGGTCTACATATGACATTCTTAAAGGGAAGGGAAAATGAATCCCATGCTTCTTCTAACTTTGGGTGAGTCTACACAGCACCCTAAACTCAAATTATGTATCTTATTTCAAATCTATTTCAAAATAGCTTATTTTGAAATTTGGCACCTCCACACAGCACCAAATTTCAAAATAATATGCCATTTTGAGCCATCCCTTATCCCTCATGAAAGGAAGTTTACCGAGATGGCAAAATAGCACACCTGTTATTTAGAAAAATATTTCAAAATAACGGGTGGCTTGTGTAGACACGGGATACCAGAGGTATCCCGAAATAGCTGTGCAATGTAGACCTACCTTAAGTGACCTTCCCTTACTTCTGACTCTCTCTCCCTAACAGTTGTACATATAGTGCACCTTGTGCTTTCTTAAAATCTTACATTTCTGTTCAACAGCATTGCAAATATTCAGCTCAATGTTGTTTCTGCAGAAATAAATGACACTGCAATTGGCTGGTTGTGTAATTTATAAAAAACAAGAAGAGTAGGGTTGCCAGGAATCCGGTTTTGAACCAGACAGTCCAGTATTTGAGCTTTCTGTTTGGGAAACAAATTGAAAAAATATAAATGGGAAAATATAAATGTCCGGTATTTTCTAAATAAGATGTAATGTAGATTGTGATGTAATGTCAAGTGTGTTCAGTATTTTTGTTGAAACCAACTGGCAACCATAAAGGAGAGCGTATCTGGCAGTTCCAGTATGTGGGCCATTGCAAGAAGACTTCTTGTCTGCATTATAAAGGGACCCATGTTTACTGCATGCTAATTTATGGGCTAGTGAAATTGAAACTAAATGCCTTGAGTTACACAACTCTTTACTGACAGAAAACTAATGAAACAAAACAAAAGCCAGAAACGGAAGACTATGAATAGACATCTCCTTGCTCAGAGCCTGGGAATCATAGGCTTCGATGTGATCCATACATTCAACGTGCATATTGTTCCATAGACTTTTTCCTAGCACATGCTTACTTTTCCCCCCTTTTTATAGCTATAAATCCACACCATGACACCCGACTACCAGTGCTCCCTCTAATTTGGTATGCCTTTGTATGGAATGAATTTTTATGTGCACCAATATGGAGATGATGTGCAACACATCACTTCCATATTGGTGCGCACAACATTTATTCTGCATATGGCTGATCCGTGGTGAGGGTGGGACCAAAGAGTTCAAAGTGTGGGAGGGGGCTCAAGGTTGGGGGGGATGAGGGCTTTGGCTGGGGTGCAGGCTCTGGGGTGGAACTGGGAAGTTTGGGGTTCAGGAGGGGGCTCAAGGCTGGAGTTGAGGGTTAGGGAGCAAAGGTGAAGGTGGGGGCTTGTGAGCAGGATCTGGGATGGGGCTGGGGATGAGAGGTTTTGAGTACAGGCTCCTCTGGGAGAGAGGGTTCTCCCCAGTCCTCTCAGTGCAGCAGCTCCAAGCCTGTTGAGAAGCAGCTCTCCCTAAGCCATGGCAGCTCTGTTGAGGGTGAGTTGGGCTGGAGGAAGGGTGCCTCTCTCCAGGGCTGGAAGGGCTTATTAGGCAGTTGCACAGCCACACAGCTTAGGGGGAACACTACTGGCTACTGATTCTGTCACTTGGAATTTCAGTGGGGTCTTTGCAAGTTGCCAAAAAGGGCCTGGCTTTCTGTCCTGAATACAATGGGAATTGTGTGTGTCCTGCAAATAGCTGGTCACTGTAGGCCCAAAAGCCTCCAATTTTGGGATGTGGCTAGAAATAGAAAAGAAATCTTCTTTTTTGAAAAGTCTGGCTGGTAATGAACAAGCATGTGATGATGGCTGAGAAGTGATTGGGGGCAGAGGAGTCCCATCTCCAGGATTCCCCTCAAAGGGTACGTCTAGACTACCGCGTTTTGTCGACAGAGTTTTGTCGACAGTATCTGTCGACAAAACTTCTGTCAACAAAGAGCGTCCAGACACATTGAGTTCTGTCGACAAAGCAAGCTGCTTTGTCGACAGAACCCTGAAGTCTAAACGCAACCCTACAGGCAATAACACCTTCTGTCAACAGAACTGTCGACAGAAGGTGTTATGCCTCGTAAAATGAGGTATACAGCGTCGACAAAACTGCTGAGTTCTGTCGACGTTATGTCGACAGAACTCAGTGGTAGTATAGACGCTGGTATAGTTTTGTCGACAAAAGTCCACTTTTGTCGACAAAACTCAGTAGTCTAGACACACCCAAAGAGTCTACATCAGCTGTTCTCAAGCTGTGAGTTAGGACCTCAAAATAGGTCAGGACTAGTGACTCAACTGTAATGGCGTTGCCAGGGCTGGTGTTAAACTTGTTGGGGGCCCAAGGATAAAGCCCACTGCCTGTGGCTGAAGCCAAAGACCAAGGATTTCAGCCCTGAGGGGTAGAGCTCACATTACAGGACCTCTGCCTGTAACCAGGGAGGAGTGTGTCTTCATTATTCTCTTAATCCCATTGTACAGCCAAGTTATTGTTCAGAACTTCAAAAGAATGACAACAAGTAGACTGCCAAACTATATTTATGGTTTACTAGGAAAATTGATAACTAGATGAAACTAATATTCAGGAATTGATTACTGATTTCTAATATTTTTTGTGGCAGAGGACAATGCTGTCTAATGTACATTCAGATACTGTAGTGAGAAGAGCATTGTAACAACAAAGATTAGGTAAAAATAGCCTGTGGGGGACACAGCTACAGAACAAAACTGAAGCTTTATCTAGCGAGTCTTAACTCACTGAGTCATCCTCAACCATGTAAATATTCTCGCTGACTGGGATGACTTATCAGAAGAAGTGGGTTGTGCCCACAAAAGCTCATAATACCATTTACATTTTTTGTTAGTCTAGTCTCTGAGGCTACATCTAGACTGCAAAAAAAACCTCTCGTCCCCAGCCCCATCCCAGATCCTGCTCACAAAAAAGACTTTCGAAAAAGCCTCTTTCAAAAAAGAGCATTTAGGTTACAACCAGTACTTTTGAAAAAGCAAGCCTCTTTTTTGAAAGAGAGCATCCAGGCAGTCTGAATGCTCTCTTCCGAAAAAAGCATTTTGCATTACACAACACCTTTTTTCGAAAGAGCACTTTCGAAAAAGGCATTCTTCCTTGTAAAACAAGGTTGAAAAAACTTTCCACGGTCAAAAAAACTGCCGCATTCTTTCAATTTACTTTCAAAAGAACGTGGTAGCAGGCTAGACACAGGGGAAGTTTTTTCAAAAAAGGTAGTCTAGACACACCCTGAGGTGCTGCAGGACTGTTGGTTGTTTTTTCAATTATAGACTAACACAGCTACCCCTCTGAAACTTTTAATGAGAATATTTGCATAAGAAAAGGTTTGCAGGGTCAGATCTTTGCTACCATCTCTCTGGCTAGTGAAGATGCAGAACAGCATAAGCAGGGAAATAAAGACAACCAATCACATGTATGCAATCATTACATGCCTGTTTCAAAATGTGCCTAATTTTGGCAGTGTTGAATATATTGGCCCTTCTTTACTATTGGCTCTGCTCTTTAAGAGATGGAATGTTACTAACAGCAGCCTGATGCTTAAGATACCATGGAGGCAGCCACAGTGGAGAGAAAAGTAGAGGGCAAGAATTCCTTCTGAAATAGAAAGATGGATGATATTCTGAATTGGGCTGCTTGAGGCAGACTGTCACCAGAAACTGACCGTAAGAGTAAATGGGGCTACATGTGATCAGCTGGCTGGAAACTGAAACACCAGCTTCAGGTTTTTAAGTTTTGCTGTTAATCAATAAAGTCTACATTGTGCCATTCTTTGCTGGTTGAATTGAAAGGAATTTAGGGCTATTACTGAACAATCTGGCATTTTCCTTCCCAGTGCTGAGTCATCACTCTAAGCTTCTGTAACATCCATTAGTGTTCCAACACCATCATCTGAGAGGAAGGGGAAGGGGGATGATCAACAATGTTTCAGAGCTGGTCACAGGAAAAAACATATATTTAGAAATCAAATAGCTATCAATCTCTATATAAGAGAAGAGGGAAAATAAGTTCAAGGCACTGCAATTTCCTTATGGGATATATAAAATTAAATATTCTGATACATCTACAGTGAAATTTAGATTCAGTCACCAGATTTGCAAGTAGGGTTGCCAGGTGTCCGGTATTGACCCAGACAGTCCGGTATTTTCACCTTCTGTCCGATAAAAAAATTCAGAAAATACTGGACACCTAAAATATCCGGTATTTTCTTATTTTTTTCCTGGCCAGGAGGCAAAAATACCGGACACCTGGCAACCCTAGCACCCAGCCTCTTCCCCTCCCCCCCCCAGACCACAACACCCCCAGCCCCCCTCCTCTGGACCCCATGCTTACCTGGTTCCCCAGGGAAGCTAAGTTCTGGCTTGAACAAGAACACAAAATGGCCGCAAGCAATGCCTTCCCTGGGTCTTAGTGCTCAACCTCTCCCCTGTTCCTATCCCTATTCTAACTCTGTACTCACTCTGAAAGGGACCATGCTGTTTTATTATTTCATTTATTTATTTTGCTTAATAATAAGTCTCAGAATCCTTTTTTTTTCCCTCAACAACTTTGGTCTCCCCCACTTTTTTTCCCCTCAAAAGAATTTTTTCCCGATTTTTTTATTTTTGGCGGGGGGAGGAGTGTTCGGTATTTTTGGTTCAACCATCTGGAAACCCTAGCAAGTACATATCTGTAAATCCAATCTTACTGCTTATCCATATAAAGCTTTGCTGTTAAGAATCAGCTAGACTCATGTCGTAAGGTTTAAGCTGCAAGTAGCTAAGTCAGCACTGTTCTTTTACTCTCTCCACATGCTAAAATACTTAGTTCAACTATGTTCAGTACTTCCATCAAGTAACAAGGTAGAGATCTTGCACTGTAGTGGGAAAAATGTTAACAAGAAGCCAGGGCAGCTAAGTGAAAAGTTCAAAGTTCCTCAGTGTATACTCTCAAACCTCCTCAAAACTAAGAAAAATCCTGAATGACCAGCTGTCCTGTTGGAATTTATACTGTACAAGCAGAAAAAAAAAGATAAGGAGATTGAAGAAGATCAGATGGTATTAAATTGAGCAGCCATATCTCTGTGTGAACTGCTGCTGGTCCAGGGAGCTAGTAATCCTGTAGCAGAAAGGGGTAAATTAGTCTGCAGAGCAACCAAAAAACTTAAATAACTAGAAAAAGGACACTGGGTACATTCAGGGCCTGAAAAACTCAGATGTTTACCTTCCTCTGTGGGACTATAACAAAGACCACATCTAGCGTGTTGAGGAGACAGCTGCCTCAGAAAGGCAATGCTAACTTTTAAAGACTTTCCTGACCTGAAGCACAGATGGAAAAAAATATTACCAGACTACAATGGAAAAAAACAATATTTTTGCTATGGGAAAATCTCCAGTGCCTCCATTGTTTTCATAGAATTTACTATTTACAGTACCAATTGAATACAAAGGCAATGGAACATCCCTTCCACTTGGGTTTAGGGCAAGCATTCATAAACCTCTCAGTTGATTTTTTGCAAAAATAAAATGAGCTGGGGAATAAACATGGACATCTGCTTCCTGAAATGGATGCTAGATTCAGGGCTAACTTAGTGCATTTCACATGATTATTACTGCCTGCTGTGCTCTTTCACAGTCATGCATCGTAAACTGTTTCCATGAAATGTGGGTTCATGAGCCAGTCACTTGATAAAAACAACTGAGGTGAAGAAATTGTTCCAACAGGGTGGATACATGAAGACTTTAATAGTAGCTGTAGCACAGTGAAACTGGCCAGGAGCTCAAAAATTCAGACACAAGGGTATGTTTACACTTCAATTAGACCCCCTAAGCTAGCCTGTGCCAGTTGACTCAGGTTCAGGCTAAGGGGATGTTCACTTGTGGTGTAGACTACCTACCTACCTGATAGGAGCCTAGACTGTAGAAACACAGCAGGAGGAGACTAGAGACGAGACTACAGAGAACAAGGAGAAAATCTTTGCTGTGCCAAACTGCAAATGCATGTAGCTGTTCTTCCTCTTGTCATTCAAAGGGGGAAAAGAGTAGCTGCCTGATGCTGACTAGTGCTTTTATAATTTATACCATCTGCTTCTGCATTCTGTAGAGGTCTCTAAACAGCAAGAGAAAGCTACTGACTTCTTTACATCAGTAACTGGAAGTAGGGGTAACAGGGGTGAATGTTGTATAACATTATCCAGTTGTTCCATCTGCTAATAGAGTGGTAGGCTGGTTACAGCTGTGTAAAGTACAGTTTTTAATTAGAATGTGTTTTTGTAACTAACTTCAGTGTTCTGCAGAACACTTCTACCTTGCATTTTAAAACGCAAATTCTGGCCACTCAGACTTGAAGGCTTATGATGAACTGTGAACAGAGTAATATAGTGTGCATTTAGATACAAGTATCCTGTTCAGTCTCCTCTGAAAGTTTAATAAAATGTGGAACTGGATATAATTGACATTGGATTCTATGTCTGAGAGGGTATGTTGCCTAAATTGATCCTTTTAACTGATCACCTTTCCTGCTCAGAACTCAGCACTTAGTTTTTTCCCTTCCTACAGTTACTGTACTACAGCCAAAATGTTCACAGCCCCTGCTTTGCACACCAAGAACATAAGCTTAGACAATCCTTCTGTCATGAAGGCTGCTTGCCTCTAGCGTGCTGCCTCCTGTCATAGAGGCTCAGGTCTAGCGTGCCCCCTCCAGTCACAGGATCAGCTCATCTCTAGTATGCTGTCTCCTGGTCACCCTGAGGATTACCTGATTCCAGCTTAGATGCCATCTGCCCTGCCTTCTCTCCCTGGCTCTGAGCAAAGCAAGGTCCTTTGTGTTCATGGCTTAACCTTTGTGCCAAGTTACATGTATCCTCCCCTTCCAGGATAGAAAAGTATCTTCTTATAAGTGGGCTCAGGCAGTGCCACTTCCCCACTGGCTAATAAGGGAGACAGGGCCTACCTTTTACAAAGTGACTGCCAATCAACAGTTAAGATCTGTTCTATTCTGGGCCTTTGCTGTTTTACTAAACAGCCAGCCCCAAAACGCTCTCCTCCACAAGAGTAATTAAAAACCCCAATCTGACCTCCTTTCTCTCTATAGGCAACTTCCTGTCTTTAAAAACTCAGCCCAGCTCCTTCCTCTTCAGCTGGGCTCCCTCATTAGTCAGTCAAGTGATTACATAAGCTCTGGATTCCCCTCAGCTCTGGTCTGTCTGGTTAATTAGCCCCCTTCTTAGCCTACATTAACTTCTTCAGGGCTAGTGTAGGGGGTGAACACACTCCATCATTCCCCTTCATAGGCCAGCTTGCATCAATAATTCCAGAACAGAAAAATACTGATTTAGCTTAAAAGATAGGGAAGAGAGTCAGAGAATCAATGGAAATAAAATTAAAACATGGAGTTTAATTTCTAACATTAAAACAAACATCACAGGGCAGGCAGTAAAGCTCTAATACACATTAAATAAAAATCAAAGACTCTTGCATCCTGAAGTTAGCAATGTCCCTGTTTCATTCTCAGGACTGAATCTGCCTGGTTCCACTCAGTATAAAGTCTTTTGACTCTCATAGTGGACCCCTGTGTCTACTGGGTGACTCAGATGACCACCTTGTTAAACAGTCTGCATATGTGAACATTGCTATAAAACACCTGCAGCAGCTAGCCCATGTCAGCTCACTCAGGTTCATGGGGCTCAGGCTGCAGAGCTATCCATTTGCATTGTCAGTGGTTGGCATGAGGGCTAGAGCCTGGATTCCAAGAACCCACAAGGAGAGCAGGTTCCTCAAGCCTAAATTTCCACACTACAGTTTTATTCCCATGTAGTTTTATTCCCTGAGTCCTATGAGCCTAAGTCAACTGACACAGGCCAGCATTGGGAGTTTTATTTAATACAAACTACGGGAGCTCCCTTCCCCCAGGCAATGTGGGGGGGTAGGGATGTTAAATATTGGTTAATTGAATAGTTGATTAACCTCATGAACTCTTATTCATTACTCGAGTATTTTATAGTGGGTGGGGCCAGCAGCCAGTGTGCTCTGACCCCACCTTCAAGAAGCCCCCTGCCACTCTGCCTCTGTATCAGAGGCAGCAGTGTGGGGTGCCAGGAGGGAGCTGGTCTGCGAGGGGAGCCAGTTTAAAAACCAGGTCCCCTCACGGGCAGCTGCCTGTCTCCCCTCGCTGCTGCCTGAGACAGCAGCACTGGACAGCAACAGCCCCTGCCTGTGGTGGGGGTCTGAGCTCCTGGACCTGGCGCAAGCCAGACGTGAGAGGAGCTGCCTGGCTCCTAATACACTTTAAACCCACAGCTGCAGTAGGGATAGATTCTGGACCTGGTGCAAGCCTGGACTGAGCCAGGTTGCTGGCCAGCTTGCTAAATATTTTCAGGGTGTGTGTATGCATGTAGTCTATATCATTAACCTATAAGCTTTTGCTTATTGATTAATCAACTACACTATTAGATCCCTAGTGGGGGGAGCCCGACTCTGCTCTCCTGGAAGGGGTGAGGCCTTGTTTGGAAGGGGTGCAGCCCAGATAGTGCCCCCTGCTAGCCCTCGGAGCTGGCCAGAGTGTGTGACACTCTGGCAGCAATTTTAAAGAGCCTGTGGCTACGGCCGCTGCCTCAATAGTAAAACCACTGAGGGCCACACAAGGCCCTTCCATCTCTGCTTTTTCTCTTAGATAACAGTTTATGACTTCCAGTCAAACTCTCAGGTTTTTGCAGAGTTCACGCTCAGATTTTCTGATCACACAGTGTTAATGGCCCCTTTCCTGGCCATAAGCACACTGTGATCCTTCCAGAAAACCCAGAGCAAATAGACTGAATTTGGGTCAAAGGCAGTGGGCTTACATGATGGAAAAATTTGGCATGTGGATCTTCAATATTCCAAACTAAGGCTATAATTATAGGCTGTGTCTAGACTGCATCCCTTTTCCGTAAAAGGGATGCAAATTAGACAGATTGCAATTGCAAATGAAGCGGGGAATTAAATCCCCCACACTTCATTTGCATAAACATGGCTGCCACTTTTTCCCGGCTCGGAGCTTTGCCGGAAAAAAGCGCCAGTCTGGACGGGGATCTTTTGGAAAATAAAGCCTTTTCCAAAAGATCCCTTATTCCTTTTTTATAGTGATGGTCCATACTTTCAAAACTATAATTCTGAATAATAAGAATACTCAGACATTTAAAATGTTTTGTCCAAATTATGAGACAAAATGAATACTACATTTGACAAGGAAGGTAGAAAACAGAAACTAGATCCCAATATTTTAAGGGAGGGTTATCTACGTTAACTAGACTAATACATCTAAAGCAGTGTTTCTTAAACGTTTTAAGACCGAAGAACACCAAACAATAATTCTTTTTTATGAAGAACACCAAGGATTTTTTGTTGAGGGGGAAAAAAAGGTTGGGGGAAAAGTTTTTGAGCAAAAAAAAAAAAAGTCATTTTGAACTCTGTTGTTTTCCACGGCACACCTCCAAACGCAGCACAGAGTTTCAGAAAAACTGATCTAAAGCCTACTTGAGGACATTTAACAAAAAAAAACCAAATAAATAAAATATTAAAACCTATCTCTTCTCATCAGCTGCTTTAAAAATAATAATGTTACTAGGATAATGCAATACAAGGACAAACACTCTACAGTTTTTTTTCAAAAGCATTTACCTCTGTCCTCAGCTATAGGGATCCGAATGACTAATCTACTCTCTAATAAGCAAATGCTTACCAAACTGTCAACTAGGTGCACCCCCTCCCCCCCCCCACACACACACTTTACTGCTGCTATCAGAAAGAGTATCCTGGAAAAACTCCGCCGCATCCAGGGAACGCGTTTGCTCTTCCGCTTTTTTTTTTGCGGAAGAGGAAACATGCTCTTTTGGGGATCCCTGTATACCTTGTTCTATGAGGAATAAGGGCTCCTTCGAAAGAGGAGGTTTTTCCACCATTTGGCCCTGTCTAGACAGAGCCAGAAGTGGCAGAAAAGCCTCTTCCGGAAAAGCAATTGGAAAAAACTATGCAAATTATGGAGCACAATTTGTGTAGCTTTTTCCGAAAAAAGGCTATAGTGTAGACCTAGCCACTCCCCAGCCCTGCCCTGAGCTCCGCCCACACACTGACCCTTCCTAGTCTTGCCCTCTGAGCTCCAGCCACTCACTGAACTTGCCCCAGCCCTGCCCTCTGTCAGCTGACGGTCAGGGCAGTGTGTGTGTGTGTGTGTGTGTGTGTGTGCGCGTGTGTGTGCGCGCGCACGCGCGCTAAGAAGAGGTTTAACATCCGTGACTTTACTGCTAGGACCGGGGTCCCGTCGCAGAAGGCAGCCAACAGGCTGACAGATGCCCTGGGCTTATAGGAAGAGCCTATTACATCTCAGATTTGAGCTGCTAGAATACAGGATCCCTTCTCAGCGGGCAGTCTAGGAAAGACTGAGAGATGCCCCAACGGATCTGTCACCTGGGAATGACACAAATCCAAATGCCCAAGCTCTTCCTATACCTGTCCCTTATGACCGGCTGAAGTTCTTTTAAATTGTGCTTGGTTCTGTTACAGCAACTGAAGGAGTCAGGTTAAAGCTTAAGCAGTTACAGGTTTATAAAGGAAGCTTATAAATCATATGGTTACAATGGCTATGCTCTATTTCTTAACTGCTAGCAAATATAGATCTTAAAAATGGTTACAAAGAAGAAAAAGATTGAAGAATAGAAATAATGGTACAAAGTAACAGCTTAATCTTTAAAGAGCTCTAAATCTATGTGTACACTTAAGACAGAGGACGACATCCAGGTACAATTTTTACCCACCTTCTGTGCCTCTCGACTCCAGCGTGTCAGGCCAGGGCCGGTCCCTCAATTCCTAGGAAAGACGAAAATATGAGGTGGGCGTCCCCATAGAACCTCGGGAGGTCAAACACCTAACCCGACCAGCAGGTAGAGGGTAGATTGACACTCAAAGTGAGTGTGCTGCTGGACCCACCTTTATACTCATGGGGTCACGTATTTCTCTTTCTTATCTGTGATGCCAAATGGTGCTGGTCTGTCTTTTGTGAGACCAGCTCTTACAAGGGAGTTGTGAACTTAATTTACACTTGTAAGAGAGATAACTAAATTGGAAGTACTAGGGATTCTTTTCTCAGTGGGAGATTCCTCTCCCAGGGACTGTGTGTGATTGTATCAACATGGGTGCCAGCTGGGCAGTTCTCGCAGCCTTGAGGCCAGCTTATTGCCTTAATCTCTCTCTTCTCATATCTATGTTTTCAGCTTCTCAGGATCAGATGAGCCAGCATAGACTATGCTGATTTTATTGCTCCTTCTCTGTCCTGTATGCTTCAGGAACCTCAGAGAGGCAAATAAGATGGATGTGAGGGGGGAGAGGTCTGTCTGGCTACACCCTCTGAGCCCCAGAGGCATAGCGAGGGGGGGCAGATGCCTCTGGGTGTCACACTAGGGGGTTGTCAATTTAGCTGCCTGTGAATAGCTTCTGCAGTGCAGCCTGGGCGAGATAGTGAGATTTGGCTTCTTTTTACGCTGACAGCCTCTGTGCGAGATCAGAGCAACCCTATCATGGCAACCCTGAGTTTGGGAGATGGAGGGGTGGCAGCTGGAGTTCAGGGCTGACTCTAACTTCCGCCCTCTTCCGGTCCAGCTGGAGGCTAGGGTGCAGCTGCAGGTCGGGCAGACCCCAGAGCTATGAAACTCCCAAGAGCAGCAGGGGCAGTTGCAGGTGAGGGATGACCTCTAGAGCTAGGTCTCTCCACTTGCTGCAGGGGAGTAGATGGAAACTGGGGCCAGCTCCTGGAGTCCCTTGTCCCCATGAGGATCCGCCACAAGAGCTGCGTCATACTCATCATTGGCCAGCCCTGGTAAGCTACCCCTGCCTTCCAGCGCCCTTCCATGAGCGCTTCACCTCCCACTGCCATCGCTGACTCCTGCACCCTCACTCCCGTCCCTAATCCAGCCCCTGGAACTCAACCACCTGCATGACTCCTTAACTCCACCCGCATCCCTCCAAACACTAACCCTCTGTTCTGAACCCGCCTCCTGACACTGGAACTCCCTGCCCTGAGCCCCCCCTACATGTCCCATCCCTCTGCTTAAGAACACAAGCAAAGTCAGGGACATTGCTTGGTGCTCTACAGAGACCGGCTCCCACTCTGGCTATGCTGCAACGGCTGCTTGCAATGCAATGCCACCTGGGACCTGCACAGCAGTTTTAATCCCGGTCCTTTTGCAGCCTGGCCTTGTCAGCTTCCTTTGGAAGCCCCGGGTCCCAATCTTCCCATGAGCCACCGTCATGCTGCCAGGCTTGGTGCGGACACACCTGATGCACACAGCGTGCCGCCCCACATGGAGCTCAAATAATTCTCTAGCCTCAGCCGCCCATATGGGTGTGGTTGATTGTCATCCCAAACGGCCGGGCCCTGCTCGCCTTGCGCTGCTAACTCCTGCTTCCCACATGGCAAATTCTGCACTTTAGCCAGATGGGAGCAGCATGGAGGGACCAAACCAAACCCTTTTCACGTTCCCCTCCCAGCGCAGACTGGAATGTGTAAAGCCCCACAGGTAGCAACAGATGATGGGGGTGGATGCACAAATTTTGCCTTTGCCCCCAGGGCACGTGACACCCTCCCTAGGCCTCTACCCCAGCCCTGTGAGCCCCACCCACACACTGACCCTCCCCCAGCCTGGCCCTCTGAGCCCCACCCACACACTGACCCTCCCCCAGCCCTGCCCTCTGAGCCCCGCCCACACACTGACCCTCCCCCAGCCCGGCCCTCTGAGCCCCGCCCACACACTGACCCTCCCCCAGCCCTGCCCCCTGAGCCCCGCCCACACACTGACCCTCCCCCAGCCCTGCCCCCTGAGCCCCGCCCACACACTGACCCTCCCCCAGCCCTGCCCTCTGAGCCCCGCCCACACACTGACCCTCCCCCAGCCCTGCCCCCTGAGCCCCGCCCACACACTGACCCTCCCCAGCCCGGCCCCCTGAGCCCCGCCCACACACTGACCCTCCCCCAGCCCTGCCCCCTGAGCCTCGCCCACACACTGACCCTCCCCCAGCCCTGCCCCCTGAGCCCCGCCCACACACTGACCCTCCCCCAGCCCTGCCCTCTGAGCCCCGCCCACACACTGACCCTCCCCCAGCCCTGCCCTCTGAGCCCCGCCCACACACTGACCCTCCCCAGCCCGGCCCCCTGAGCCCCGCCCACACACTGACCCTCCCCCAGCCCGGCCCCCTGAGCCCCGCCCACACACTGACCCTCCCCCAGCCCGGCCCCCTGAGCCCCGCCCACACACTGACCCTCCCCCAGCCCTGCCCTCTGAGCCCCGCCCACACACTGACCCTCCCCCAGCCCGGCCCCCTGAGCCCCGCCCACACACTGACCCTCCCCCAGCCCGGCCCCCTGAGCCCCGCCCACACACTGACCCTCCCCCAGCCCTGCCCCGAGCCCCGCCCACACACTGACCCTCCCCCAGCCCTGCCCCGAGCCCCGCCCACACACTGACCCTCCCCCAGCCCTGCCCCGAGCCCCGCCCACACACTGACCCTCCCCCAGCCCTGCGCCCCGCCTACTCTCAGAACCCGCCCCCAACCTATCTCTGCCCCGCGGGCTGACAGCGGCTCTCCGGCGTGCGCATGCGCACAGAGGCTGGTCTAAGGGCGGGGCGGTCTCTCGACGGGCAAGGGGACGGGGCGAGTCAGCTGACCGGTCCCGTGACAGTGTGGGACCCGACGGGGCTTGCGCACGGAGGGCGTTTCGCTGCCGGAGTGAAAATGGCGGCGTCCAGCGCCAGGCTCTGAGGGGCTCAGAGAGGCGGGGCGCTGCAGGCAGGGCAGGTGAAGCGCCGGCGGCAGCGTGCGGGTCTGTTCGCTGCTGTGAGCTCCAGCGCCGGCTGCGGCCAGGCGGTAGCAGGGGCTGGCGGGGACCGGGCAGCGCAGCTCACCGGCCAGGTAAACCCCGCGGGGCGGCGGGATCCCGCCGTGTCCGGCCCGCTCGGGGCGTGTGTGAGTGACAGCCCCGTGCGCTGCCGGCAGCTCGGTAACCGCCGGGGTGGCTGTGACGCCCCCTCCCCCAAACCCGGGCACCGACTCCTGCCTGCGCCGGGGGGTTTGTTACACCCCTGCTATTCCCCGCATCTCTCCACTGGCTCCGAGGCGGGGGTGCAGGGGAGGCTGCCACAGCCCGCCCCTCTCCAAGCACCTTTCCCCTTTTGCCCCATTGGGAGGGGGTAGCATGGAGGAGGCTCATATACACCTTTTCCTGCCCCACCTGGAGGAGAACTGGTAGTGGGGAGGCTGTTAGACACCTGGCGAAATCCTCTCCCCCACCCCTTCGGAAAGAGCCTGACACACCTGTTGCAAAAAACTCTTTGAGTGGTTTTTTTTTCCCCTGTACATCGGGAGGTAAGGTAACATTTACTGTAAAACTTGCTACTCCCTTTGCTGCTGCTGATAATTATCGTCCCCAGGGGAGGTGTTAGTGGATGCTTGAGAACTTGAATTTTCTTCTTTCACAGGTGGCTAATAACTCTTAATGTTAGTTTTTATCCTTCATCACTTTTCCTTTCCCACCATTGCATGATAAAAATCTTTGGGCAGGATGGTGCACTTCAGAAATAATTTGAGGATGGGTCACTTATTGTTGAGGAGGGTCCTCTGTCCTCAACGGGAAGTTGGACATCAGGTATCTGCAGCAGGTCTGAAGAGCACAAACTAGAGGCATGCCTTTTGGTTAGGTCTGCCTGAAAATGTGCACTTTCCCTGCAATCCTCATGAGTTTGGATACCTTCCTGCTTCAGTCTGGGTTATTTGCTTCCAAATGGGACTGAAGTTGGTTCAACTTTTCCAACATGAATTATATGATGGAATGGGGTTAGACTTTTGCCAGCAAGGCTGACAAGATTAAAATTGAGTAAATGTTTATCCTCTTACCATTATTTAGTCTGAATTCTTGGTGTTAATGATTCTCAGGAAGTCTCTTTTCCTGTTTCCCTTCTTCAGCCTTGTAAATTTTGAGCCCATGCTTCAGTTTATTTTTAGGAAAGATTTAAGTTTTGGGGATGAATGACTTGTTTCCGTCACTGCTGGCTCTGATATGTATATTCAATATGAAGTGCAAGGGGTGAGAACCTGAGTGATTCTGGTTTCAGCTATATGAATTTCAAGTTGAGGAAATGTGAGGAGCCCCTGCTCTTGCTATTTAACCTCTGCTTCATTTATTGGGCACAGACAAATTGCTGCTATTCTAAAAATTGTAGACTATTTAAATGCTAAATTGTTGTGAGTTTTAGCCCACTAACTTGAATCTTAATCCAGTCTGTGATTGCTGTAGGGGGCTAAAAGTTAAACCACAAAATCAATAATACCATTAGAATTAAAGGTGAAACTTCTTTGGTTAAAAATATGTTCAGCAACTTCCTGCAAATGGAAAGCTAATGCTTAAAGATTCATTCAAGTTAACACTGTTCCTGTGTAACCTATGAACACTTTTCCAAATTTTCTTTCTTCTTTTTGCTGCTGCTTTTGTCTTCCTTAAAGTCTCCATAAAATAACTCAGTTGTAAAAACCAATAAATCCTGTGTGTGTTCAACTGGTTCCTTTGAATGAGCTAGGATGTCACATTGTGTACGTTATATTTAAGTGTCCCGGGAACGGAATCATCAGGTATCATCTTCAGAATGTTCAAACTCTTGGTGTTTCGGGAATGGTTCTTAATGGTCAGACTTTGATTTTACATAAGTGATTCTGATGAGTATCACTTAAAAACCCTTCAGATCTTTAATAACTTCATCTATAAATCTTAATATTATCTATAAATCCAAATGTGTTATATATGTTACTGTGAAATTGTTCAAAGGCTTAGTTTATGTGGCCTGCATATGTTAGTTTAAAAATCTGAAACATCATTTCAGCAAACTTTGGAACATATCACTACAACTTAAATTGATAACAAATTCTCAACTCTGTACCTTTAAATTTAAAAAAAATCTACACTGAAGTCCATCCTGATACAGGCAACTAAATTGGTAATATTAATTATTCAGAAAATCTATATACAACTATTTTAAATGATGTTTGTCTCACCATTTTGTATCTAGTTTTCCTTTTTCCACATCAATTATACCCCAAAATATTATGATTGTGTTCCATTAATTTTTTTGTCACAGAACTTTGGGCTGCAGTAGTAACTTAAAATCCACAGTAGCAGGAAGAGACAAGTAATATGGGATTTCCAAATAGATGGCTTATTTCTTGGTAAATATCAGCTCATGAATGAAATAGGCTTCTGTTTAAAAACATAAAGTAGTAAAGGTTTTCTGAGCTGTGCAGTGGGAGTATAGGGTTTTTTACTTATTAAAAGTAAATAATTCAGTACAGTAGTGTGAGATGAGGTGTGTTGCACAAAGGGGAGTGGTAGGTAGGATGATACTTAACAAGAGACTTGCCTGAAATGAAGCTTGCTTTTAGAGAAAACAGCTGACATTTTCTTGTATTTCTTAAGAGACTCCATGATGAAAGGGAAACTGCTACTTTTCAAAGTCTTGTCTTATAATTGTATACAGGGAGCCAACAACATGAGAAAGCAAAATGCTCAGTTCAAACTGCCCCCCCACACACTTTTTGTTTGACTTAGAGAAAGCTTTAAGTCGTATCTTTGAAAGGTGCCATAAATTGTTCATTTGGATTAAGATCTTTAATAACTCTTGCAGGATAGAGAATAGAGACAATCATCAGTTTACCTGGAATGAACTTGTAGTCTGTCGATACTCTGAGTCTCCTAATTTAAAACTGAGTCAAGGGTTAGTATACAAACCCTTTTAGAAAGCCTGTTCCTATTCCCTCCTTCAGTCTCTTCACTTTAGCCTCTTTCCAGACGGTCTCCATTCTCTTTTTTCCATCCTCTGCTCAGTCTTGCCTCCATTCTTTCATTACTCCTTTTAAGTAATTCCCGCCTATCTTCCCTTATCTCCCACCCATACTTTATAATACACTTTATTAATCTTACCCCAGTATTACATGAGAAATTGTGGCACAAGTGATAATACCTGCAAACAGTCACGGTTGCCTCTGCTTGTATGTTGCCCTTTCCTCACACTGTCTTATCTATTTGTATGCTTGTCGGGAAGAGCACCATCAAATAGCTTTACTGGTGGTTCAAATTTAGTCTCCAGTTCTGGAAACATTGAATTAGATGAGTAACTTATGCTTGAGAACAGTGGTGGATAGAGGGCAGGGCAAGCGGGGAGGCTGCCTCAGGCCCTGCAAAACTCTTATGCATCCTTGCTTGAGAACTCTTCCATTGAATTAAATGGAACTGCTCATGAATGTGAAGTACTCACTTTTACAGAGGCTACACATTTACATGATTACTAGCTTTTTAATGTACTTACTTTTCCTTGTCTAGAATTTAGCCGAAAATATAGACAAGCCTATATTACCTGAGACTCTCAATTCTTAGCTTTACAGGTACAATTTTTCTATATTGTCACTTGATGAGATCTGAAGGGCACTGAGATTGTATTTTCCAGGGAAGTTTTTTGTCTAGTGGCTGTTCTCTTCAATTCTTAATGAATTAGTAGGAAGCTTAAAATTTGAAAATGAACAGTGGTCTTGTTAAAGAATCATAGAAAAGTAGAGCTGGAAGGGACTTAGGAGTCATCTAACCTACCCCCTTGTGCTGAGGCGGTGATAGGTATATGTAGACCATCCCTCCTAGAAGGTGTTCAAAACCTCCAGAGGCAGGGATTCCACAAACACCTTAAAAACCTGTTTAAGTGCATAACTATTCCTAGGCGCTTCAGGGGATAGCCAAGTTAGTCTGTTACAGAAAAAAACAGCAAGCAAGTGGTCTGATAGCACTTTATAGAGTAACAACATGTAGAAGGTATGAGCTTTCATGGGCACAGCCCACTTCAGATGACCAGAGTTATGACTAGGGGATAAGAAAACTAGAAATAGGAGAATGGAAGGGGAGTGGGGAAGAGGGGAGAGAAAGATGCTGTTGCCCACCCCACTACCTCTATACATAAAGTATCAGGAGAAAGGGTGCTAAACCTGAGTAGATAAAGATCAAAGTCAATGGATAGATTGGTAAGGCAGGAAGGATACCATTCAGAAAGCTGTTAGTGCCATCAGTGATAGGTTAGATATTAGGAAAAACGATTTCTAAATCTCCTTGCTGTAGGCTACTGACAAGCAAACAGTCCATATCAAGGCCAAGCAAACATTTAGAAAGCCTTTTTCCTGAGATACATATGCATTTTTAAAAAGTTGCTGTGGATAACAGCCTATTGAATGGCTACAAAAGACTATTCTAGTGTGCAGAAAACCTTAGTAAAACCATTAAGTAACCCAGTAGAAAACATTTTAAAAAAAGCAGTTAGAAACTGCTTTCAAGTAATAAAGAATAAAATCAGAGTTCCAACATGCTATGATAAATCAGAAGAATCATAGAGCTGAAAGAGACCTCAGGTGGTCTACAAGTCCAGCCCCATGACAAAAGCAGGAGCAATCCCAACTATACCCCAATCCCAAGATATAACTCAGTCTTCAATTCACTAGCTCAGTTGTCATCTTGACTGGTTTGTGTCAGTAGATACTTGCATAAATAACTCAGTATTTCTAAAGTAAGTTGCCCATGGGCCATGTAACCTGAATAAACTCTCAAGATGTGCTGGTTTGTAAGACTGTAAAAGTGAATGTATGTAGCTGGAGGTGTATTAAACAAATGACTCATACGTGTTTGGGCTAATTTGTGGTTAGGAATGTATCAGTTTGATGAATGTCATAGAACTCTATTTAATATCCTTGAGACTTGTGAAGAGCTCCACAGATTTGAGAATGTTCCCTAAGCTAATATTCCAGCATAGATGGATACTTTTTCAACTCTCAGATACTGTTTGATACCGTTGGTAATATTGGACTACTTGCACATCCACTATAGTGAAATATTTTCTATGGTTCTCTCTCGATTATGCTTTAGATAATGTTCTTGTCTAACGTAAATAACATCACATTTGTAGCTATATGTTCATAGGTATGTATATAGGCTATTGGGAATAAGACTTTTCCCTGTCTTGCTCTTGCCCTATAGTGCATATAATGATCAATAACACTGAATGATAACAAGAAAAATATGAAGGTATGGAGAAGAAAACGTAAAGACTGGCATCTTGATGATATCCAAATGGATAGAATAGAAAATACTTATTTCTCTGAAAAGTGGCCCTAAATTGCAAGGAGTTGACAGATCTTCAGTACTTACCACTTGGTATGCAGGCATTAAAAACCTCCGGCAAAGCAGAATTCATTGTAGTGGTACTTCAGTTCAGCACCTCACATCACGCATTACCTTTACTTTTTTGTGGCTCTGTAAATTTTTGTTTTTCAGAAGTGACCTATATTGTCATTGTTTTTTAATAATACATTAAGTTGTGAAGTCACTTATCAAAATGGCAATCAGGCTTCTGAGTCATGTAAGTGCTTTCTCTTTAAGGACTGTGTCCCAAATTCATCATTGAGTTTGATTCTATGTAGCTAGTAAATGATATGCCTTTTTTCCATTCAGGCATCTGAAACTTTTCCAGTGTGGACCACACTTATGCATAAATAACTCATTTAATTCAAGACTGCCTGTCCTTCCATTTGTATTGTATCCCTGCAGTAACAACTTTCACAGAAAAGAGATTTTTCTGGATATTAAACTTTTTTTTTAGCTGTCTTGGGGGAAATGTGCTGATTTCACCTAGTTTCTTTCAGTAAAACTAAACTCTACCTTTGTCTTCACTGTATTTATTATCTTGGAGTAGTTGAGGGATGTTAGTTATCCCAGGTAAAATGTACACCTCTCAGCAGTGAAGACTTAAACAGTTAAAAGTAGACAAAGCTAAAAGCACAGCTGCATCAGCACTTTAAACGGAAAGTGTGGGTGTGGGTTTTTTTCACACTCCTGAGCCAGAAAATTACAGGACTGTAAAGTGCCAGGGCAGTCTTGGCCTTAGTGTCTTGTCATTTAGCTACTATGATGGGTGGTATAGAAAACCCAAAGTTATCTATATTGAGTATTTAGAACATTTGATTTTAAGTACTATAATGTAACTAAATACTACATAAGATAATGTTCATGACCATTAGATTTTTCTGCTCTTGGGGCTCCCCCTCAGTTCTCCCATCAAATATGCTCAGCTAATAAGTCAATGTTATGATCTTTGATCCAGACTCATCCTGGAATTGGAAAATAAAACTGTTTCCTCCCCTTCACTGCTCTTATCACTATTTTTGCAGCTGGGTCTTGGTTAAATTGCGCTGAGTAGCAGGAGCTAATTACTCTCATTGGTATATTTTATAGAGGTAACAGGAGTAAAATGACTTTAGCCAGGCAAGAAAACCTATCTTGACTTAACATATTTGATTTTGTGTACTCTGAATATCACTAATATTGCAATATCACTAATTTTGTTTTTCAGTTTTTTAAAGTGGGTGTTTTGTGTGCACTATAGGTGTGCAGACAGTAATATTAGTGTGTTTTAAACAGGTAGAAGTAATGCAGTATTATCTGCTCCTAGATCATTGCATGCTGGTAATAGGGAAGAATACTTAATCATTTCTCCTCCTCCCTAAAACATAGCTGAAAACCATATTCCTTCCGATAGCTAAACATGAACGGTGGCTGGGTATCTCAGGAGGTCTTACATTGCGAACAGACCTGCGTGTAAGATAGAAATATGTATTTTTGAGCATATTGGTCATTGGTGGTTGTATTTGGTCTTAAGATCTTAAGTACTAATACAAGATCTATCTTGTTTCAGGTCTGGGCACAAAATGAATATAATTAGGGAAAATAAAGATCTTGCTTGTTTCTACACAACAAAACATTCATGGAGGGGAAAGTAAGTAGCTTTAAATCAATTACTTTGTCTCATGTCCATACAAAATACTGTCATGTCTAGTCAATATAGCGATCTCATGCTGTTTCTGATCTCTAATTGTATACTCAGTATTCAAAAATGTGGAGATGAAGGCTGTAAAGTCTGTTGTGACTGCCTCTTCAGAAGCCAGAATCATTGCTACTTAACCAGATGCTCAGCCTGCCTTCATCCACTTCCTTTCTAATTCTCATCTCTCTGCTGTAGACTTCTCCAGTTTTCAGAAGAATGCATCTGGGCTCTGCAATCTGATTGTCTTGGTTTCTGTTACATTAGTGAGATTAAAAAAGTGTTTAGTCCAAGTATTTTAAATTATATCTCTACCAGTACTTGACTGTTTAGAAACTGCTTTTACATTGGAGTAATATTTTATTTCCCCTTTAATGGACAAGCTCATTAGTCCACTTGTTCATGGATTGTATTATGGGTTAACTGCTAAACTACTTACAGAGATTATTTTGAGAACACCTGCTCTGATGTATTATAGACCATCTTAAATCTTTCACTAGATAATGTAAAAGAAACCTTCTAGTATTTCAGATAGAACAGTGGTTCTGAACTGGTCGTAGGCTCTCACCTTTGCATGTTGCTCCAAAATTTAACTTCCATACCATAAGTTAAATATACTTGGAGTAAGTTTGTTTTAGAAACTGTTGCCGGAGCTGAAGAACATATTAGTGTTTCAGGCACTGGTGCAACTAACGTATTGTTGGCAATAGTGGCAGATCTTTGTAAAATTCCCTACTGTAGACAAGGCTTTAGAACAGGGCTACTCAACTTTGGAAGTCCCAGGGGCCGCAAAGATACTCTCAGCACATGCCGAGGTCCGCAGTTTGTGTAGTTGCATATACAGTAAACTTCCGGTAATATGGCACCTTTAGGACCCAGGGGGTTCTGGATTATCAGCTATGCTGGACTAACGGAAGGGGGGGCTATGAGGGGTCTGAAGTGGAGTGGGAGGGGATGCCACCCCAGACAGTCCGGCTCTGCCCCAGGCGTCCCTGATTCAGCCGCTGCTGGTCAGTTTCAGCAGCAGCAGCTGAATCGGGGATGCCTGCAGCAGAGCAGCTGGGGTGCTGCTGGGTTGGTCCCGCAGCACCGAGAGGTGGCGCTACGGGACCAACCCGGCAGCACCTCAGCTGCTCTTAGGGACGCCTGGGGCAGAGCAGCTGGGGTCCTGCCCGTTTGGTCCCGTTGCGCCATCCCTCGGCACTGTGGGACCAACCCGGCAGCACTCCAGTTGCTCTGCCTCAGGTGTCCCCAAGAGCACCTGGGGTGCTGCCGGGTTGGTCCCACAGCCCCGAGGGGCAGCACTACTAAGGGACCAACCCGGCAGCACCCCTGCTGCTCTGCTCATGGCTTCCCTGATTCAGTTGCTGGTCAGTTTCAGCAGTGGCTGAATGGGGGAAGCCTGTCCGGCTGCCCCAGCACTTCTGGGTTCCTGATGGTGCCGGACCATCAGGAGTGCCGGAGCATTGGATGCCAGACTAATGGAGTTTTACTATATATGCAAATAGCTTCTTTCACACAGACGGGCATGAATACAAAGATTAAGGCAAGACTACACAACATGCAGGCCCCATGTAAGTCTGTTCTGCTGATACTAATAAAATGCAATATTTACCTGATTTCGACCCCCATGGCAGCACTTTTAATGAGCAATGACAGTCTAGGGATTTAACTACTAAAACGTGTATCAACTGAAGACTATTGTTGACCACTCCTTTGTTTGTTTTGGCTTCACAAAAGTCCAGGGGCCGCGTGTTGAATAGCCCTGAAGGATATGTGGCTTAGCATTCATATGAGCTAGGTTCAGACATGACAATTTTTCCATATATAATTTTTGTATGCTGTAACCGTGTGAATGTGTGGATATTGAGGCAAAATGTAATGTATTTGAGGTTTTGTAAACAAGTCACAATTCAAAGCACAATAGTCATTAACTTTATTTACTGATTCTGGTTTGAAAATAAAACCTAAGTCTACTTGATTCAGTGCTTGGCATATAAGTTGCCTTATCTATTTTTAAAAGCAAATCATCCACTTAAGAATGCTGCTTAGTACCAGTGCTACAGAAGGACTTTGAAAGAAAGCGCTTACTGACATTGTAACTTAAAACAAACAAACAATACACGAGCTAAAGCTTCTTAAACTTATTATAAAAATGCCATATGACCACATGCCAACCTGTCACTTGTTTTGAACATAGTGGCTATCTGAGAAACTGTGGCATCCAGAAGTGTCACTTCAGTGGTGACATGAAGGAGAGGGAAAGTAAGCCTCTGGCAAGTGCTTGTTTCAACCCAAACATGAACTCAGGAGACATAATTGTATGTTCTAGAAGCATCAGTTGTAAAAAAAATATGAAAATAGCTTTTATTTATTTCCCATCTATCTCAGTGCATGCTAAACTTCAATTTGGAGGCCTACACAAAAATAAAACTCAAATCTTGGTTTCCTTCCCACAGTGGTGGTGATATGCTTTCAACTTCAATCATAGAAGTACTGTGAAGTAGAAAATGTAGTTAAGTTGCCTCCCTTCATGAATCCTGACATTGGAAATATTGGTGGCATATTTTTCAATCCAGTTTGTTTAGAGTATAAAAATTCCTGAAATTCTGCTCTACCTGAACTTAGCAGACTAGGAACAAATCTCTGCTCTGCTGAACAGCATTCATACTAGTGGCAAATTGTCCTGCACAGTTTATAGTAGGATAGAAGTTCTTTCACAGGCCTGTGTGAAGGGTGCAAAACAACCTTCCCCCGCTCCCCCCCCCCCCCCCAATGATCTCCCAAGTAAGTATGCTCTGGCAGGCCCTGGGAAGTCAGGAGCGGCATGGTCTGGCTGGCTGAGGGAAGGCTGGGGCTGATTTCTCAGCTTACTTGGAGGAACATGGGGGGTGCATTCACACCCTTGTGGTCCACATTTACAAAAAAAAAGCATTTCTCCCCCCCCACCCCCAAAAAAAATCCTGTGTACAGGCCTGTTTCATGTTTGTCTGGGGACTGTTGAATTGTTCCAGCACTCAACTCTTACACCATGGTAGCATTCATTGTAGAACTATGGGTTAGCATTACTTTCATGCTGTTGCTTTCTGAATTCTTAGATAGATGTGGGGCTAGCCTATAGACAGATGCTCAGTGAATTCAGGATCCTTGAGAATTCAGGATTAGGGTCAGCTCATTGCTCAGCAAAGTCTACAAGCACTGAGACGAAAGTGATCCACCACTGACTGAAGCAGTATCATAAGTTTGGAAGTACTGATGGACAAGAAATATTGAAATAAAACTTCTCTATCTGATAGCGTTCTGTCTAAGAATAAAACTCTAAAGCCTGGCAGTTCCACTCTAGCCTGCTCAGGGCCACATTATTACTGTCTTGACGAAATGACTAGGCTCTGCCTTATGCCTCTTTATGGTGGTGGCTTATCTCTGAAATCCATTATTATTGCTAAGAGGTAAACTCAATTAAAATCCTGAAATTACTTGGGCATCATTTAAAAGGGCACATGTTGTCTCAGGGTAATAAGAACAAAAACAGTTAATGCTGAGCTTAATTAAATACACCATTAAAACACATCTATACAATTAAATGGGCAGATGGATATTAGGGATGTTAAAATGTGTTTAAACTTGTGACTGCTGAAAATTTCAGCATACATGTTTACATGGGGTGGGCAGGCTTTTAAGCCAGCTTCCTGCACACACCAGGGTCCTGTTGTTTCTCTCTCATGTGCTGCTGCTTCTGTATCAGAGGCAGCAATGGGGGGGAGGAGCTGCATGTAACCGTGAAGTTTAAACGGATGAGACAAGGCTCATTGGTTAACCATGTAGATGGTTCAGTTTTCACATGGATATATCTAATTTTGAAATCGCATCTATTAAAGTACTAGATTGCTGCAATGTCTTGTGTGAACAAAAATATTAAATGTTTTGGCCTAACCTTTGAAAAAAGGTGCTGAACATCTATAGTTCTCATTGATTTTTTTTTTTCCGAGACCTTGTGTGAAGTGACATGACACAGATGAGAACTGCAGGTGCTTAATGCTTTTGAAGGTCATGCCACTTAACTATCTAAAGCTGCCTATCATTTCCCATTATACTTTGCTTTCAGTTGTTGATACCTTTTGACTTGCATGCAGGTGAGTAAAGAATTTGGGCTGAGTGAAAGAGAATGCAGGAGCCAGAGAGCAGAGGGGCAGGGCATATTTAAGAGGACAGTGGGAGAAGCTGGGGCTTGGTGGGCACATGATTGGTTAGGACAGTGGTTCTCAACTCATTTCCGTCCACGGACCACCAAGCCAATCAAATTTTCATGGACCACCTCCTTCTTGAAACCTGATTTAAAAAAAAAAAAGAGCAGACAATGAACATTTTGGTTTGAAATTTATTTCTTACTAACAGATTTTTGGATTCCCTTCTCACTGACAAGCTTTTCAATGTTTGGAGGGGTACTTGATAATGCACAACGAATATTGCTTACCACTGCAAGCTGATTCCTCTGTTTGAACTTAACGTGCAACAAACATGAAAATCCAGTCTCTCACATAAGTTGATGCAAACTGCAAAAGAAATCTGACTGCGTGTGCTGACAGATTTGGGTAACTCCCAGTCATGCTGGCCCAAAATTTCTCTATGGTAGACTGCTGGTACACGTCTTGGATCTGAAAAAATGATTTTGTGGCTCAAGAATTCTCCTGCAGAACCTCTGGAACACTATTAACATCTGTTAACATCTTCCTGGTGAAAGATGATCCATCCCTTGTCCTGTCCACCTCGGGAAAGTATCGTTGGAATTTGTTTCCAAATATGATCGAGAATTTGCATCCAAATGGCTTCCTTTTCCCCGAGCATGGCATCCACATATGGAAATTGAACCAAATTATTGCCTTTCACTCTTACGATCCAGAGTTCCAATTTGTCAAGAAAAGCCTTGATGATGCTTTGGTGAGAACAGATTTGCACCTTTTCCTTGCAGCTGAAGATTCAGTTTGTTCAAGATTCCAAAAATATCGTCAAGATATGCAAGTTCTAAATTTGACTGCGTCAGCACATTTCGGAATTTCTCTTTCCCTTCACCCTAGAGGAAAAAAATCCAACTCCTCTCTCAGTTGGAAAAACTGAGACTGTTCCCTGCTGACAACCACTGTATAGAAGTGTAGAACAGTAACACGTTAAAGCATTTAGACTCCGGGGGGGAGAATATACTCGCTAACGTGACTGAACATTTAGGCATTGTTGAAACGACACCTTGAATAACGGTAGCTGTCTAATTTCAGAAACAACCAACCCTAGAAGGAGAAGATAGTTGTAATGAACTGAGGAATATCCTGCTTGAAAAATATGAAAGTGTAAACATGTATATGGTTGACTGTCTGGGCTCATTGGTTAGCTTTACAGTTGCACGCAGGCTTCCCACCTTCACCCCTGGCACTGCTGCCTCTGTATAAGAAGCAGCAGGCAGGAGCTGGTACATATGGGGAGCTAAAAGCCAGCTCCCCACACATACAAGCTCCTGGGGAGCCACCTCTCCACTGCCTCATGTTGCTGCCTCTGTATAGGGATGTGAGTGAGTAGGCACTAGTACGCAAACCTAGGCTTATTGGTTAGTCAAGTCAACTACTCTCATTCCTACCCTGCTGCCTTAGTATTGGAGGCAACAAGGCAGGGAGAAGCAGGAGCCAGGACTGTGGGGAGCCGGCTTAAAAGCTGGTTCCCTCTCAGCACCATCTCCACGGTGCCGCCCACCCCCCTTTTCTCACGCTGCTGCCTCTGTCAGACTGCTGTGTACAGGGGCTGCTTCGAGGATGGAGTGGCTGACAGAGCAGAAAGGGGCTGCAGTGGCCGGGCACGCAGTCCTGGCTCGTGCCGGATGTAGGACCAAACCCCACTGTGGCTCTGCAATTTAAAAGGCAGTCGGAGCTGGGGGGCAACCTCTTCCCCAGATCCTACTGCCTTTTAAATTGCAGAGATGCAGTGGAGTTTGGTCCCAAACCTGGCATGAGCCAGGACTGAACTGGGCTGCCTTTCCCTATCCACTAATAAGTAAACTAACCTCATATTAACATCCCTACTCTGTATCAGAAGCATCAGTGTAGGTAGGGGGAGGCAGGTAGCTCCACGGGGGCTGGTAGGTGTGGGGAGACAACTGACAAGCTGGCTTCATGTGTGGAGCAGCTCCTGAGGAGCAGTCTTACTCTGTGTAAACCTATAACAGCTGGAAAAATTCAGCGGTTATGCATTTACCTAAATAAACTCATTTGAACATGTCTACTTTCAAGTAATAAAACTGAGTGCTGCCAGACACTGCTTACACAACTGACGTTTCACCTTTAGTCTTCTTAAACTGATTTGTGTGTAAAATATTAATTGAAGGCCCTTGCTACAGACAGTTTCACTTAGTCATTTAACTTTCCATCCACCAGAAGCCTCTCTATTCCAGGCACTGGGCCCCTGGCCTAAGGATGTTAAATATCAGTTTGAGTAGTTGATGGAATTTCCATTGACTAGTCGATAAGCACTATCGCAATCCTCCTTTGAAATGTACAAGAGACCCTGGTGGGGCTCTTATACATTTTAAAGGAGGAATGCGGAACTCGGCATGCAGCCTAGGGCCCACGGTGAGTCCTGCTGACTCGGGGCTGCGTGCAGGTATACCAGCTTTGAAATATACAAGAGTCCCCGGCAGGGCCTCTTGTGCATTCCAAAGCGGAAGCGCCTTCATGGAGCCCAGGGTCAGTGGGGGCCTGGCGGGTCACCTAGGTTCCATGCGTGGCATTTCCCCAGAATCTGGGATCAGCTGGGCATTCCCCAGCTGATCCTGGGCTCCACACAGTGCTGCTGTTCAAAGGGGCAGCACTGTGCAGCTGAGCCGGGCAGATCAGCTGTTCAGTGCTGCTCCTTTGAATGCCACTTTGGCGTTTCAAAGCAGCAGCGCTGCAAGGAGCTGACCCCTTAAAGGGGCAGCACTGCATGGAGCCCTGAGTCAGAGGCAGCAAGGGGAGGGGAATTGACTAGTCGACTGGACTGTCCAGTAAGTATTTTTTATCAGTCGATTAGTCTTTAACATTACCTTGGACATGACACTAAATATCCTTGCATCACACAGAATTTGTGTGAAGTATAAAACAACTTCACTGTAATGAGACTCTCCCTCCAGTTCACTTATCACTCACTGAAAAATGTATCTGCCGCCTTGCTTTTGAACTGCAAATGCAATCTTCCCTCTTGACCGTTCCACCATGATCAAGAGAACTTTCTTTAATATCTCTTCTGAAGATGAGAAATCCCCTATGTCTACCTTATCCATTACTAATGTCAGTCATGAGGTACGGTAGAGTGCCTCACGTGTAGCCACATTCGGTAGCAGACTCTCAATAGCTGAAACATGCTGAGGAATGGGAATATCTGTGTGAAGTCTATATGTAAAAAGTAGTTAATCACTAATACTTTTGGGCTATGTCTACATTGCGCATTCTTGTGTCACCTGTGGATCTACCCGTTCCCACCGCCCCCCTCCCCCTCCCTCCTCCAGGCAGTAGAGAGGAAAGGTAGATTGCGAGCCTGTGGCCGGGGCAGTGCAATTGATTAGAACTTCTTGAAACAGCTGCCTGCCTCTCTCTCCCTCTCCTGTTCTGCCACTTGCAGGCTTTGCCTCCCTGCAGCAGGTGGGAGGGTTTAGCACACCCCCTCCCCCGTCTCCCTCCTTGTAGCGCTGTTCCCCTCCGAGACCCACCCCTGCCAGAGTACCTCCTGATAGTCCGGATTATCAGAAATGCCGGCACCACCTGGGTCCCAGAGGTGCCGGATTATCGGCAGTCTACCATATATAGCATCTGTACAAACCTTTATTTAAGCTTAAGTGCTTGTTGCAAACAAACCCAACTTCAGGTGCCACTTTCATACACTCTTCAGTTTAATTTGGTCAGTGTAGTTCCTTGGAGAAAAGTGTTCAGTAGTTTTTATTTGGAAGCTGTGTTCTCCATGCAGAATTGCCTCCACTTAGTGTTCTGAATTTGTAAACCAGTTTGCTCCCTCTTCTCTCCCTCCTCCCCCTCTTCTTTGTATAGTCATGTTAGTAAAAAAAAAAATCCATTGCAAATTTTCCAGTGGTATGTTGTACTTCTGAATATTTATTCTAATTGGGGATGTGAAAGTGTAACCCTTTAACCGATAAGCCTCACCTATTAAGGGTGAGGTTTACTAGTTACAGTTAACCAGTAGGAGAGATCCCTGCCGACCCTGGACAGGAGGGTTACTCCAGCCCTGGGGGGCCACTGGAGGCAGGGCTGCTCTGGCCGAAGCAGCCCCTGTCCATGATGGGCTGGACCCAGGTGCACCATTTTCCCCCCCTCCACTCTCCTTACATGCAATGGCTCCTCGGGCTGCTGGCCCACTACCAGGGAGTTAGCTGCAGAGTCAGCAGGGGCTGGCAGCCCTGCTCCCAGGGAGGCTTCGTTGTAGGTTCTGCAGTACGTGTAACCACAAAAACTTAGTGTTTACACAGTTTCCTAGTCCTAACATTTTAAATTTCTTGGGCTTAGAACTTCCTGTGCTTAGCAGGGAGGGAGAGAATGCTATAACAATTGAAGTATTCTTAAACCTTTCCTTTCTCTTTTCTTCGTCAGCCACACTGGAAAAGGCACAGAATAAGTCTGTCTACACTGCAAAGAAAAGTCTGAAAAAGATACGCAAACCGCAATTTGCATTTCTTTTCACTTTTTTCCATCTACGTGGGGTCATTTTGGAAAAAACTCCTTTTTTGGATCATCCCTTATTCCCTCACCAAGAGGAATACGGGGATGCCAAAAGAACACATCGACTGTTTTGGAAACTGTTTTGAAGCAGACATGTTCCTTGGGCACGGTAGAGCTTTTGGTATCTCAGAAAGGCTCCTGCAGTCTAGACATAGCCTAAGGAATAAAATGGTACTCTAGCAAACCATACTTTTATTTTGAGAAATAATTATATAAGTCTAGCCATTCTCATTGTCAGGGCTTGACAAACCCCGGGGAGAGCCACTTGCCAGCCCCTCACTGCACGTGCGCCAGACCAGCACTGCGCATGTGCGAAGCGCCGGTGAATGGGGCGCATGGAACAACCGGCTGAAATCTTCTCACCACGGGCAAGTAGATTCAGCGGTTTGTCAAGCCCTGCTCATTGTGATGGTTAGTGACTTTGGTTATATGTTGGCTTTCTCTTAATAGATGATAGTATGTTTATAGTACAATATCTGACATTTACTTTTTTCGTGAGATTTAGCAACAATGGTTTTAAATTAAATTTGTTTTCTCTTAGGTATAAGAGAGTCTTTTCAGTTGGAACCCATGCCATCACTACATACAATCCAAACACACTAGAAGTTACAAATCAGGTAATGATAAATGTGGTGATATAGCCTTCTTGGATACCCTAATGCAATCTGAGTATCTTAATGCTAATACTCCTGTGACCTTTCTCCTCCCTTCCTTCCCCCTCCAGTTTTGTGTGTTCAGCTGTGATTCTCTTGATAAACACCAAACTTAGTCTAAAGGGATGTCAGTTACCTTAATTTCATGATTAGGTACTAGGGTGACTTGCTCAATCACTTCTTTTTCTAAAAAAGAGAAATTATCTGATGCAATAGCTAATAGTTTAACTGACATGGTAGCTTTTGAAGCTTGTATAGCCTTCTTCGTTTTGCTAAACTATTTTAGTTCTGTTGTGTAACAGAACACATTTTCAGCTTCCCTTTTTGTGTCCTATCTCAGGACTGCTTGACAGCTCCAGTGTCCCTGAAGGGAATCGCTAGAGAGCAGAGATCTACAGGGTCACTGATTTTACCCTACTTTGCTCTACTCTTGTACTCTTTGCTTGGATCATCATGCTTTCTCATTAGTCCATAATGCTAGGGTTTTTTTAGCTTTTGAATTCCTAACTACCACTTTTAGCAGTGTGTGAATGCATTGCACTGAGCTTTCTCATCAAATTTTATTACTTACCCATAAAACAGATGTGTATGCTGCTTGTATTTAGCTACTATATACCTTGATTAACTCAAACTTGAGTGCATGTCGTTATAACTTTAATTATTCAAAAAAATAAGACTTCTTGTAAAGAGATCTAACATACATATAAACCCTTAAATATTTATCTCACCAAATTTGGATGGAAAAAGAGTCTTTCTCAAGTTAATAGAAGCTTATTAAATTACCTTAATTTGTTCACCTTAGTGGCCTTATGGAGATATTTGTAGCATCAGTCCTGTGGGAAAGGGTCAAGGAACAGAATTCAGCCTTACTTTTCGTAAGGGAAGTGGAAAGAAGTCTGAAACTCTTAAGTTTTCTACAGAGCATAGAACAGAACTCCTTACAGAAGCACTGGTAAGAAATTAGTTAGAGCCAAATAATTAGTTAACATTCATTACTGTATTGTCACACTGTTAGATGTAATAAAAATGATCATTGCATATTTTGTGATAAGTAAAACTATTGTGCTTATACATTAAAATAGGTAGTATACCTGGCCTATGATGTTCACTGAAATAACTTTGTATATAAGACTCAAATTTACTGACGCTTAAGACAGTGATACTGAAATCCAGTGGTTTAGAAGCCAAACTAGCACTCATCGTTGCCAGAAGCCGCAGTAGCGTAAATTCTGTTTCATTTATTACAGTACTATGATTATATATCTTGTATTCTCACAGTAAATGAGTTAACCTAGTGCATGTTAACTAAATTGGTTAGTAACTCAGTAAAATTTACAGCTCATGAGTCTGTTTGTGTATCACCGTATTCACTACCAGTGAATTTATGATTATATAAAACCAATGGGGCACTTTTAAAATACATCATTTTTAATCTTTGCCAAGTGTTAGACTGGGGACCATCACTGGTCCTGACCCATTGTGATCTCCGGGATTGCACATCCCTCAAGGAACGTGGTGCCATGGAAGTGGAAACGGGGGGAGGATGGGGTGGGAAGAGGCAGGATTTGAGGGATGGGAAAAGACAGCCTTCCCTGGCTGGCTCCTAGGCCAGAGTGCTGTCCACAGTGAAAATAATTGCTCATGCAGGCCATGAGTTTGAGGCCCCTGGTTTAGATGATCCCAGAAGGATTCAAGTCTGAGTCACTATGGGAATAATTAGAACAATGAACTGTTTTCTCACTGAAGTCACAGTAACTTGCTTTTATTCTCATTTTTTAGAGATTCAGAACAGATTTTTCAGAAGGAAAAATCACAGGAAGGGCAAGTATCTGACCTGTCTGTATTGGACTACTAATCCAGTCATTTCATATTTACAAATACTGTATAAACAGTCCTGAATTTCTAATTGACCATGTCCCTTATATTTTTAAATGGTTATGGCTACCTACTATACCTAAATCTGTTCCCCTACCAATTCTATGGCTTTACAATTTTTTTGTTTCGGTTTTTAATGTTGTAAAGTTAACAGTATAGGAGAACACTTCATACTGAGCCACATGGTAATGTGTACTTGTAACTGCACAAACAAATGGGAGAAAATATGCTTCCCTGTAACTTTAAGGGTTGCTAGCAAGTTATACTTAAGAGGTGTAACATGTAGTAGACAATGAAAGCATATTTTCTCCCATTTATTTGAAAATCACTTTTATTTCATCTAATTCTAATCAATTTAAGAAGGAGATTGAATATTATTAAAATTACCAAAAACCACTGTTGAGCAATGACTTTCATGTGAAAGTGAATAGTAGTAGCACTTCATTTTCTGCATCTGTGAAGCCTGAGTGAGAATTCTTGGCGTATAGTGGGAATAGGGAAAAACTTCTGAGTGCATCTTGTCAAACAGTCTTCTGGAAAAAGCATAAAAGAGCTTATTGGAAACTAACTACTAAGGCTTTGTCTACACTTAAAAGTTTAAAGCGCAGCCATGGTCACATTTGTGGCACAAGAGCAGGGAGAGAGCTCTCCCAGCACTCTACGTATACCACCTCTGCAAAAGGAGTAGTTAACAGCACTGGGAGTGTCACTCCTGGTGCTATAGCCTGTTTCTCACTGGTGCTTTACAGTGCTGCACCTTGCTGTTCTTGTGCTTGTTGGGGTGGAGGGTGTTACACACCCTCTGAGCCAGAAAGTTAATGCTGTAAAGACTTGGCCTGTATATCTGTCATCTTATAAGATTTATGCATTTAACACCCATGACTTGATACTTGGTTTCACATCCTTGAATGCATCTAAATGGGTCTTCTAGCTTTGCTCCTTTATATCCTTTGAGTATCGAAGCCTATTACCATTCTGGGGCTATACAATTTGAGTTTTTTGAAGTTATATTTCACTGAATGAGTACTCGATAACACTATTATAGAAGCTGAGATTCTAGTGATTGAAATATATTGGTGACCTCACTGCCCCTGTTCACCGACGGGAGTAACTCCAGTTCTCAGAGTGAATTACAGGTTGCTACAATAGAGAGGACTAAGGAAGTTGTTCCATAGACATGTGGGATACTTCAGGATAACTCTGGGGACCTAAGTCAAGCAGGGCTGTAGCTACAGTGTAGTTCTCAGAAGGTGAAGAAATCTTTTTGTCTAGACTTTAACAGCAGTTTCTTCTTTCATAGAGATACAACTGTTATAAGCATCACTGGAGTGATACTAGAAAGCCTGTGATTCTTGAAGTTACTCCTGGAGGGTTTGATCAAATTAATCCTGCAACTAATAAAGTCCTGTGTTCTTATGACTACAGAAATATTGAAGGCTTTGCTGATCTCTCTGACTATCAGGGAGGTTTTGCTATACTTTATGGAGGATTTAGTAGATTGGTGAGTATTATAACAATATTTTGGGCATATAAAGTTAGGAGAAGTAAACAAAGAGAATAAGACACGTGAATCTCACATTCTACTGCCTGTAAGTTCAGATCATTGCCATGACAGATAGTAAATGGCTTCTAGGTTATTAGGTAGTTTGAGAAGTTCAGGGCCAATTATATACCATTTAATATTAGTAATGTTATATCCTGGGAACAGCATGGCTACAAGAGCTACCCAAGACCAACTGTTGGTGAAAAGAGGCAAGCTTTTGATTTCCACAGAGCTTGAAAGCTTCTTTGACCAACAGAAGCTGGTCCAATAAAACATTTAACATAGAATTCTCTTGCAGTCCCCTTGAGTACTAACAGGGGAGAGGCTGTTTATAAACTTCTGGGTATAGACTTGAGTGGAACAAGGTAAAATGGATGAGGGAGGAACAGTCCTGCAAAGTTCAGATGAAAATCCTGAGCCACTTGCTGCGAACAATACTGCAGGCTACCGAATGGTCTGTTTGTGTTAACGTCTGTATACTTTGTTTCTAATTTTAGTAACATTAAGATATTTGTATAACCACTTTAACTAGTAAAGTTACAAACTGCTACGGGAAAAAGTTAATTCTTGTCAATGTCATCTGTTGTGTGTTGGGGAGGGAGGAGTTAACATTCACTAATAAAGGGTAAAATCAGACTGCTGTGCAGTATAAAGAAGTCAATTTTTATATAACTTAAGACAATTTAAGGCTGTGAGCTGATTAGACCTGATGTTCAGTTTCTTTTTATTGAACTTAATCTCTCCTTTTTTTTCTTAATTTCAGCATGTATTTGCATCTGAGCAAAGGGAAGAAATTATCAGAAGTGCAATAGAACATGCTGGAAATTATATAGGCATCTCCCTCAGAATAAGGAAAGAACCTTTAGAATTTGAGCAATGCTTGAGTCTTCGCTTTGGGAAATACAGCAATGATGAATCTATCACCTCTTTAGCAGAGTTTATTGTTCAAAAAATAACACCTAGACATCTGGTAAGGTCTACAAACCTAAACTACATTGTATTGGTTTGATTTATTAGGTGGCTAAAAAGAGGTCCCTTTTCTAACTTATTCTTTCTTTAAGGAACCTGTGAAAAGAGTATTAGCCCTTACAGAAACTTGCTTAGTAGAGCGGGATCCTGCTACTTACAATATTGTGACACTGAAACCTTTAGGAGAGGTAGGTGACAATCCTGTTTTTAGTCAAACTTATTGATTCTACTAAAATGCAAAACTGAAGTTCATTCAATACCATTTACTGTGTTCATTCTGATTAATTTTAAAATAAAACATTCTAGGAACGTTTACACTTGTCATTTTTGTGAAGCTTGAGTACATAAATTGGGAATAGATATTAGTAACACTGAATATTCAACTATTTGCATCCTTAAGTACATGAGAATTGCATTATACTTCCTATAAGTGAAGTGATCTCTTACTACATGGCTTCTTTTAGGTATTTGCACTGGTATGTGATTGTGAAAATCCACAACTTTTTACCATTGAATTTATCAAGGGACAAATCCGGAAATATTCTTCAACAGAGAGGTATTGTAATCAAACTTTTAAAAGATTACTTACAGGAGAAACCAGTTGAATGACAAATTTATGTAGTCTCTGAAGTTAAAAATAATACTTTCAAGAGCCAAATTGAGACTAACTGCATCCAAAGCCTGCTTTCAGGAGCAAGTAACTGAGCATTGAAGTTGCCTATAACACCTCAGATACTATGTGATACATCCCTGTCTCATTTGCTTTTCACTTACATTTATGAGCTCCTTGGGTTTTCCATATCTCTCTGCTTTCAGTACATGTGATACCAAAAGAAAAACAGCTCTCTTACATCTATTTTACCCCATAAAAGTGAACAGTTAGTTAGAAATATACAGTTTTGTCCACTTGTTGTCAAGGTATTTGACAAGTTTTGGAAAGTTTTATAGTTAACTTGTTTGTTAAACTAGAATTTTAGGAAGAAAGTGGATTTCAGGAGACAGACAATAATATATGTTGCTCAAGATAAATCTTATTACTGATTGAAGTGAATATAAAATCTGGATGGTTAACTGGTATCCATGTGATACGGTTTACCATCTGGGCCGAGTTGGTTTTTCCTCCCTCCCCTTTTCCCAATCTTCTGTGTCTCCTCCACACCTGTATGGATTAAATGTGACAGTGGTATACAATGTAGAGTAGGGTGCTCACCCTTATTACACAAGAGGGCCATATAAACCACGCTCAACCTTATGTGAGTCAAACAGAGTCTATATACTAAGACCTGAAGTCACCAGTACGGATTTATTTTTTCAGTTCAGCTTATTTTGTATGTATTTAGGCTATACCATACATAAAAACAACCTATTTATACACTTGTGTAAACTAAAATGATGGCAATATGACCACAAAATACTAAAATCAGCTCTTTGTATATACCTGGAAGCAGGCTGGTGGGCATTATGGAATGCTCTGGTGGGCTGTAAATGGTCCATAGGATGTGTGCTTAAGATAGAACTGGGTGATTATGTGCAGAAAATAAAAAGGAAGTAATGTAGGCAAGAAAAATAGGCCAGAAATATCTAATCTTGCTGAAATACTGTACTGCTTTTCCTAGCATGCCACATGACTTTAATATATTTCTCTTATTGTTGGAGGTAGTTCCATTATAGCTGTGATTTCCGACCTTTTTAAGCACAAGATCACTTGTTGAATTTAAGTGCAATCCAAGATCTACCTCAAATCCAAATACCCTTGCTCTGCCTCCTTTGTGGGCCTTTTCCAAGGCACCACCCCTGCTCATTCTGTTCTCCCTCCCTTTCACCAGGCCGAGTCAGAGGGTTTGGGCACTGGCTCTGGTCTTGGGCTAAGGAATTTGGAGTGTGAGGGGCTCTGAGCTGAGCCTGGGGCAGGAGGGGGTGAAGGGTACAGGCTCTGTAAGGGAGTTTGGGTCCTGGGGGCTCAGGGCTAGGGCAGGGGCTGAAGGTGCAGGAGCAGGTTCATGACTGGGGCAGGGGTTTGGAGCTGGCTTCAGCTGGACACTGCTTATCTCAAGTGGCTCCTGGGTGGTGGTGCAGTGGGACTAAGGCAGGCCCTGCCCTGGCCCTGCACCACTCTCAAAAGCAGCCAGCAAACTCCCTCCATCCCAAGCCCTGTTGTCCGTCCGTCTGTCCGTCCCCCCATTCTGTGGAGATAGAATACAGGTTGGGAGAGGGGGCACCCTGACATCAGCGCCCCTCCTCTCCCTTCCCTATTCTGTACTGCAAGCAGGAAGCTCCCAGGGAGGGCGGGAAGCTCCAAGACAAAGGGCAGGAGGTGTACAGTAGTGGTGGGAGGGGCAGCTGAAGTGCTGGTACTTGATAGCCTCTTGGCCAAACCAGTCAAGATCACTTGTCTGAGGCTCCAAGATCTACCAGTAGATCCTGAGCTACTGGTTGGTGACCACTGCACTATAGTATGGCACGTCATTGGCTTTTGTTGTTGTTAGGTAGCATTACATAATTTATAGAGTAGAAAACATTTGATCTATGTGAATTCCATTAGAAATTGTGGGCACATGTACTATGGTTCAGTCAGATTGTCCAGCTCTTTTTGTATAATCATAATTCTTGGCTGGGTCTAGATTTACAGGATAATAAGCGCCTAAACATTTTTCATTGTTCTCAGAGATTCCCTGTTAGCTAGCTTGCTGGATGGAGTGAGAGCTTCTGGCAATAGAGATGTGTGTGTGAAAATGACCCCAACACACAAAGGCCAGCGCTGGGGATTGCTGAGCATGCCTGTAGAGGAGGAAGTAGAGAGCCTTCACCTCAAGTTCTTAGCTGCTCCTCCCAGTAAGTACAGCTTTTACTGCAGTTCAAAGTACATGATTGGGGTATTTTAATAGCACAATATAGCTTTAAGCTGTTCTAAAATGTAACTTCCAACTGTGTATTGTTTCTCGTTGCAGATGGCAATTTTGCAGATGCCGTGTTCAGGTTCAATGCTAACATCTCATATAGTGGAGTTCTGCATGCAGTAACGCAAGATGTAAGAATTAACTCTCTGCCCATTCTCTTAGTTTTTTTTTTTTAAATAATTTTATGAAAGTATTAATGGCTCTTCCTCCCTAATCAGGGTCTGTTTTCTGAAAACAAGGAGAAACTAATTAATAATGCCATAACAGCATTATTGTCTCAAGAGGGAGACATGGTAGCATCTAATGCAGAACTTGAAAGCCAGTTCCAAGCAGTGAGACGACTAGTTGCTTCAAAAGCTGGATTCCTTGCCTTTACTCAGCTTCCAAGGTAAGTTTCTTGCTAACAGCTTATATACTATGTTTTAAAGGCTTATGCTCACCAGTCTCCTTGAAACTGAGTCTCAGTTACTTTTCATTATTTATTTTCAATTAAGTCTAGACCTTGACTATACCTACACCAAGAAATTTGGACCTTGACACACACAAACTACCCCGGGCTTAATCTTTGACACACAAGATGCAGCTTCAAATTCCGTAGGAAATAAAAGGTGCATTGACTAACTGAGCTTAGTGCTCAGTTATTCCTTAGAAGCAAAAGTATGTTGTGGAGGAAGTAGGTTTTGAAATGCTGTTGGTTGTAACATGTACTACAAATTGGTATACTCACAGTTGGCTTAAATCTTTAAGATGCAATCTGGAAATATTGTGACTGACTTTCTGCAGAAATTGTGCATGTCTTGTTTACTCACTCCATTTTCACAACATAGCCCAATTGTGAAAGTTAAGGGTATGTATATGGCTTTTCAGTGGCCACTGAAGACATTTAATGAATAGAATAAATTGGGCAAATTAAACCTTATTGTTTTATGCTTAAAGAAATTTAAGAACGGAGTTCTGGCTTTTGGGTATTAATTTATTGTAAACTATATGCACCAATCGTGACGTGATGACATACTAAACCCAAAACAGAAGTTATGTCCTTAATATAACTACCGTTATGTCAGACTTTAGGCTTTTGGATTAACTTCCTTTTGGTTATAATGAAAGAAAATGAGTACATAGGGAGAGGTCCTTTTTTAAAAAGCTTGTGTATATGAGCAGTTATACACCAGCTTGCTCCAAACTAAGTCTACCCCGTACTATTTGGCTGGTCTCTAAAGGGCATGTCTTCACAGCAGCTTGACACCTATAGCTGGACCAGTACTAGCTGACTCAGGGTCTGTCTCACTGATCTGCGGACTTCTGGGTTTGGGCTGGAACCTGTGCTCTGGAATCTTGGCAGGGTGGAACTGTCTCGGAGCTCATGTTCTAGCCTGAATCTGTAAGTCTACATGGTAGTGAAACAGCCCTGCAGCACAAGCCAGTCAGCTGGCATGGTCCAGTCATGGGTTTCTCTCTGCTGTGTAGACATACCCTAACAGTCTGTGTGGACTCTGCTGTTGCGTGCTAAAGATTCTGCACTCCATTCGACCCTGCTTTGACATGGAAGTAGATGAAAGAGCACTACAAAATGCAGCAGAAAGATGGGAGCAGACACTTAAGCATTGTTTACGCTATGGTTTAAGTCGATGTAATCCATATCATTCTAGGGTATGGAAATCCCAACACCCTGGGCAAAATAAGTAACACTAACTGATGGTAGTTCAGTTCCTGCTTTGTCGGTGGGAGATGCTGTCCTGTCGACCAGATCTTTCACCTTTCATTGACGTAACGTGTCTTCACCAGACACGATGCAGTGGTACTAGATTAGTGCAGTAGTGAAGACAAGTCCTTAATGTGCAACAGGCTAATACAGAGATGGTTATGCCCCAGCTTGCCACACGCTAATAGTTCATATAGCAATAGCCTTAATTTCTGTTGGTTTTTCCTCTTCTGTGGTAGCTGATCTGAGGCTGTTGATAGCTAAGGCTTTTTAAAAAAAATCTTGACACATTTTAGGTAAGTTCACTTGAAATATCTGTTAAATGACCTTTTTCTTGTGACAGATTTAGGGAGCGTCTAGGAGTGAAGGTGGTAAAAGCTCTTAAAAGAAACAATGATGGAGTAACCCACGCTTCTGTTGACATGCTCTGTGCTCTCATGTGTGTAAGTGTTCAACTCACAACTATGTTATAGTATAGGATAGCTCCTATTTTCAAATGATTAAATGTGTGAATTGCAGAGCATTGAAGATGGAGGGCATGGTTGTATAGCAAGTATAGTGCAAGCATACCTTGCAATATACAGACCATTTCAACCTGGGACACACCATCACATGAATAGAACTGTCATGGTTATTCAGAAGTAGAAACAGTACTCACTTTCATAACTAGCTTGTTTTTCCTTTGTCCCGAGTTTACTGTTAGTATTAAATTTTAGGGGACTGTAGCTTCATTCAGCTACATCAAAAGACTTGTGCAGATCTTTAGTATGAAGGCTGAAATATGACTGCATTTGTAAATGCTTTCTTTATCACAGCCGATGCATGATGATTATGACTTGAGGCAAGAGCAGCTGAACAAAGCTTCACTTCTTTCTTCAAAGAAATTTCTGGAAAACTTACTAGAGAAATTTAATTCTCATGTGGTAAGTCCTAGATCAAGGCAAAGTTCATAAAAATGTACTGAAATACTAAAGTTTGAAGGTTTGACAGGTCTCATTTATTTATACATAAACATACAATATAGCAAGTCCTTTAAAGTAAGTTTGTGTATATCTTTGCCATCAGAGAAGCTTGCACTCACTGTTCAAATGCAAAAATATTTTTGTAGTTGATATTGACTGTGGTCAGTTTGTTTCAGCGGAGATTTGGGTGAAAGTGCCCTCTCCACAGAACTAAGAGCAAGTCAACAATGCCCTGCAGGTTTGGACTAAGGGGGTATGAATGGCAGTGTGGACCAAAGTGCTATGCGGTAACTCCTCTTTGACCGCTGAAAGCGTGAACTTAAAGGTTACCAAAGAAGAACTAAATTAGTGATGTCTTGGAACATTAAGTTTGTGCATGCAGCCATCCACACATAGTAATTACAGGGCAGCACTTTGGTGCTTTTCAAACCCCCTTTGTCCAAAATGCAGGGCAGTGCGGAAATGCCCTAAGAAGCGTCTCATTCTTTTTTAAAAAATTTTCAGCCCAACATGGGCAGCATAGCATTCCCTTTTAAACTGATTTTTTTCCAACACAACAATTTCCTGCAGGGACTACAAAAGGACTAATCAACTGTAGCTCCTCTGATTTGTAGCACTCTGATTTGAGCTCTTTTTTTAAACTTAAAGGCTTTCAACTCTGTTCAGAGGACTCACTGCTGCTGTGAAGCATGATATAATGAATCCTTTGTAGGATGCTCTGGAAACCAAATAGCTACACTAAAATTAATGGCAATGGTTTTTAATCTTACTGTATATATGAAATACTGCTTATCTGTTAGCAATGAGTAGAATGCTGGTACTGCTGGTGGGAACTCCTTTTGTAGTTCAAGGACAATTCTGAAATCCTCTGCAAAGATTTTAACCATAACAGTTGGTTTTAAAATGCTTACATACTTTATTTACATTTCAGGATCATGGGACAGGTGCCCTTGTTATTAGTTCACTTCTGGACTTCCTTACATTTGCCCTCTGTGCTCCATATAGTGAGACAACTGAAGGGCAGCAGTTTGATATGTTGTTAGAGATGGTAGCATCTAATGGGAGAACCCTCTTTAAGCTTTTTCAGGTGAGACCTTTTTGTTTTTTACAATCTCTAGCTATATCTATGTGCTAGCAGAACGTGGTATTTCAAAAGCATGCTAGAGATTTTAAAAGGACATACCAGTCATTGTGACCCCTAGGTTGCAGAGTTCAAAGTCTGAGGCTGTCACTGTTGGATTGTTACTGGAGGACTCTGTACTTGTACAAGTAATTCAAAAATCACACCAGCATTTCACTGGTAGAAGAGTGATAGAGGGTTTGTGCTGCTTTGGGAACTGGTTTAATGTGATCATCGGAAGCTCAGAGTTTAGTCAGCAGTGTTTAAAATTGAGTGTGGATGAAGGTACGGCTGTTCTAGCAAATGATGATTTTGGACTAGGCGAGAGAAGAATTATCTCCATGTGCATTTAATCATTTCAATCTTTGCAAGTTTCCAGAAAGCTGCCAGTAGTTCTAGTTGCATGACTGCAACATGAACTATTCACAGGAATAGGTCCAAACTCTTATTTCAGGGCCCTCTGCCTGTGTGCCACAAACTGCAAATTTGGCATCTTTTGACCAGAATTGGGTTCAGAATTGCATCTTAGCTGAGGCTGTTTCCTATTCTGTGAACCATTTGTTTCACCATAAAAATGCATGTTAGTTTGTGCTGTTGCTAATTTGTAACTAACTTTTTGCAGCATCCTTCAATGGCAATTGTAAAAGGAGCTGGTTTGGTTATGAAGGCAATAATAGAGGTGAGTGTTTTGCACTTATATACTAATTACTTTGGGATAAAATGCTGAGATGCTGAATATGGCTTTTTCTCCCATGAATGGGAAACTGGAATCTGCAGCTTGTCATTTAATGTAAATTAGTTCCAGCTTTTCAGTGGTAAATTGTCGTTCTCCTAGAACCTGAGGCTGTTTGTTTTGGCTTGTATGTATATAATGTGACAGACAACTTGACTGAGCTGAGTTAAACTTACTGAATTTGATTTAATACCTCTGAGCTCCAGTGTGTGTGGTGGTATGGCATTGGACTTCTCTTCTCTGTCATATACTTGATCCACTATCATCTTTTTGAAATAGTCAGCATGGAGAGGTATGCATATACTAACTCAAACTGAATTCCCCATGGGCTCCGTGATGGATAGGAGGAGTGCCGATCAGCACCCAGTGACTAAGAGGTTAAACTCAGGTAGCTAGCAAAGGTGTTGGCCAGGAGAACTAATCAAGATAGAGGGTTGAAATTTGAATTAGATATTGATACTTTGCTTGCTTTCTTTGTGGGGGAGGGAGACTTAAACCAGGAGTTGACACACAGAATGATTTAAACCTAGGCAGGACTGCCATGCCTCCAAGGAATTTGGGGCATGGAAGTGGACTGAACCAAGAAAAGATTGGGAGTAAGTAAAAGGGAAAAAGTGAATCTAGCCATGATCAGGGTATTTTTGTGTATGATTTGGTTTGAACTGCTCTGTGTGAATCTATGCTTTCCCCTCCTCATTTACCATCGAAGCATTGTTCCCAGAGATTTTGTCTTAATTTGTTTTCCTTAGTTTCTCTAACATCTAGCAACAAAGTATGCTTTATCAAGTATATCTTTTGTTTTGTAGTAATCACTTTTTTAAGGTGATGCTTTGGTTCTTGTGTCCTGGAAGGTACAGGAGGTCTGTCGGTCTGCATGTTTCGGACTGAGAGGTCAGCTACCAGAGACTGCAGTTTGGTTTTTTTTTTTCTGTTTTCAAACTCTCTTGTGGCAGAAGAGCTTTGGGGTACCCTTGGGGATAATTCAGTGATGGCACCCAGTTTTAGGGATAAAAATCACTTGATGGTGGCAGCTACTCCTCCCCCCCGCCACCCCAATCTGTGCACTTGTGATACTTGGGGATGTTTTTGTCATCAGTGCCTGTAGAGGCAAGGTATATATCTTTGTGGGTTCCCGCCTTCTGCACTCAGAGTGCTAGACTGGGAAACAGCCCTGAAAGGCTCCTAGATAAGGAAAGGATTTTTGGTTAAATGTGGCTTTAAACTAGTTCAGGGCCACCTTCCTGATCCAGCAAATGGCCAGGATCTCTGGTCCATGTGGTCCCAAGACCTTAGAGAAAGGTTGGAGAGAAGGATTTGCCCTACTGAGACCAATAACACTGGGTGCTTGTTCTGAGCTGAAGCTATGATAGACGTCAAAACACCCAATTCAAGAGATTCCCTTATGGTTTTAAGGTCTACTCCAGCCAGAGCCCATGCTAAACTTGGGGTAATCTCTGGTAAGCTTCTTAGCATGTAATTGGTTCTTTTATTTTTAATGTGATCTCTGATTTTACATTAGGAATAAAATAGGCTCGCATAAAAATAATTATATGATGACTTCTAACTACAGATTAGTCCTCCTGATCCACTACCCTCAGGACCTGACTTGTTCTGGATAGGGGTGTAATAGCGTAACAGCTTAAATGATTAACCGATAATAGATGCTTATCTGTTAACTCTACTGGCTACATGAAACTCCCCACCCCCCAAAATCTGGCTGCAGCTCTGCATTTAAAAGTTTTATGGGAGCCAGTTTGCCTGCCCTGCCACTCCCAAAATACTTGAAATGCAGAGCTGCAGTGCAGGTAGCTGCCAGGACCCAGCACGAGCTGGGACTGAGCCAGTCTGCCTGAACACCAGCTCCCAGCTCTTTTCAATGCAGAACCTCAGTGGTTAGTTGGGTAGCCGAGAATCTGTCTGTTGCACAGTTGCTGGATTGCATGCTTTGTACATTCCCTAGTCCCAGAGGAGGGATTTCCTCGACCAGGGGAGGTCATTTCTGGCCCTCCCTGCCACCGGCTCCTTCCAGCCATTGCATGGCTTCCAGCTTCCTGGCTGATACTCTGGTCTGGCAATGTCCATGGAGGCTGGGGTATCTGTTTAGAGAGGTTCATCCTGAATTTAGTCAGTCTGTCAGTCTCTGCTTGGGCAACCTGCCTCCTCTGGGAATAGTTCAGTGAAGTCAGAGAACTATTCAACCTGAAAATAGCCCTGTTGGAAGGGCTATCTGCTGCTGAGATGCAGGTCTCAGTGCAAAAAAGGCAACTGCTGGAGAGCTGTAAGCCTGAGAGGAGGTGCCCCTGCTGGACCACTCTGGAGAATTACAGGTGGAGTGTCCGTGACCTTGTGTGTTGCAATTCAAGTTGCAGACACTTCATTGGGGGTAGTATGCAAGTCAAAGAATCCGACTTGTCTTTTAGATCCCAGGCTGAGTTTGGGTAGATAAGTTGCTGGGGAACAAAGTACCACAATTCTAAATTGAGCAGATTTAGAATTGCTCCAGAAATGCCATTTTATCAAGTTAGAATGATGATTTAAACTAGGGAAGTTAAGAGGTGGGTATTTAACTACTCAATTTAATCGATAGGCAGTCTGGCTCAGTCCCTGCTCGCACCAAGTGTGGGACTAAACCTGCTGAGGCTCTGCAATTTAAAACACAGTATAAGCCAGGGGGCAGGCTGCCTGGCTCCTGCTACCTTAATTTAAAAGGCCTGTCCCCTGGTTCCTACTGTGTGTTAGAGTGCAGAGACTGAGCAGGGTTTGGTCCTGCACCCAGTGCAAGCCAGGGCTGAGCTGGGCTGCCTGCCCGCCCAGCTGGCAGCAGCCCCTGTGTGTATAGGTTCTAGTGGGGCTTCACAGCAGAAGCCCCTGCCACCTTGGATAGAGGCAGCAGTGTGGGAGAGGGGGGTGAGTAGCACCACAGAGATGGTGCTGGGTGGAACTGCCTTTTTAAGCTGGCTGCCCCCAGCTCTGTCTCTTGCTCCTCCTCCCCCCTGCTGCCTCTGATAAAGCTTTGTTCCTGTGACTTTACTGCAATTAGAACTTCTGATCTGCTGTTTAGAATTCACTTTTTTAATGCTATTCAGAGGTGGGTTGAATAAAGTACAATTACCTACATGCTTGTACTTAAGTGATTTAAACAGTCAAAATAGTTTGTAACGAATATTGTAAAGTAAAGATAGAACTGGTCAGTTGAAGAATGTACATAGTAATCATCTTCTGCTTTACAGGAAGGAGATAAAGAGATTGCTACCAAAATGCAAGATCTTGCCCTCAGTGAAGGTGCCTTACCTCGTCATTTACGGACTGCTATGTTTACAATAAGTGCAGATCAAAGGATGCTTACAAACAGGTAAGCATAAGTTTTATTAATATGGTGGGTAAATATTTGATTGTCTTAGTCATATGTGGGGAAAGCTGAAAAAAGGAAGCTCCTGTTACTGTTTTAGAAGAATCTTCATTTTAAGCTTAATTTGTGTATTTGAATGATGCAAGTGAGTTACCCTCCTAGGTGTAGTTGGATATTTGCATTTTAAGTGCTCTGTCTATAGACATGGCATCACAGTCAGTACAAAAAGTGCAATTTTATAAACTATTTGGATTCACAACTCCTTGAATACCTCATAGTTCAGTTTTTAAAGTGGTGTGACCTAAAGTGATCAGATGGCATATATCTCTTTGCTTACTGCATAAGCATATCCAATTGGATATATAAAACTTTCTTATAGGTATTTGTGAAGAAGGCTTATACTTCCCTCATACTCCCTCTAGAGGACCTTCTTCGATTAAGATACATGATCTTTTTGTGACAATTAGATTTGTCTCCAGTTATAAATGTGAGTTAGTCTACATGACCTTGGTAAAATGGACCAGAGAGGTGCAGTTTGTAAAGCTTTGCAATGTGTTGCTCTAACTGCTCCATATAGACCTTGCTGGCATGCTTTTAAAAGGTACCTAGTTTTCATTAACACCTTCTTTTGGTGTATGGTAGGAGGGTCATGTGTGGAAGTTACAGTGAAGCACTTTACAAAAAGGTACCTCCTTTGTATTCATGTGCTTTTTTTGTTCTTGCTCTTGTGAATAAAGGGCATATGAGTTGGATATACTGGCAATATATGCTCCTCTATAATGCTGAACTGAATTGACTGTAATGAACTACTGTTGTAATCAAGATTCCTTTAACAATTTCTCAACATCTTCATGTTACAGACAGCTCAGTCGACATTTAGTGGGCCTCTGGACAGCTGAAAATGCAACTGCTATGAGCTTGTTGAAACGTATTTTGGTGAGTGATATGCCTGCTCTCTTTAAACACCATTTCTAAAACATTATTAAAGTTGTTTTTCTTTTCAGTTAAAATTGTTACTTAATATGCCTTTGTAGCTTAGGGTGTTTTAAACACGTTTTGTTCAGTGCCAAAGTTAAGTTTGACATGCAGTACAAGAGATTAGGGTGAAGAAAGTGATGAACTTGGGATTGGTCCTGCCTTGGGCAGGGGGCTGGACTTGATCTCCTGAGGTCTCTTCCAGCTCTGATTCTAACTTTATGGAACATGAAACTTAAAAGTCTGTCATAATATACAAATAGATTTTCTCCAAGGGATAGGAGAGTGGTGGGGGGGGGGGGAAGAGTGGGGGGAGAAGTAACTCTGAAGCTTCTTTTGGCAAATGGGCTAACTGGAGGTGCTGGTGGCTCCTCTTGAGGTAAGGAGTCATATCAGAGCAGAGCAATCTTGTCATTGTACCTATCCTTTCGAGTGTGGGGCAGAAAGGTGACTGAAGATTAAGACCCTCTGGGGCTAAAACTATTCTTTAAAAAGGGATTGAGACAGAAAATGGAATGAAGTAGAGATAATGAATGGATGGATAGAATTAAACACATTCAAAATAAGTCAGAAAATACAGTTATCTAGAACAGGAAAGACTGGAGTGAAGCTATTGAGAAGGAAAGCCTCTAATAAGGGCACTGGAGACCTAGCAAGGCATCTCTTAAAGATAGATTAAGTTTAACTGAAGCATTACCAAACCGCTAACTCTAATACTTTACATTAAAGGGGAGAGAATATTGTGATTGTTCATCTGGGTAGTATCTCAGTCCAAAAGAAATGAACATCTTGGGTAATATGTGACTCTAGTGGCAATGCCCATAGCTGTGGAGTTCATAAAGCACTTCTGGAAGACCCTTGGATACTACCGTGACAAGGACATTACAGAAGCTTAAAATATGTATGGTTGCCTTAACATTTCCATTATTGGAGCCACTTTACAGTTGCTTTTAACTGTCAAACTTCAACCCTTCTGGCTGATACCACGTAGGGTTGTTTTCAGACTCAACTTAGTGTGTAAAGTTTTTGTTAACAGTTAAACAAGGTAAAGAAATGTGTAGCTCTTCCAATGTTAAACACATGCAACCATCCGTGATCGGTTCTAGCATCTCTGGGAAGGGACTCAAAATTGGTAGGACATAAGAACGGCCATACTGGGTCAGACTAAAGGTCCATCTAGCTCAGTATTTGGTCTGCCAATAGTGGCCAATGCCAGATGCCCCAGAAGGGAGGTTCACCTCTCCCCAGAGGGAAGGAGTGAGGATTGCCCTCATGTCGGGGATGTCTTATACTAATTTTCAAGGAGATACTTAAAACTACTAAACTTGCTATTTGGAAGAATATCATAAAGAGAATCCAGTGTTCCAGGTTGGCTTTTATCTGCATTAATCATGAAACCATACGGTCTCTTCCTGCAGTCCACTGCCTCATTTTGCTACACAACTTCCAGCTTCTTTGACGGATGGGGCAGGAGTCCTACATACAGCATTCTGCTCACTATGCAACCCTGCTTAACCTCTTGAGTACAGTCCATCCTGTGCATTCATTAAGGCAGGGCCCTGTGGGGGGAACCTGTCAGTGTAACCTTAATGCTGGCATTTCTTAACTTTCAAGTGTTTGGCAAGAGGGTGGCAACGTTTCCAGTTTTCTAATGTAAGTATTTTCTATATGATTTCACTTACTCCAGGAAGTAGTCATATCATAGGTATAACTTGTACTTGAATTCAGAAATGTCTTTTAGAATACAAATTACTACTTTTATGACTTTAGCCACCAGGTTTGCTGGCATACCTGGACAGTGCTGACCCTGTTCCTGAGAAGGATGCTGACCGGATGCATATTAGGGATAACTTAAAAATTGCAACTGTAAGTAGACAAAACTGTATTAATTTTAAAAGAATGGTGAACTTAGAACAAATTGCACAAATAGAAAGTTAGTCTTTTTATGTACTGTACTTGCTGTATAAATGTACGGAGGGAGGGGGAAGTTGGTGCTGTTGTCTTCAAAACACACTGTAATAGACATGTAATCGCAAGTTACTGATAGGCTTTGTTCCCCAGGACCAGTATGGCAAGTTTAATAAAGTGCCAGAATGGCAGAGACTGGCTGGTAAAGCTGCTAAAGAAGTAGAAAAATTTGCCAAAGAGAAAGTGGATCTGGTTTTGATGCACTGGAGAGACAGAATGGGCATTGCTCAAAAAGAGGTAAAACCACTAGTTTTTTTATACTTAAAAATTGAGATGAAGTCACTAGTTAGTATGCTGTGTAAAGACTGAGCTTTTTTCCATGACTAGTGATGTTACATTTAAATTAATCAACTAATCGAATAGTTGAGAGAATTTCCATCGATTAGTCAATAAGGGCACTTCTGCCTTTAAAATGGGCATCTGCCCCACAGGGCACTTGTAGATTTCAAAAGCTGAAGTGCTGCAGGAAGCATGGGGCCAGCAGGAGGACTGCTTGAGTCCCCTGCTGGCCCTTTGCTCCAGTGTGCTTTGCTTTTAAAATGTATCAGAGGCAGCAATGGGGGAGGGAAAGCAACTAGTCGAGTCACTAGTTGACTATCTGATAGCATATGCTTATCGGATAGTTGACTAGTCACTTACTGCATTAGTCATGGATAAGGATGTATAACTGGCAGGTTTTAGCCATGGTTGATTTTCAAGAACAAAGGTGGAAATACTGGTTGGGTTTTTTTGGTGTGTGGTTTTTTTTTGTTTGTTTGTTTGGTTTTTTTTTGCTTTAACAGTGAATCTGTGATTTTAAAATACTGTTGCAAAACATTAGTTCTTCATTTGATTGTGTTTAGTGAATCAGTTGAGGTGAGAGGGATATATTACTGTCTTGCAGAAAACTCCTTTAGCATGCACACACTTCCAACTGCATAACCACTTTTTGGCTTAAATTAATTACCTAAAACTAGACTGCATCTAGATTTCTTTTGTACCCTCCTGGGTATGAGCATCTTGCAGAAGTTTAAAGTAGTAGACTGCCTTAGCAGGCTGATGCTGAAACACATTTTTAAACAATCGGTTGGAGGATACTCAAGGATTTTTTTCAGTGTGCACATGAGGGGTGGGTGGGTGTGTGTGTGTGTGTGTGTGTGTGGCATATTTATTCATTAGTATCACTGACAGGGCTGCCTCTAGGGGAGTGTGAACCTTGGGGCAACAGCCTCCATTGCAGGCCCTGCCTCTGCCCCTGCTCCAAATAGAGTTGCCAGGTGTCCAGTTTTGAACTGGACAGTCCAGTATTTGAGCTTTCTGTTCGGGAAAACAAATTGAGAATATAAATGTCTGGTATTTTCTAAGTAAGATGTAATGTAGATTGTGATATGTCAAGTGTCTGGTATTTTTGTTGAAACCATCTGGCAATCCTAGCCCCGTGGCGGGGGCGGGGGAGGGGGGAGAAGCTGCTTTTCCTGCCACCTTGTGCCAGGCTCCACCCAAAATTCCTGAGGCTGCTCTCTTGGGAGACACGGGGGAGAGGGTGAGGTTGGGGCAGGGGTTCCTGGGATGGGAACTGACAGTCCTCCCTAGCCCACTATGATTCCTGGGCCAGATTATGCAACTGCTTCAGCAGGGTTAACCAATAGGATGGGAGTTTGAGACCCTGCTATGAGTGATACTTAAATTGCCCAATCTCTGAAGTTTTTTACTTCTTCATTTAGAAGTTTGTCACTTTCAGTTTGCTGCCCATATGTGGAAAAGTAGGGGAAACAGCATAACACATCTGATTTAACACTTTGTTCCCCCTTCTGTTCAAATTAGAAGTAGATTTGATAATAACAATCAAATCACATTGAAAGTATTTCTTGTGGTAGCATTTTATAATTGTTACCATATATAAAATTTTAGTGGCTGTTTTTATTTTGTTTAAATATTCCTTTTTCCTTTCTACATTCCAATCACAATCAGGACAGAAACAATATGGTGAGTCTGCACTACTACTGTGGCTTGTTTGATTAAACTGTGCCTGGCATGTGGTGTGTTGTCTACCAATACATTTTAGATTTTGTCAATCAAAAATCTTTCAATTTCCAAGTTGGGTCTGATTTTCCTCTGCCCCCCTTGAGCTGCTCACAGATTTTGCTTAGGCTACTTCTTAACAACAAAGTAGCCTTTTGTGTTTTCCATCTTCTTGGCTCCCAATCTTACTGTAGGTATTGTCTGCTGTAAGATTGGTCCAGTTCTCTCTCCTAATCACTCTTTTTGTCTTGGTGCAAAAGAGTTTTCCTGCATGGTTAATGTGTGCATGTAATTAGTATATTTAATTATAGGATTACCCAGCAGTTTTTAAATACAAGAAGAAAAGTAATTGTAAATGATAAAAATAATGGCTGCAAGTTTCTCTGGCATGATCTGATGACCTTTGTTGGTGATTTTGGGTTAATATAGTGCAAGTCCATAGATGTTAGTGCTGTTGTCACTGCCTGTAAAATAATTGAGACAATTGCATCACTAGTAATGTCCCTGGAAAGCTGAGGGTTGTCAGGAATATCCAGTGAAAACAAAGCTTATTTTTCTCTCTTAAAGTAACACTAGAAACAGGTTGGAGAAGAACATGTGCTGAAGTGTTATCCAAGTATCTGCTATAGCTAATTGTCTAGCCCCTAACTTGACATCTTTTTCTGTTTGTAGAATATTAATCAAAAGCCAGTAATACTAAGGAAACGAAGGCAAAGAATAAAAATAGAAGCAAACTGGGATCTCTTTTATTACAGGTAAATCTCTAGAATAAATTTGCTATAACTCTTAAAATAGCCACGGGGGATGGGAAACAAATACAGAAAATTTAAACTTTACAAAATTTTACAACAAGATAACTTTCTGTATAAGCCATCTTAGTGTGATTCAAGAGGTGGCTGTTAAATGACCAGTACGGAATGCTAGAATGTCATTTGAAGCAGAAGATGGAAACAAGAGGGAGCAAGACTTTTCTATTCTTATTTAAGCAGAGTATCATGAGCCTGTTGAGAGGTTTTCTCCTTATGCTGAAGTGGCTTGACATTTTTTACATTTCAAAGTCACATCCTGAAGTACTAAGCAGGATGGAAGTTAGACAAATAATGTAAATATACATTTGTGTAACTATGCATGTATCTTGAATTTCTAAGCATGAATATACTCTGTGTGTGTGTGTGTGTGTGTGTGTGTGTGTGTGTGTGTGGCCTTCACTTACTTTATTTTTTTATATATAAAAAAATAAGTGAAGGCCACACCCACACACACACACACACACACACACACACACACACAAATAAGTGCTTCTAACAGGAAAAGGCAAGTCTAGAACAGAGGTTCTTCCAAACCTTTTTGGTATGGTGGACCGGCAAACCTATTCACAAACTTTTGGTGGACCAATAACATTTTATTTGCATATTCATTATGCAGATGATGAACATGCAAATAAAACATTGCTGATCGGCAAAAAGCCCAGTCCCCAGAGCTCCCAGTGCTAGCCCTAACCCCTAGGGCCAGCCACTGACCCCAGAGTCCCCTGTACCCAACTCCCTCCTCCCCCCCGTGCCAGCCCCTATCCCTTAGAGCCCCCCAGTACTAGTCTCCTGTTTCCAGAGCCCCATCCCTAGTCCCCTAGTGCCAACCCTGTCCTATAGACCCCTCCCCCCCACTACTAGCTCAGCCTCCAGAGCCCTCCCAGCACAAGCCCCACCCTGGAGCCCCCAATGCCTGCCCTGCCCCCCTCACCTAATCCTGTGCTGCTGCCCACATGGATGTGGCTCTGAGGGCTGGGGTACACTGCCCAGCACCTCTCCTGCTGAAGTTGTTGGGAGAGGTGTGTCCTGCATCGCCTCTCAGCCAGCCAGCACTGGGCAGGGGTGGGGTGGTCTCCTCGCCACAGAAGAGCAGTTTGCTGAGCGGCAGGAGGGCCGCGTGGTGTGGGGTCACATGGCTCTCCTGCCGCACAGGGAAGCGCTCTCTTGGGGCCGGGAGGAGATCCCACATGTGCCTGATGCTGGATGGCTGAGAGGTGGGGCAGGCACACCTCTCCGAACAGTGGCAAGAGCAGTGTGCCCCCAGAGCCGTCTCAGCCCAGCGGCTGGGAACCACTGATCAAGCATGTGTAAACCTTTAAAATCAGGAAAGTAAGGATTACTCTAAATTAGACCTCAGATTTATAACTGGAGAATTCCAAATGACTGTTGTGTGATGTCTGGTTGTGTTTTGTGGAGCATTAACTTTTATTTACCTGGTTGTGCATCTGGCATATCACCACGCTCGCTAGTCTCTTGTGACTGCAAAATTCACAGGTAAACTGCAGCCCATGGCGAATGATGAATTGTTACACCTGGAAACTGACTTCCTTTAGAAGCAGATACACTTCACATGTATATGAATTTATAAGACACAATTGTAATGTTTTCGGTTTTTACTTCTTATACTGAGATTTGTGCAACCAAGACCCAGGAGGTAGATAACATTTGGCGTACTAATATGGCTAATGCTTTTGAGAAGTAGGGTATTGCTATTTCAAAACTTATTTTTGTTGATAAAAGGTGGCTGTCTTTATTTTTAAGGTAAAGTGGATGTCTTGTTTGCTCATAAGACACTAACTATATATCTGTGCTATGCAGCAAAGAAAAGCACAACTCGTTTCTGCAGGGTAGGAGGGTTGCAGAACTCAGGCTCCATTTCAGGCCTGGAAACAGTAATAGCTCCATAGCCTTAGCCCCATGAACCAGAACTGCCTGGCACAGTCCAGCTGTAGGGGTGTGGGTGGGTGGCTTTGTGTGGGTGGTTTTTTTCTCTGTATATACAGACACTTGGGCTAATAACTAAGTAGGCATATTGAGCAAGTCATTACTATAATATCAGAATGATTGATTTAAGTCCAAATGAAATCTTGTTTTATAAAAAATCAAGAAATAAGATGGCAGAGTGTATTCTCCTGTACTAATTCATTGACGTTCTGATGTGCATGGCAGGTTATATACTTTTTTAAACTGTCTTTATCAACATTAAAATAGCTGGAAATGTTTTTACTAGCCTTGCTTTCTCTTAGATTTCTTCAGGATCATGCTAGGTCAAACTTGATTTGGAACTTCAAAACACGGGAAGAGCTGAGGGACACCCTTGAATCTGAAATGAGGGCGTTCAATATTGACCGAGAACTTGGCAGTGTTAATGTCATCTCATGGAACCATCACGAGTTTGAGGTAAACTGTTCTAATATGCAACCTTTGATTTCTTTAAGTCACACTAATATTGTAATGCTAGTATCCTCATGCGTCCCCTTTCTTCTGTAACATTCTGCTTGAGGGATACAACCATTGTCAATGAAGGACTGAGCAGAGTGTATAAACTTAAAGGTACAAAAGAGAATAGGCACCTTTGCTGTATGGTACTGATTTTCTTGAAGTTAAAAAACTTCAGACTGACCAGTAAATCCACAATAAAGCCTTCACATAGCAGATGTATAGTTCCAATTTTGACATGGTCTCCACAATAGAATAGAGTGGATAGAAAACAAAAATAGGAAGCAGAACTTGAATGCTGTTGAAGGGAGAGTCCACTAGAAATAACTAAAAGCAGCTTTTAAACCACTCTCCAATAAACGTAGTCAAACAGCTTCAAACTCTGATGGTGCATGGTACACACTCTGCAGTTCAGACTATTTTGGTGTGAGCTTATAGAACTTATAAGATTAGGCTTTTTAAATCCATTATTCTGAGATCCTGTCCTGAATGTGACCTATACAATTCAGTGATACAAGAGGAAATTTAATGTACACTATGACTAAACAGAGGGAACACAGTACACTTCAGAGCAGTTTGCGGGATGTTGGTGTTCTGTCAGTGAGTTTCTCATAACATGCAAGAAATAGATGCTAGTGTGAAATGCCACTTGTAAAATGTTTAACATTTGTATTCTTTCAGGTATCTGTACATACAATATAATAATCTTTAAGGGTGGGGTAGGGGAGAGTTAACTTATGTAATTGTATGGGTTTGGGTTTTTGTTTCTGGGTGGGTTTTTTTTTTCGGCTTGGGCTGTTGCTGTTGAATTATTGCCTTTAGGCTTTTTAGTGCCTGTGTCTTGTTAATAAGGATGTTAATTATTGACTAATTGAATAGTCGATGCATTTTTGCATAGACTATTTGATGAGTCGATAGGGTGGCTCCGCCATTGAGTGTAGCAACAGCTCTAGTCTACATTTCAAAGGTGAAAGCGCCACATGGAGCCCTGGGGTCAGCTGGGGACCCTAGCTGATCCTGGGCTCCATTTGGCGCTCCTCTTTGAAACACCATGAGGAGCCTGATGCCAGGCTCACTGCAGCATTTCAAAGCAGTAGCGCCACATAAAGTCTGAGGTCAGTGAGGGGAGTCCCAGCTGATCCCGGGCTCTATGTGCTGCGTGCAGCCTGCAGACACTCCGCTGGCCCTGAGTTGCATGCGGTGTTGCAAAGCAGCAGTGCCTTGTGGAGCCCAGGGTCTGGCCCCAGGCTTCAAGCAGCACTGCCACTTTGAAGTACCCCCTCCACTTCCCCCTCCCTCCTTGCTGCCTCTTTCTGATAGATGCAGCAAAGGGGGGAGCGACTGTCTGACTATCCATAACCAAATACTTATCGGATAGTCGACTAATCAAATAGTCAACTAGTCCTTCGCATCCCTACTTGTTAAGCATTAGCTGTTACAATTGCTGTGCTGTATCCCTTTATTGTAGAGATCATGTACTAGATTTTTTTTTTTTAAATACAAGCTGTTTAAACAGATGTACCGTATACTACTTCAGCTTTAGGTAAATGCTTCGTTTTAAAAATACTCGTTGTATTAGAGCATTTAAATTTCCTATGGATTTCTAAAGGCTTTGTGCCACTTAGACTATTGTGGCTGTCTAGCAACAAGCTAGTAGCAACTGGGTAGAGTATAAGTTTCTAGTCTTCATTCATATGCAAAGGTGTATTCTTTTAGCTGTAAATTTCTAGGTTAGTAAAATGAAAACTGAACCGTCTTTTAGAATAGCAATTAATATAAATCATATTTGATCAAAAGTTGGATATTAAGCCTTACTGTGTATTGCTCCTTCAAAAGGGGAGGGGGGGAAACCCTTGCTGATGTTAAGCCATGACACAAAATTGTTTTCATGTGACAGCTGGCTTAAGTGCATAATTTGAAATAACACACAGTTTGCATATGCATGCTTCAATTATAGGTTAAGTATGAGTGCCTTTCCGAGGAAATAAAAATAGGGGATTATTACCTGAGACTACTGTTGGAGGAAGATGAAACTGAAGAGAGTGGAGCAATCAAAAAATCGTGAGCCACAGTTAAGCTTGTCTGTCTTTTTTTTTTTTTTTTTTTTTCTTTCTGAGGTTTAATGCTATTTCCTCCACTGAACTTTCTTTTTGTTTTTTGCAGGTATGAATTTTTCAATGAACTTTATCACCGGTTCTTGCTCACCCCTAAAGTGACTATGAAATGTTTATGTCTACAAGCACTAGCCATTGTTTATGGAAGATGTCATGAAGAAATAGGACCATTTGGTGACACTAAATATATTGTTGGGATGTTGGAAAGGGTGAGGAGTTGTTGGCTTTTTGAGGTTTTTATTTTTAGATTAAAAAATGTCATGCCTAGCAGTAGTTTAGCCATTGATAGGCTGTTGCCTAGTTTCAATATTGGTATTCAAGACTTAGCTTGAAGTTTCATTTGTAAGTTTACTGCTGGACTGAGTCATTTTTAATCCACTTCTTTCTCTAATTTAGTCTCTAACTTCTGCTAATCGTAGTTAATTGGTGGCCACTGGAGTAGTTTCCCTGCCTGCTGCAGGAAGGGGGCTGCACCGGCTCTGAGGGTCTTGCCAAGGACAGAGGCTGCTCTGTCGGCTTAGACCAGCCTTTGTCTGTGATGGGCCTGGGAGCTAAAGTCTGGCTGGGCTGGAGTGGCCCTCCCTGCCCTTAATCAGTTAACTGGTTAAACATCATGTTTAACTAGATAAAATTAAACCAGATTTTACATCCTTAATTCCTAATCATGCTACTTCAAATCAATTTAGTTTTGCATATTAAAGTGCAGTTAATAAAAGCTCTGCCTGAAGAGTAAAATATAAATGAAAACAATACACTTATATTCAGTGCAGTTTTAGTCTTATTATTCTTGAAGAACATCAGGGTTTGACTGCAAACTTGGAAATTTTTCTCCCCTGTGGAGATTAAGCCTTCCCCCTAAGGTAGATGCTTCAGTTTCAGAATGGTTGGTTCATATGGTATTAGCAATGATCTTTTAGGCTGTGTGTTTTCTCCAAAACTGGGTGTACTAGTATACTTACAGATCATGGGTTGGAATTGTTTGTTACCATAAAAATTTGGAAACCCTTTAAAGGCAGATACAAACCATGTTTAATTACAGTTGAGTTAATAAGATCTAATTCTTATACTTATTTGTTGGGCAAAACCTCTTCAGTCAACTTCCATCAACAGGGTCGTTCATGGTTGCACATTTGTAGCAGCAGCTGAAATTAACAATTAGAAGTTTTTAGAAAGCTGCGTCTTTTTACACTGCTCTGGTCTTTAGTAGTGTCTGGGAGTTCTTGCTGAAAAAATAATTGAAGCCTTACATGGGAGCTTATCTCTTGTTTAAGTACATTTAAATTAAGTCATACATGAGAAATATGATGTAAGATAATAGTAAAAATCAGTTCACCTTTAAAACTCAATTTTCTAGTGACTTTTATAGCATGGCAATTTAGCAGTGATATTTTACCCCTTCCCATCATGTGGACACTTTATGTGGATTTAGCTGTGATCCAGAAGAAAAATGCATTTCTGAAATTGCTTTTCACAGATTTAACAACAAACTGTAAAATTTGTTCAAGCCATTTTTAGCATGACGACAAATCCAATACTACCAAAATTAGTGAGACTTTTATAGTGATTTGCAAGATATTTGGTGGAGTTAATGAAAATGTTTGAGAATTGAGTAACATGCTTCACAGTACCTTTTTATATGTACACACTTCTAAAAAGCTTATCTAAACAGTAGGATATCTGTAAAGCTGTCCAACAAGACTTGCACAGATTTTGTCTCAGGACTTGAGAACTTGATTATACTGTGCAGTTAATGCAACGTGAATGTTTTGAGGCTTGACTCATTTTGACTTGTGTATTTTTTCTCTTCCCGCCCCCCCCAAAAAAAAGTGTACTGACAGACTTGAGCGAGACAGATTGATACTATTCCTTAACAAGCTTATTCTAAATAAGGTAGGAGACTTTATTCTTCCAGTACTTTTTTTTAAAAGAAAATCATGAAGCATTAATATATTTCACAAATGTTAAAGATGTTCACCAGTTTCAAACTAATGTTTTTGAGTTGACTTCAAAACTGTAACTGAATGTATAATCTTGTATTTACTTAATGGAAAAGATCTCTTATTAGATGCAGTGTTGGTTACAACTCCTGGCACAGATGCACTAGGGTAGCCCATGATCTAGGGGTTTTTAATAGGTAATGAGGGGATAAGGAGGAATAAATGGTCTGTGCTGTGCTGGTTGACAATGAGGAGCAGGAGTTGAAATCTCACCTTGGAATCTGATTACAGTACTGTAACAAGGTGGCTCTTAAAGCATGTTTTCATGTGAAATGTTTTCTTCATTACAGAAAAATGTGAAAGACCTCATGGATTCAAATGGCATTAGAATCCTTGTGGATCTGCTTACCCTGGCACATCTCCACACGAGCAGGGCTACAGTTCCATTGCAAGTATGAAGTCTTTTGGCTTCTTCACACTACACTTTTTTGGAAGGGAATTTTAAAAATGGGTCACTGTCTTTTATTGGTTTTGGTCAGAAATTAGGATTTTATGCAATTCAAGTTGAATGGTCTTAAAATTGATGTATCTTTCACTTTTTTTTTAAACTCACAGAAGTAAAAAAAAAACTAGCTCAGGCTTCTGTACCAACCATAACTGTCCTTGTTGCACTGTAAATTGCATGTACAGAGAGCCTTATTTAGCATCACAAACTCTCTTTAATCCCCTCCTAATATATATATATATATTGGGCAATAACAAAGCCTTGTAAAGCTAGCTTCCAAATTGCTGAAGACATATGGGCTCAAGACAGGACCTTGCATTAAATTACATCATTTATATAGAAGTATTGAACTTTTTTAGAGCAATGTGATTGAAGCAGCACCTGATATGAAGAGAGAAAGTGAGAGAGAGTGGTACTTCGGTAATGCAGATAAAGAGAGGAGTGGTCCTTACAGCTTTCAAGAGGTACGAGTCTCTTTGCTCATTCATCCTAGACTGAAACTTATTGGCCGTACCAGGTCAGACCAATGATCCAATATCCTGTTTTCCAACAGTGAGCAGTGTGGGAATGAAAAGAACTGGGTACCTGAGCTATCTATTCTGTCACCCAGTCTTAGCTTCTGTCTGTCAGAGGCTTAGGCACTCCTAGAGCATGTGCTTGTTTCCCTGACCATATTGGTGAATAGCCATTTATGGACCTGTCTTCCATGAACTATTTCATTGCTCTTTTTTTGACCTCCCCACCCCCATTGTACTCTTGACTGTCACTGAATTCCATAAGCTAACTGTGCATCGGGTGAAGTACAGGCAGTCCCCGAGTTACGCGGATCAGACATACGTCGGATCCGCACTTACGAACGGGGCTTTCTTGCCCTGGAGCTCGCAGGCAGCGGGAACGCCCAGAGCTCAGCGGTCCCGCCACCTTGACCTCCGGGGCGAGAAAAGCTGCTCCGGGTGCCCCTGGTCTGTGGGCACCGTCTCCAGCAGACCAGGGACACCTGGAGCAAAGCCGGGGAGGCGGAGGGGGTCCCGCGCCTCAAGGCTTTGCTCTGGCAAAGCCTCAGAGGCGCGGGCGGCTGCTGCCGCTGCTGCTGCAACTTTGCTCCCGGTGTCCTTGGTCTGCTGGAGACGGTCCCCAGCAGACCAGAGGCACCGGGCGCAAAGCCACAGCAGCGGCGGGGTCCCATGCCTCCCCGTGTCCCGGGGGGGGGGGGGGCGCAGCTAGTGCACCCCCCTCCCCCCCCCCCCCAGCAGACCAGGCTTTTGTTGTGTACCCTGGGGTAGAGCAGCTGGGGTGCTGCCGGGTTGGTCCTGCAGGGACATACCTGGCAGCCCAGCTGTTCTGGCCCAGGCTCGAGATTCAGCCGCTGTTGAAACTGATCAGTGGCTGATTCCAGGAAGCTGGGGGCAGAGCAATTCTGCCTCCAGCTTCCTGTAGTCAGCCTCTGGTCAGTTTCAGCAGCAGCGGCTGAATCTGGAGGCCAGTTCCGACTTACATACAAATTCAACTTAAGAACAAACCTCTAGTCCCTATCTTGTACGTAACCCGGGGACTGCCTGTATTTCCTTGCATGTGTTTTGCTCTTACTGGTGCTTCAATTTCACTGTGACACCTCAGATTCTTGGGTTTATATTAAGGGGTAAATAACACTTCTTCATTTACTTCTGCCACATGTTTACACCTCATCCTTTTTTAATGTTTAGTTGGGATTGTTTTCCAATGCAAATTACTTTGGAATCAGTGTGTTTTTAGGGGGGGGGGGGGGGGGGGGGGGTTGTTTTGTTTTACAGGAGGCCAGCATAGTGCATGTTTATAAGTGTCGTCTTAGAATCACCACCTCTGACTGCTAAATATAACTGGCATTCTAAAAGCATGGTGGTGTTGTATGAGCTAATATTTGTACCTGCTCATATGGTAGAATGAATTGGCCTTTTAATTAACTCCTCTCTAAGCCGGCAGAAACTCCCATCATAAAACAAACTTGTGTTGTAACATGAAAATGTTAATTTGGTACTCCAGTGCACCTCTATTTTACTATATAATGAACTGTCATACACTTAGTCAGCATGCTGTATATATTTAGTATTGTTCTGATTGTACTCAATAAGTTCAGTGTGTACACATTCTGAAAAGGGTGTTTGTGACACATTTAATGTTTTGATTCATAAACTCCTAACTTTGTTCTCAGGAAAGTAGGGATGTTAGATACACTAACTGAATAGTCATGTAACCGCACAAAATGTTATCGTTCACAACTATTTGATAGTCCCCAGGGGCAGGGCCAGTAGCCAGTGCACTCCTGATTCCACTCCCAGGGAACCCCCTGCTATCTCACACTGCTGCCTCAGTATCAATCTGTGAGGAGAACCAGTTTAAAAAGGAGCTCCCCTTTCGGACTGTCTGCCTGTTGCCCTGTACTGCTGCCTCTGAAACAACATGGATGGGTGACAGCAGCCCATCCATGGGGAGGTTAGACCACTCCCTCACAGATAGGGGCTTTTTGTGGCAGCCTCCCCTGCCCCCCGACACTGCTGCCTCTGATATGCAGCAGAGTAGGCGCAGGCAGCACCGTGGAGTGGATACACACTGGGAGCTAGTTTGAAAACTGGCTTCTCGCACATATCAGCTCCAGCCTCTGTACTGCTGCCTCTCTATCAGACAACAGCAACCGAGGGGAGGGGGAGAAGAGGGAGCCTGCTTAAAGCCAGCTTCTCATAGGCACCAGATCCTGCTTCCCACCCCTCTTGCTCCCTCTGATAGCTAGTGGGGGAGGGGATCTGTGTAGCTGACAAGATTAACCAATAAGCCTAGGCTTATTGATGAATTGTATAGTCTACTACACTTGACATCCCTATAGGAAAGATTAAATTTTCAAAAGAAATCAGTGATATACTCATTTTGAGTAGTGGTTTTTTCCATTTTATCTTCCTAACACAAACTATTAAGTGGTATTAAAGTAGTATTTTGAGAGGGTAAGAATTAAAGCTTTTAGTTTTATAATTCTGTGTACTCTCCAAATAAGACCTCAGTCCGATTTACTAAGATGACTTGACTGACTTTGGAATTTTTTTTTTAATTGCATTTCTTCTGCTTTTTCTGGACCTTCTTCCTATAGTATGAAAGATTTTTACAGCCCTTAAAGGGAACAAGCATATTTGGCTTTTCATAGTGCCCCAAAAAAACCAACCTCTTGCATACTTCAAGGGTATCTGATTTCATATGTATTATGAACTACCAAGACAAGTCATGGGAGGGAGAAGGGGGAACCTTTACTGCTTGTAGTGTGAAGCATCTAACTTGTACCTTTTTTTTTTTTAAAGATGCAGGAATTATGGGCCAAGGGAAAGATTTCTGCAAAAACACGTTGCTGGGCTCAGGGTATGGATGGCTGGAGACCATTGCAGATTATCCCTCAACTTAAATGGTGCTTGCTAGCCAGTGGACAGGCTGTGCTGAATGAGACTGACCTTGCCACACTTATCCTCAACATGTTAATCACAATGTGTGATTATTTTCCCAGCAGGTAATGAGTCTTTTTAGTTCCAACAGCAGAAAATTTTCCAACAGCTGTAATTTTCTGAGAGTGTAGTAAATGTGTTGGTGTTAAAAGGGCTCTTTGAGTTTTTTCTTGGTACACTTCCTGGCCCACGAAAGCTCATCATCTAATAAACCATCTTGTTAGTCTTTAAAGTGCTACATTGTCCTGCATTTTGCTTCAACTACCCCAGACTAACACGGCTACATTTCTATCACTATTTGATTATACAGTAATTCCTCATTTAACACTATAGATATATTTCAGAAAATGATCGTGTTAAGTGAAAACGTGTTATGCGGGGTCAATTTTCCCGTTGAAAATAATGGAAAAGGTGGGGGTTGTGTTTCAAGCGGTGGTGTCTGCTGGGTCCCAGACATGAGGTTGAGGGAGAAAGGGGACTGGGTTACAGCAGGGAAGGAAGGTGTTTGGCTCTGGGGAAGAGAAGCGGAGGGGGGATTGGGTTGGGAGTATGCCCCTGTGATGGGTCTGTTGGGACCCACACTGTGTCCGGCGAGGGGGGTTTGCCCGGGAATGGCGCGGCGAACCCTCTGCTGCTTTGTAGGGAGGCAGGGGAAGCCCCACGCAGCTGCCAGCGACGGGCCGGCTGGGGAAACCCAGCTGCTGGCCTGCAAGCAGGGGCAGAGGAGAGGGGGCAAGGTGTCCAGTGAGGGGGAGTCAGCAGGGAATGGCACGGCGAGTGGTGAACCCTCTGCCGCTTTGCAGGGAGGCGAGGGAAGCGCTGCGCAGCTGCCAGCATCGAGCCGGCTGGGGAAATCACGTTATTCCGGGGACGGTCGTGTAATTCAAAAAATGTTCCCGAAAAAAAATCGTGCTATCGCGAAACGTGTTAACCGAGCATGTGTTAAATGAGGAATTACTGTATTTCTGTTGCTGTCAGACTTTCCATAACTTAAACAGGGAATGTCACTTTCCAGGAGGGCAAACTTAATGTGAATCTTACTGAATTTCATTGATATCTTGCATATCAAAGTTAAGACCAGGTGAAACTTGGAATGTTTAAGAAACGAAGATCTAAAATCTTTCTAAAATCAGTTCAATACATTTAAAACAAAAACAAATACTGTATTTATATGTGTTATGCTAAAACATTGACTGGGGAAATATGTATTTTTAGGGACCAAGATAATGCCATTATAAGACCTTTGCCGAGGGTAAAGAGGCTGCTTTCAGACAGTACTTGCCTTCCCCATATTACTCAGGTAAGTTGCTTGTTTTGCCACTCCGTTCTTGAGAAATGTGTAAATATCCAGAAGTTACTCACTAAATATAATTTAACAGCAGTTGTATTTTTTCTTCTGTATTTCACTAACACCTTTTTGCCTTTAATCATTCAGTTTTATTACCTGGTTAGTTAGTTTATGGCTACTGTTAATCTAAAATTTGTAGATGCTCTGTGTAAATGCTATTTGTCATCTTTTCAGCTGCTCTTGACATTTGACCCTATCCTTGTTGAGAAAGTTGCCATACTGCTGTTCCACATCATGCAAGATAACCCACAATTATCTCGTTTTTATCTAAGTGGAATATTCTTTTTTATCATGATGTACACAGGTTCCAATGTACTTCCTGTTGCAAGGTAAGGACAAGGGGAATGGTGAAAGTAACAATTTAGGTATTTATATTTGAAACTGCCTTTGCATATTGTTCCCCTACCTAGTTAGGAGTATTCTGTTACTGTTCTCTGCTTGATAAAAGTGAGGTTTTTATAGTGGCTGACTTGCTTGATTCTATACAAGTGATTATGCCATTTACCCAAGTGGACACATGAAGGCTTTTAATGTGCATACACTTGCAGTTCTGTTGTATTTGGAGTTTTGGGGACTATGCCTATACTGTGCCCAGCTGTACAGTTAAAATCATACGTGGTCAAGGTTCCCTTTAACTTAAAGCCATGAGAGCAAGTTCCAATTAGGTGTACATAGGACCAGAATTAGAAGAAATATTTGTAGGCTTTTGGTATGTGCTATTTGAGGTTTTATTTTTATAATTGGTTTTCAACAAAGGCCTTGATCCTACAATGATCTCTTGATCTAAAGTAAAAAATTCTAAGTTTCCTATAAAGCTTAGAGATGGAAAAAAATCTAGGGTGAAGATAAAGTACCTGTAGATCTGACGGCAGGACCAAAATGAAAAAGCAAATGGATTTTTAATTCGCATTGTAGGATCAGTGCCCCCCCCCCCCCCCCCCACACACACACACACAAACACAGAGCCACATTGAGTATCATTGAATTGAAAAACATTACTTTTTTTCTTAGGTTTTTGAAGTATACTCATACGAAACAAGCTTTCAAGTCTGAAGAGGTAAGTAGCAATTACTGGTACAAAAACATTTACTTCTGCTCTCAAGCTTAACTAATGAATTCTATATTAACCATTCTCTGAAGTTATACTCCTTTCAGTTTTCAATCTTTCTACCTTGCACTTGTATTCTCATCATAAGACACTTTTGCCTTCTGTTTTGCTGGGGGGAAAAAAAATTCCCCTTCTTGCATTGATGTCTTAAATTCTCCAAAAAATTTAAAAACTCACCTCAAGCAGACAAGCTGCCTAATTCTGTGTTGCTTGTAGCTGTGGTGGGTTGTCAGTAATTCATTACAAAATGAACTATTCCCTTACCAAATTATGGGGCATAGACTCTGTATTCTTGACTTCAGTAAATTCTGTTTTGAACTTTTTGGAAAGCATCCTGTTTTGTAATGTTTGTTCTTTCTCTGAGTTTCTAGAAGAAATTCCATCTACATATCCAAGTAACTTTCTCGCTGCTTGTTAAGTTCAGGCCTAGTCCATGTTAAGGACGTAAGGAAGAGTGCTACATTTCAAAGATGGAAGTGCCCTTATCAAATAGTCCATGCAAACTCCGTCAACTATTCAATTAATTGATTAATCTAAGTTTAACATCCCTAGTCCATGTATTAAACATGCTCTTCTTTCCTAAATTCAAACCAAGCATTCACAACTATGATGTGAAGTTTATATTAGTAAGGCTACCAATAGTGGTTTGTAGTAACAATCCAAGCAACTACTCCTTTTTCTTACCATGACTGTCTTTCAGACACCCAGATCTCTTGTCTACCACCTCTCCAGTAGCTCTCAGGCGATATTCCCATTGGCTAACAATGGGATTTCCCTAGACCTACCTGTTTTTGCATTTCTCGAGTCTTCGTGTTCACTTACCTCACTTTTCTGAGACTGAATTTTTTTTTTTTTTTTTTGTTCTTAGAACATTTCGAATGGGACATTGTAAGCCAGTGTTTTAAAGAAAAACCTTAACTAGAAACCTGTTGAAATAATAGGGGGGGCACATTGGTTTTTCTCTGCCGTTGAATATAGGGAAAGTCTAATGGACTCCATTATCTTCATCTAATAGATGAGTAAAAGTCATCATAGATGTTTTATAGCTTGTATGGCCTCTATCTTCCTAAGTTGCAGCTAGGATGGCTGCAACTGGCATTTGAAGTGTCACCTATTTACTCTTTGTAACTGAGGTGAGTACAACTTCAAGCAAAGATGAATTTGTAGTACCTTCTGGATTGGCCAATACAGTGAGCCTTTACATTTTTTTTTATAGTTTAACCAGATGTCTCAGGCGAATGGTGTTTGTGTGCACACAGGGCTTTTTCACTTGGAGGAACCCAATGCCTAATAAATATCAAGCTAACAGAATCCAGTGAACTAAGTCTTTTTTTCTCATGTTTTGATATGGAGTGGCAAAAATGAAGAACTTGGTTATGTCTGATTCCTTGTCCAAGTCATCTTAAACTTTGCAGAAAAAATTCTTTGGCCAGGACCTAACATTACAATTTTGAGTTTGACTATTTTTTGTCACCTTTTGGTAGGGGAAAGGTCAAATAGCGTTTACAATGGAAACCTGATTGCAGCTTAAACTATGTAGAGTTACGTTGATCCAAACTAAGACCTTAACTGTGGGAAAAGTCGTGCTTGTGGGTATTACTACTTGCTTACTCTTTTTTTTTTTTAAAAGAGGATACATTGTCCTTGTAGAGAGTGCATTTTAATTTACCTAATCAGCTTATGTTAGTGTTAACCCAGTGAGCAGATGGTATCCAGAAGTTGCTTACCATACTAGTCTGGTGTTTTTCTCAAGCCTTTTTTTTTCTTCTGAAATAGAAGGCCTGCCATACACTGCCAAGCAGTATTCTTTTTTAGTCACTCAAATTTTAAACCATATAAAAACTGAATCTTACAAAAGCCATTTTAGAGCTGCAGTTACATTGCTGTGATACTGTGTGTCTACATGTCGTACCATGCCTCTGAATTAAATTTACTGAGTTAGCATTCTTATAAGCAGGATCCAAGAACATTGCTTTGTGCTGCAAACCAGTGTAACTTACCAATGCACTGATCTACTTCATTGAAGGTATAATAAATATCAAGTTCACATCAGATGCTAGTTCACATCAGATTTTTTTACTTCATGATGACAAAAAATTGACTCTCATTGCTTGTTAACCTCTTCAAACTTACACTAGATCATTGACGTAGCAACAAGAAATTTGACCAGTAAACAATATAGTTAAACCTGTCTGTTTAGCTTTTAGAAATATTAGATATCTCAGACTTAGGACTAGTGATGACTTCGAGCTCTGGAGAGAAACTTGCTGCTAGTTCAGTTTTGCCAGCAGCCACAAAATATTCTGCGGTGAATTTTAGTGTGTGATGCATGCTTTCCACTTATAAGCTGAACCATGACCTTAAGATTAGTGTCTTTATAGTCCACTGCTTCATATCTCTGAGGAGGATGCTTCACTGCCCTTGAGATAGAACTGATATTATTTTAAAGTTCTATGGCTATTAGGAGTTAACAGCTGTGACTTACAGTATATTATGCTTAGCCTTGTTTTGTTGTTTACAAGTGATATGAAGATGACTTATTGGCAGCATCCTTTTTTTAAAAAAACATCCTTAGCCACTCTTAAATTTAAGTAGCTGCTAATAACTATCAACTATTTTGCATACTTGAAGCTGTGTAAAAAAAAAAGTATACAAATAAATTTAATGTATTATCAATTTAATTCTACTCTAACACTAAGATAAGGCTTTCCTGTTTAATTGTCCAATGACTGATAAAACTACAACTTAACTTGCAAATACCACATCTTGTTAAATTCTTTCATTTTAGACCAAAGGGCAAGATATAGTTCAAAGAAGTATACTGGGACATATCCTTCCTGAGGCAATGGTGTGTTATTTAGAAAACTATGAGCCAGAAAAATTTTCTGAAATTTTTCTTGGTGAATTTGACACTCCGGAAGCAATTTGGAGCAATGAAATGAGGTAACTCTATCTGTTTCCTGTTAAATAGGGGATCCAATCTTTTGATTAAACCTGTATTAACTGCATATACAGGCAGTCCCCGGGTTACGTACAAGATAGGGACTGTAGGTTTGTTCTTAAGTTGAATTTGTATGTAAGTCGGAAGTGGTACATATTGTAGGGGAAACTAGCCAAACATTTCTCCAGAGCTCAGTTTTATTCTCCCACACCTCACTTCCCTCAGTCCTTTATTCTCAAGCTGAGGTGTCTGCTGAGAAAAGCCGCTCCGCGTCTCCCTGGTCTGCTGGGGGGGAAGTAGCTAGTGTGGGGTTGCCTCACCCCGTTTGTAAGTAGGGATCCGATGTAAGTCGGATCCATGTAACCCAGGAACTGCCTGTACACTGTAGTTTGACCAGTATTAATGGGTATACTATATATTGCATCTTGAGCAAAGGGGGGTTGATTGCCATTACATAGATATAATAGCACTTAGAGCCTGTCGTCTCAACTATGTTTTGAGCCTTCTATTCATGTCACAAAGTCAGGTAACAAAATGGCACAAAATCTTTCTGCAAAAGAAGCCTGTGGTGCAAATATCAGTGTCATGGAACAGTCATGCTCTTTTTCCTTTTGAATACTCAGACAGGCATGAAGCAAACCAGTGTCCTGCTTTATTAGTGTGACAGATGTTACCTGTCTCTGGAGTGATCATTCCTCATGATTTCTTCTGTAAACTATATGGCACTGCAAATAACTTAAGTTATGTCTGGCTACCATAACTGTAGTTGCTAGGGCATTTCCCATACAAAGCATGGCAAATCTTTCTAAATGGGCATCTTTTTACATAATTCTAAATCTTTAGTGTTAAAACAAATTTTAGGCAGCTCTCAAATAGGCACGTGAGTAGGCAGAACTGAGTACACACCTTCTGTTTTTTTCTTTTTCTTTTTTCTTTTTGGTGTCTTATTAAAACCAGTCACATGAAATTATAGGACCGTAGTGTCCCAAATTTCATAACTTACTTTTCATCTGTTCAAGAAAATATGGCTGGCTATGGACACTAAGTCCTTGTCAAATAATGCAGGTAACTGGCATAATAGTGTACTTATGAAAAGCATCTGACCAGAATCTAGTATTTGTATAATTCTTGATGTTTGAAATTCACAGGCGCCTTATGATAGAGAAGATTGCTGCTCACCTTGCTGACTTCACCCCTCGTCTTCAAAGTAATACAAGAGCACTGTACCAATATTGCCCCATACCAGTTATCAACTATCCACAACTGGAGAATGAGCTGTTCTGTAATATTTATTACCTCAAACACCTGTGTGATACACTCAGATTTCCAGACTGGCCAATTAAAGATCCTGTAAGTCAGAAATTGTTCTGCAGTTCTATGTCTAGAGAACATATGCAAAAACTAAACAAAACTGAAGGATTTCTAAAACGAAGAAACAGGAGTGGTAAATTGCCTTAATAGTTGGCCTGAAACCTAGTTTCTTCCATAAACCTCAATGTACCTCAGCCAGGTCCTGTAAATTTTGCATGCTGAACTAAAAATCAGTATTGGGTAAACAAGAATATAACTGAATTGCCTACTGAATTCTTGATTATGGTGTGAAACTATTTTTCTGATCTAACAACCAGATATGTCTGCTCATATTTTCAAAAGTTGCTGTAAGCCCAGGGTTTGAATTCAGGCTCAAGGCCCAGACTTCTTCCATCTATACACAAATATTAACCAGGGCTCTGCCTCCGTCCCAGAACCCCAAAGGGGATGGGTGGTCTGAGCCTGAGTCAAGCCGTTACCCAGGGTTTAATCCACGTTGCTTCGCAGTTTGTAGAGATAGCTCCATTGCACTTGTGCTCTGGGATTCCACCAAAATATCCCATGATCCTACAGGCAGACTCAATCCTCTGGGCAGCCAAATCTGGAGGACAGGAATGTTTCCCACAGTGCCTCATGAACAAAAGACTAGGACAGCCTAATTTTGGGAAGATGCTAGGAAGTCTTAGTCCATCCTCATAAAACATTTAGATGCTAGTGCCTGAGGTTGGAACACAGGGTTCAACAGTTCCTAACCTGAGGTTACAAATAGGTGTAACCACTTAACATCCCGTGGGTTTGTTAATGTATGGCTAATTGAGTTGTTCTAACCCTAGGAATAAAAGGATAAAGCCACATAGATAACCTGATGTTCTCTAAGAATTAAAAGCTACTTTAGAAGTGTGAGGAACAACATAGATTTAGACTACATAGATGGCTGTCCACACTGACAGTTAACCCAGGGATTGGTACCTCACTTAGCCTAGCATGGATGAAAGCATCACAACAGCAAAGACATATCTGCATTGCTGTGTCTGTGCTTGTGTGCCTGGGAACATAACCCTTGATTCTTTGTGCTGAGATTCTATAAGACTTTCCCAGTAAATTGGGATAGAATCCTTTTGGGGCATTGTGAGGAGGACACTGGAGGGCTGCTGGCACCTGAGTAACTTGGTTTGCCTGTGTCCTCATAAAGTAGACCGGTTTCAGCCTCACGTAAAACAGTCTGGGATGTAGCTCATCTCATGCAGACAGGTAAATTAACCCGTGCTTAAAGAATGTACCTCTAAAAACAGTTTGGCAATGTTTTTCCTTTGTGAATGATAGTGGGGTTAAGACTAGAGTGAAGTGTAGGTATTCTAAAAGCAAGTAGTCCAGTAGCACCTTACAGACTAGCAAAAATACATCTGCAGAAGTGGGTTTTGCACACTCTATATTTTTGTTATTCTCTAAGGTGCCGCAGGATTACTTGTTTTTAAAGTTAGACTAACACAACTACCCCTTTGTGTAGATACTCTGTTCATGTTTGCAGTTCACCTCAGTAGTACAGTGAAACTAAAGATCTTGTGTTATCAATTACTCCCTGTACGTACAATCATGAAGCTGCAGTGCTTGGTTTACAAAATACTATGGAGGAATGATTTCCTTGTCTTAAATTACTCACTGAAACTTAATGTCAATTTCAAGTTGAAACTATGAAAAGTTGGAACAAAGCTAGTTGGCAGGGTTCAGTTAACATCTAGTAATCAAATGATAAGATCGGTCTAAAAACATCATGTTCGCACTAGAACTGAGACTTATCAGTAATTTACCAATGTACAAAATCTCTAAATGGAATCCTACACACAAACCTAGGAGATCATCATCTCTTTTAGGTACAACACACTTCAAATTTAAATGTAACATTTTTAAGAACAGAAAACTGGAGTAGAGCAAAATCAGAATCCCAAGTTAAGTGCTTTTATAGGTGTTTTTATCCTTAATAGGAATGTTTAAGTGCTGTTAGCATATAACATTAAAAAATGTCACCTCTGCACTACGTGTCGCTACCTATATTAGCGTTTATCCACAAACTGGAGGACAGCTTTATTTGTAAGCAACTCAAATAGGCAACACTGCCTGTGTTCAAATGAGCTAATATACACCATTCCAGTGACTGTTGGAGAGATTTAATTAAAACAGTTAATCCATTCACCAGGAACTTCAAGGTACCAGAATCCCTTGATAGGCATTACTTCATTATCAAGTGCTTACAAGTATGCTTGACACAGGCCATAATATCCTAAATGGATTTTAAATTTCAGGTTAAATTGTTAAAAGATACTCTGGAGGCTTGGAAGAAGGAGGTAGAAAAGAAGCCACCTACAATGTCAACAGATGATGCTTATGAAGTTCTTAATCTTCCTAAAGGACAAGGACAGTAAGTTGCCATTACTTCCTAAAACAGAATTAACGCTAATATAAAACACAATAGCAGTTGCATATTATAAGTTATTCCAGATAAATTGAAGCTATGATCTCCGTTTCTGGTACCGAAAGCTAGAGATCTTTAAAAACCATTTGTCAGATGGCATTATGGTTCAGGCATGTAAATGATACTAATGACATTGGCTACCTTTTATCCCTCATGGAATAAATGCTGAAAAAAATCCCAAACTCTTTGATTTGGAGGTAAGCTCTGTTAAGTGATGCTTCCATTAACTTGGGGAAATGTTTTTAATCTGAGTTCTTCCCAGACTGCTGTACTGGATACAAACCTGGGGTCTCATGTACTCTTTAGCTTCTGGGGCAGGGCAGGGCAGACTCTAACCCTTTCTGAAGATGTAAGCATACATTCCAGATACAGCCTTCATGTTTGGCATTCCTGTTTCCAGGGGGGACCCTGAAGTAGAGTTGCATAGGCTGTGAAATTAGTGCCAGGCCCCCCAAGCCTCCCAGTAGCTGTTGCACAGTGAGCTCTATCAAAGCTGTTGATTTGTTGGTTTATGGTTTACTTCTCTGGGACTACATGACAGTATGAGCAAGTACCACACGTTTTGCAAGGAGATGTCTAAATGTGCATCCTTAACTCATGGAAAAATCGTTAGATGTACAGATTCATGTGAAAATACCTGTAAGACAAAGGGAAGGATTTAAAACCTCATCACTCTGGGAGCAATTTGGGCTTTGGCCTGTCCTTACTGGGCCCAAGATCCACCTCCCCTCTTTCTTTCTGCCCATGCTTGCCTTCTTGTGATCCTCCTGATCAACCTCACAGACTATCAGTGATGTATTACAAGATAATCAGTTTACCTGGAAGGACCCTGGCTACAGGGTTTTTTTCGAAAAAACTTCACCTGCATCGAGACTGCTGCCGCGTTCTTTCCAAATTAAATCAAAAGAATGCGGCAATTTTTTCGACCACAGAGAACCTCTTTTTATGAGGAATAACGCTTTTTTTCAAAAGTGCTCTTTCGAAAAATGCGTTATTGACTGCAAACAGTGCTTTTTCGAAAGAGTATCCAGACTGCCTGGGTGCTCTTCTGAAAAAGCAGCTCTTTTTTCGAAAAAACTGGTTGCTGTCTAGATCTCTTTCGAAAGAAGGTTTTTTGAAAGATTCTTTTGTAAAAGCCTCTTTTGAAAGATGCTTGTAGTCTAGACATAGCCTTATTGTCCTTCAGTGCTTGTATGGAAATGCATGATTAGGGTAATGGGCTGTAGTTTCTTATTTGGCCTTTGTCAATGCCTTTTGGAAATGTCAGCCCATTGTGGAAACAGAGTGTGGAGGAAGGCACAATGTTCTTATGGTGCTTGCTATTTATGTAGGGAGTCTTGTTGCCAAGCTAGGATTTTTTTGTCACCCCAAATTCAGCCATTGGAGAACACTTGAAGTAGAATGAGTAGTGCTGTAATGGTAACTGTTCTTTGTAATTGTATTCATAGCAGCCACAACTAACTGTAAAACACAGGACTTTTGTGCCTTTGGGTGGCACTTCCATGAAGACTGGAAGCTCCTCTGTTCTTGCAGTTACACCCCTCCCACATCCTTCTTTCCAGGAGCTGTATACATGAGCAGAGCTCTGCAAGAGTCATGGAGCTCAGGACACAGACCTGCCATTGTCATTGAATCATGCCTTAATGATGGCCTCCTCTCAGGAGAAGCAGAAGGCGGTTCAAGGGCAATGAAAGGTGGGGAGGTGGAACTCCATGGAAGTTCTGTGGCTGAGATACTAGTGCAGCAGGAGAGAAACATAATTTGTTTTAGCTATTTGAACGGTCGTAGTGAAATTTTAAACTTGATTGTAATAGTTATGCAGTTGATCAAAATCTACAAAGTGATCCAAGCATTTACAAAATTTAGAATGTGAGTATTACATTGTTTATAATTACTGAGCTTAGTTATAGAAGGTTCTATATAAAACCATGGTGGCTCTATATGAAACCATGGAACACCCACATCTTTAATACTGTGCACAAATGTGGTCGCCTCATCTTTTTAAAAAAATATATATATATTGGCATTGGAAAAGATTCAGAAAAGGGCAACAAATGATTAGGGGTTTGTAATGGGTGCCGTATGAAAAGAGATTTAAAAGACTTTGACTCTTCAGTTAAGAAGAGGAGACTAAGGGGGATATGATAGAGGTCTATAAAATCATGACTGGTGTGGAAATAGTGAAAAATAATTGGGAAACTTGGTACAAAGAGAGTGTCTGATATTTTTTGGATGCTCACTGTTCATTTTCCAGCTCATATAGTCCTTGCATGGAAGGGAAATATGGGAGGTGGGACAGAATTAGGTGGGAAAATTCAGACAGTAACAGAAAATGGATGGCAGTTTTCATGTCTTGAGGGGCAGGGTTTAAGGACAAGTCTGCATCTTTCCAGCCAGGGAGAAATGTGCATTGAAGTTTGACTTTTTAATCTAAAATGATCATTGGCACATTGAAGGAGTAGAGAAGTTAAATCAAGAGAGACTATAGATTAAAAAAAAAAAAAGATTTGGAGGGAGGCGGGTGACTCGTGACTTTTGATCTCTGGAGGCTGGTAGTTTTGGAAATGTTAGTTCTTATTCACTTTCGGTATGAGAATAGTTGCATTATATATAGAACATTTCAATAAAACAAATTCTCTATCTTCATCTGATAGGCATGATGAGAGCAAGATCAGAAAAGCCTATTTCAGATTAGCACAAAAATATCACCCTGACAAGAATCCAGAAGGGAGGGTATGTATTGTACTATGGCTTTGAGATTATGGTTTAATGGGTTTGTCTCATGGGGTTTTTTTTTTTGATGAATACTTACACTGGTAGAGTTTTAGAGCAAGTAACTTTCTTCCCGAATACACGTGCATGAACTTTAAAGTAATACAAGTTGTAACATTTTAATTGGAATACTACATACTTACCAAACACTTTTCCTGAGGGACTCTTAAATACCAATTAATTTCATTTCCTCGTGCCGGGAAATGACATGTATTGCATATAATCTTGTAGGGTTTTGAGGGTAGAAGAGTTTAAATGCAGAATAGTTAAAGATAATCTGCAACTTAATGTTAACTGCCAAACTCACCTGTCTGTTAAAAAAAAAAAAAAAAAAAAAAAAAAAAAATTTGCTCTTACAGCCCACTTTTCCACTCACTTGATTCCGCAGTAAAGCCATAAACTTGTTAAATCACATTATCAGTCTTTTCACTGATAAGACTAACACATACAGGTTTGCATCTTCACTTCGTTTCTATTAGGTCTTTCAGTGATCTGTGAGCCAAAAGGATTACTATAGCAATATACAGTTGCTGTTTTTCAGTGTCTTCTCCAATGTTATACTCTCTTGACATTTTATTTGCAGTAGGATATAATATATCTGATGTCATTGTTTACAGTTATCAAAGCAAAATAGGGATAATACATTGAAACTGCCAGTGAGTTTTGAGACTTCAGTGAATAGGTTCTGCTAGATAACAGCTTGACATTGTTCATATTGTCTGCAGGATATGTTTGAAAAAGTGAATAAAGCATATGAGTTCTTATGCACAAAATCAGCCAAAATGGTGGATGGCCCAGATCCAGAGAATATCATCTTGATTCTGAAAGCTCAAAGCATCCTTTTCAACAGACACAAAGAAGGTGAGTATACTGACTCAGAAATATCACTTCTACTGTATTTCTCAGAGCTGTTTGAAATGCCTTTGATTTATTAATGCATTAATTTTGATTTTTTTTTCCTGAGGGTGAAAATACCATGATATTTTCATATCTGGAAGTCTTACTGATAACAGAGTAAAAGTTAAATGAAGAACATACCTAGTTTAATCTACCTCTCCATGCTATCATGTTGATGTTCTTTTTCTAGTAAAACTCTAATAGGAATCATAACTTCTGTGTGATTAGTTTCAGTTGTGGACACAGTCTCACTTTTCACTGTGGTGGAAACTCATAGTTAGTATTGTAATTGTGGCTGACAAGTAATTTTATTCAATTAGCATTTTCAAGTGCTTTGACTCGTCAGATGGCAACAAGGCAGTGAACATTTAGCAACACAACTTTATTGCATTTGCCTGTTTTGGAAATGACTAAAAGATTTTTTCAGTCATGGCAGAGAATGTGTGCTCAAAGAAAACTCTGGTATTCACGAAATGTCACTTAAATGGTTCTAAAAATAAAAGTAGTGACTTTTTCTCATTTTTAAATGTACTAAGGTTCTCTGTTCTGTTCTACTCTTCACAATACTCAACCCAAAGGGAGTTAGAAACTGACTGCATCATTCCAGTCAGGGTTCCCCCTGGTGTCCCTAGGAGGCATAGACTCTGCATATACAGGAAACCACCCACCTTACGAGTTGCGACTCCCCTGCACTTACTGTCATTTTTGTAAGTGTGAAAGGGGCCAAAAAAACCCGGCTTACGTCCGTGGTGCACGACGCCTATTGTAAATGCGGGTTTGAGTAAAGACACCCCCAACTTGCGATGCTTCTCCAGGAACTGATCATGTAGCCAGTTGGGGGCCGCCTGTACCCAGCTCCAACACAAGCCTCCCCCTCTGCAGGGAGAATGGATAGCTCAGTAGTCGAACAACTCTTTACAAAAGAGTCCTTGGGGCCCATTATATTACCATGTGTGTTAACTAAAAATACAATTGTCTTAGCGTCTATAAAGTACATGTGTGCAGTGTGACATGTTGAGTACTACAACTGTATATCATGACTTGTATCACCCATAATATTCAGTCAGATGTATTAAATCAAATGCTACATTGACATATTGATTACCTTGTTCTATAGCAAATTAAAAGTATCCTTAGAATGGCACTTAGGCTCATTTTGAAACCCATTCAAAGAGTTTGATGCCCAATGCGAGTAAACAAATTTAACTGCTCTTGGTTGCAATAGACTCAAGTTTCAGCAACCTCATTCTGTAATGTTAAATATAAAGGACTTGAGCAACCTTCCAGATTTAGTATTCACTTACTAAAACTGACTAGTAATGTAAACAGTTACTTGAACGTTTTTATTCAATTTCTTGAGATCAGCTGGAAGAAGGTAGACTGTTTTTTGTGCATTACGGCACAAATCTCAAGAATTCCAGAAATAATCCTACTTGTCAGATGAATCTGCATTGTTCACCCAGCTTTACTCTGAAGGAGAAAACATTTTGTGAAAGTGTAAATCTGAAGCAGATCAAGATTAAATTCTCAGCTATCAACAAGGTGTCTAAATGTATCAAATTTGCTACATTTGAGTTTCTGTTTATCCTTTAGATTTGAAACCTTACAAATACGCAGGCTATCCCATGCTGATTAAGACCATTACCCTAGAAACTTCAGATGATCTTCTGTTTTCCAAGGAATCTCCTTTGTTGCCTGCTGCTGCAGAGCTGGCTTTCCACACAGTCAATTGTTCAGCACTTAATGCAGAAGAGCTGAGAAGAGAGAATGGAATAGAGGTAAACCCAAAGAAACCCTGAAGCACAGCCATTTTAATAGTTTGGTGGTTGATAGTAGTAACCATCTGGATAATCACTTGAACAGGGGAAGGAAATTAGACACACAATAGCCACACAATTGCCCACTGTTCCTTGCAGGAATTCTCCATTCATTCTTCTGAAATGGAATGGGTGATGGCAGTTGAGATTCCTCCTGGAATAGATTAATTCATCCCTCCACAAGATGACTTTTGAATGGATTTACATAACATTTGCCTTCCAGAGCAAGTTCTAGTGGCTGTTTCATGGAATGGCACTGTCTGTATCTGGCTTCTCTATTCTGCTTATTTTGTGCAAAAAACCCCAAACTGACTTTCTTTAAAAGGTGGAAGCAAATAATTTGAGCATGGTTTGGTTACTCAAATGAATATGCCTCAATAGCACATCTGGGGAAAAAAGGTTACGATTACAATTAAATGGATGTATTCAAAATCTTCTAAAACTACCTTAGACCACTATGGCGTTTTGAAGCAGTTAGATATTTCTAGAGAGACCCTCTTTACATGATGGATCGATAAAGTGGAGTAGCGTAAATCTCCCTTTATAGATGTAAAATGTCCGAAGAGCAAAATCAGTCATTTTGCTGCATAGGACAGCTGTTAAACCCTTGACAGGCGGTAAATTTGTAGGCTTGTGTAGGCTTTATTGAATTAAAGCTAATAAAGCTACACTTTGGCAGACAGGCACTTCATTTGAGTTTGAATTCTAACCCTTTTAGCTCTTTAATCCCTAAAGGTGTTGCAAGAAGCATTTAATCGCTGTGTGGCAGTCTTGACCCGCTCCAGTAAACCAGATGATATGTCTGTACAGGTAAGCAATACAGCCATTTAAAAACAAATAGTGCTTAACTGTATTGGGCCATATCTTTTGTGCCATTTTCTTATGAGGCTTTGTGTAGCTTCTATTCAAGGGCTATACGGTTTACTAACTCTGTAGCTTAGGAAAGTGTTTCTGTTTGCAGGTATGTGGGCATATAAGCAAGTGTTACGGTGTGGCAGCTCAGTTTGAGGAGTGCAGAGAGAAGATCACTGAAATGCCTAATATCATCAAAGATCTCTGTAGAATGCTATATTATGGCAAGGTAAGATCTCTAGCTTAATGCCTATGCTGGTGTAATGCTCTTGTTTTATATTTAAGTGTTTGTACTAGAAAATGAGCCACTATGGGACTCGAACTTATTTTGGGAATCAAACTATTGTGAATTTCCCTATAATATAGATATTTGCAGTCCGTATGATAAAAATACAAGGCTTAGTCTGCACGCACACTTACACTGATTGAACTGTGTCTTTTTTTAAAACAAACTTACTTAAATGGTGTACATTCCCTGTGTAGTCGTATATACATTTTAGCTTGCACCTTTACATTTATCTTTTACCTTTACATTGCTTGCATCTTGTAACTTACAGACAATACCCTTACAAGTCAGGTTTAAGCAGCTCACATGTCATCCACAGTGAATTTTGCATTAGCTTAATTGAATTGGTTTAAAAATTGTATGGAGACAAATCCATAAATTCTGACTCCAAATATTTCCACTTAGATTTAAATCCTAGCCTTTAGGAAGTAATAAGTAGAACCGGTGCCAGTTACAGTAGATGAAATTTCTACCTGTTAGTATATTTCTCATAGAGGTGAGAAGGAGGCTGTGGGCCACCACCCTGGCTTACTGTCCAGAAAGTGAGCCAACTTCTGCTCCACAGCTCTGAAAATTAGTCTCTCCGTGGGTTTTAATAGTAGTACTCTGAATTTAAACTGGTGTAACAGCAGAGTTTTGCCCAGTAACTACTTATTCAGTTACCTAAGGAGACTTAACTATTTTTTACTTTAATAGCTCCTCTCTTCTCCTCTCTTCCTCTTCCTCCCCCCCCCCCCCCCCCCCCCCCAAAAAAAAAGGACAACTTACCAGCTGCAAGAAAGCAGAGGCTTTCTTGTTTCCGGTCTCCAGCTGCACAGGAGCCTGGAGGTCTAGAAAGGTATTGTTTGCCAGGTGCTAGGCTGGAAGGGCTAACCAAGTAGCCCAGCTGCCTGGCTTTCATTAAGTCAGGGTTTTCTGCCATATGTCCCCTGAAGCTTTATTTATGTAGATACTTGTGCAAAAATCGTGAACAGCGTAAGCCTTTTTTCTTCCCCACAGACTGTAGACTTCAAATTTTCTCAATTTATGCAGATCTTTAGTGTCTTTCCCATTGTTTAGGTTAAGAGATTCAAAATCCTAAAAATGACATTTCTCCAAAATCAGAGTATTTTCCTATTGATGAATTTGCTGGTATGCTATTTAAATGTTCCATTAAGTTAAAATTTTCAAGTCACCAAAATGCTGAATATCAGTTCTTCCTTCCTTTCTCAGAACATTCCACGAGTGGCTTCTTTGGGAGTGGAATGTGTGAGCTCATTTGCTGTCGATTACTGGCTACAAACACATTTGTTTCAAGCTGGTGTCTTATGGTATTTACTTGGTTACCTCTTCAATTATGACTATACACTAGAAGAGAGTGGCATTCAGAAGAGTGAAGATTCTAATCAGCAGGTAATATTTATGAACAACTTATAATTGACACCCTCAGACTTTATGATGGCTATTGGTAATGTATTTCCTAAATAATAACAATCGGACTTAAGTGGTGGTTTCTCTTGACTGTACATACAAGTTTCTCTTGTAATTTAATTTGTTGTGAATGGATTATGGAAGTACCTGTTGTGATGTATTTAAGGTTCAGTTTTTAGCTTGTTTAGCATAGATTCAACAACCTCCGTTAGAATGTGTTGTATTTTTCATACCTCCCAAATGTCATGACTTTCGGTTTAAGTTACTTGCGTCTAATCTGGAACCATATATATGATAATTGTACAGTGTCCTACAGGGTAGAGTCAATATGGATTGGGTGCCTTAAATGAGCACTTCCGTATCTAAAGATTATGCTTAAATTCCAACATGTTAACTCTGAATTTTCTAGTTTACAATGCTTGGTTTTGGGATAATTACAGCATCCCTCTAACATGTATCACAGTAAAGTATTCACTCGAATTAATGTTGAGTGTACATGTTAATGTAGTTTTTAAATGGAAATAGATAAAATGACCTTATCAAAATGAGCTATAAACATTAATTTCCCCACAGAATACAGATTTTCCAGGAAGAAAAGTAAACAAGAAAATACTAGCCACAATGAATCCAAGACCAAAGAACTAGCTTTTTAGTTAGCTTTTTCTGACACTGGCTGCTCCATATCAGAATCGTATAACTTGAACTGGTTGTAAAAAGTTAAAAAATGCTGCGTTTCTTTCTCTCTCTCTCATCAGCTCAATGAGGAGCCCTGCCAGGATGCAGAAAATATCATGTTTTAGTGCAGTGTTCAATCATTATACAAAGGTTAATATATCTCATAAAAACATCTTTTTCTGGAAATGGCCATTCTTTGGTCAAATATCCCATTAAATTATGAATTAAGGAATTTGTCAGTTTAAAGCTCCAAATGTACCTGGCTTTCTTCATGGACTTTACACAGGCAGATGCAGATAGTTTTGAGATAACACCAATATATCTGTTGGTGTCACAGAAAAGCAAAAGACACTTCATAGTATGTCCAGATGTCTGCATATTTCTGTTCGTACATAAATGAGATGTAAACTACAGGAGCTGAATTTGCTTCTGATCATGCCAGGCCAAAACAAGCATTGGCCAACTTTATTTTCAGGAAGTGGATTTTAAAAAGGTTATTTCTATTTAGCCTGCTTCAGGTTTCTGTTCAAGTTTTATAATAGGTTTGATAGGCAATCTCCATTCATTTCAATTTCCTAGGACTGGAAAGGACCTTGAAGGTCATGGAGTCCAGTCCCCTGCCTTCACAGCAGGACCAAATACCATCCCTGACAGATTTTTGCCCCAAATCCCTAAATGGCCTCCTCAAGGATTGAACCCACAACCCTGGGTTTAGTATGCCAATGCTCAAACCACTGAGCTATTCCTCCCCCTGCATCTATTTAAAAATGTATGTATTTTTAATTTACAGGAAGTTGCCAATAGTCTTGCCAAACTCAGTCTTCTTGCTTTGAGTCGTCTTGGAGGGTATTTGTCTGATGAGCAAGCTACACCTGAAAATCCAGCAATAAGGAAAAGCTTGGCTGGAATGCTGACACCATATGTTGCACGGAAACTTGCTATGGCTACTACTACTGAGGTACAAAAATGTCTGAGGCAAACCATGTATTGGCATTATGTAAATCATAAAGAAATCATTGCTTATTAAACGTACTTATGAACCACAGTAACAAATAAACCAGAGTAGCCTGAATACTGAGAAATTAAGTGCAATTTGATGTGTCCCACTTAATTGGCTAAAATAACTTCTAGTCTTAGAGTTGAACTGCTGCTTATCAATATTTTAGCAGTTCCCGTGTAAAAGTGAATATCGAGGGTTTTTTTGTCTGAATAAAAATTTGTCCTAACCATTGCACGTGAACACTTTTTTATTCCAAATTGTAGGAGGAACAGCACTTTGCAGCACAAAGGAGGGGTTGTAGGTACCCAAGGTTTGGGGTACACTATACGGTGATGGGAAACAAAAATCAATGCAAGGGTAAACTTGAAGACTAGAGTTTTTTAAAAAAAGGGAGCAACAATGTACAGGAGAAGAACAGCAGAAACATGAAGGATGTCAATAAAATTCAGAGTAAATTATAGGGTTGGTAGGAGCAAGGGAACAAAAAGGGGATGAGTTTGTAGTTAGAGGTAAGTGACCAAAAAAAGTTTGTTTTATGACCACCAATATGAGTGTGGACTAAAACCAATGATGGACTTGGGTTCTTTAGTCCTCTCGCTTGTCTGAGTGTTACGGAATTAATGCTGCATTCACCCAGTGTGGAACTGAGATGAGGATGGCAAACCAGGCTTGGCTTAGGATGCATAGGGTGGAAAGTATATAATCATTTGGAGGAAGAAAGGGAGAAGAGACAGATAAAATGCTCCACAAAGGAAGTCAGGAAAATGATCTCTATTTATCCCCTTGCATCATCTGTTCAATGCTTTTGCTCTAATGGTGAGCAAAGGAGAAGATGGTGTTAATTGTCACAAGGGTTTCTGGGCATACAAGGAAGTGGAGGTTGCAGTTCAGAGTAAGTTTATTTGGAGCTTGAACAGGCAGAGGAAAGTGGGCAGTTCCATCCCTATCTTCACACTTCAGGAGATCTCCCTGATAACCTCATACTTGTCATTTACATAAAGGGAGAGCATGGGGAGATGAAAGTGAAGGGAGAATGGTGGCTTCAAACTATTAGTATAAGAAGAAAAAAGCATTTGCCGACTAGGGCTTAATACTGCAGACTCAACACCGGTCCAAGGGAAGGAATGACAAAGGAGCTATGGAGGTGTATTGCTTCCAGCAGCTGGATGGATGGGGAAGCAGATATTCCTTGGTTTCTGGCATGTGTGAAATGGGAAGAAGAGATGGAAAAACTGCAGCTGCTCATACAAACCTAGCATTTATATTGTGTGTGCATACTCTTTCCCAAATATCACTTCTCCCGGTTCTCTCCCCCCCCCCCCCCCCCCAAACTCTGGAAATTTGGCCTTAAACCTATTTCTGAAGTCAAAGGCCACCTTAATCTGAACCAGATCTTCACAAGGCCAGAATTCTCTCCCCTCCCCCCTCCCCCGGTATTAATTCTCTTCTTGGAACAGTTTTAAATCTCTGAATTTGCTTTTTGGAGTAGAATTATTCAATCCAATTATTTTCCTAAACTCTTTATGCTGTCTCTTAGATTCTGAAGATGCTCAACAGCAACACAGAGAGCCCTTATTTGATCTGGAACAATGGGACAAGAGCAGAGCTTCTTGAATTCCTGGAATCTGAACAAGAAAGCATGATAAAAAGAGTGAGGCACTCGTAATATTTTTACAGCATAGGCCTTTCTCTAGGTTGCCTTAAATGAACTAGTATCCTCACATTAAAGGAAACTTTCTAAAGCTCAGGAAAAAATCTCGTGTGGATTAAATTACCCAGCCTCTGAGGGAAACCTTATATTGGCCAGCTTGTCAAATACTTTTGCTCTCACCACTTAAAGTCCTGCCCTGTTGCTTTTGCCTTTGGAAATGAGGGAGACACAGCAGCTAACATTTTTTCCACACATATATAAAATGTTTATAAAAAGCTTTATATTGAACACATCAATTTCTTTCCCCTAAAGGGTGTTTGTGACAAGAGCTATGGATCTGAATTTGTCTTCGGTGACCATGCAAAAGAACTTATTGTGGGAGAAATTTTTGTTAGAGTTTACAATGAAGTCCCTACTTTTCAGTTGGAGGTAAGAAGGCTGATTTTGCTATTTGTTGAGAACCCTCAAGCTAGTTTTTCAAATAATCATTTTATTACTTGTTTTATATTAGCATTAATTAATTGTTACTTGACTGAATTTGGGAATGGCTTTTGATGTGAGTTCCTTAGTTACAGGCTTGCTGTTTAATACAGTTCAGTACTTCTCATGCAGAATGCTCTATACATGTCTGAAATATTGTGAAGATTCTTATACATTCTTATGTCCATTATTTTAAGTTTCCAAAAGTGTTCGCTGCAAGTCTTCTGGATTACATTGGCTCACAGGCACAGTACCTTCACACATTAATGGCCATCACACAGACTGGGAAAGTAGAATCTGATCAACATGGAGACCGGTTACGGAGGGTTGAAATGGCATTGGAGGCTCTGAGAAATGTCATAAAACACAACCCAGGTAAACTTGAGCATCTTGAATTCATCAGTAAGCTGCACCTTGTAAATAAGCTTAGATTTATTTTAGAGGCATAAATCTAGCACTTAACATGCACTTGTGACCAAGCTGTAGAGATTCATGCTTCTGGCTATCCAGTTGAGTTAATAGGGGCATATCTGAAAGTTTTAATGGATCTTTAAATGGTTTAACAGAGGCGTTGGTAGAAGGCTTTGCTTTGCTAGGAAAATAGTGAATGTCACAGATGAGATGTTTTCTTGTGGTACATCAATCTGCAGAAATCTACTTAACCATTTGTCTAAGGAGAGTGTTTTTTGAAAACGGATTAAATCTGTTCAGTGTGGTGGTTGTGTGTTTGGGGTTGTTTTTTTATTATTATTTTAAGTCAGTGGTAAAAGGGGATGTGAATACACCTTGTGCCTAGTGTAGTAAACTTCCAGGATCATTTTACAGAGCTATTGTGCGGTGTTCAAAGGCCTATTGAAATCAACCCACTTGAAGAAAAACAAGTCCTAGCATAGCTCTATATAAAGAATGAAACCCAGGAAGAGGTAGAAAACATTTTGGTATTTTTATTAGACTCTCTTCAAACACAGTGGGTAGCTTGATATTTAACTGGTTTTAAGGAAACTATTACTAGAAGAAAATTGATTAAAGGCATGGATTAAGAGTTTGTAGACATGGAATGCTACAACACTGACACTTATTTTGGGGATGGTGTGAGGCAGAAGAGGGAGATATTCAGAGGGGAAAATGTCTGTTTTTGTTAAAGTTCTATCCTAGAATATAGTTGACATGGGCTGTTTTAAAAGAATGCACAAGTGAGGGGTGTAGGAAAATTGGTGGATTACTATTCGTGTTCTTTGTAATTGAGCTGAGCTTTCATTAAATGTTCATAAAGTCTTTTCAGAACAGCCTGGGTTCTAATTAGATTTTTTGGCAATTGCAGATTACAACTGAAGATAAAAATTAATGTCTTAAATGAATCATTTCCCCTATCTATCTTCAAAGGTGGGGTTACTGTTGACTCTTAAATTTTTGGAAGCAGTTGAACTTGAAAAATTTATTTTGCTAAAGGAATTTAAAAATATTTTATAATATCTATTTAAAAATAAGTTTTTTATTGTCTGTTCCCCTCATGCTGACTTTAACCGTCTTTTCCTTAAGTAATAGTGGATGGTCCCAAAACAGTCAAATGCACACCATAAGCAGGAGAAATCAGGGTATTACTGTCAGTTACAGTAGTTATCTCCTATGTTAAAAGTAAACTATCTGGTCTTTTTTTTTTTTAATATAGCTTTTTTCCCTTTTGGTTTCATGCTTTTACAGTTGGACTTAAAGTATTTGAAAATTTGTCTCTGCATAATTACTTCTTAATATTGCAATAGCTAGGAGTCCCAGTTCTAGACTAGGACCCCATTGTACAAACTCAAAGATGGCTCATATTTCTAAGAACTTAGTCTTTTTAAAGTACTTTATTTGGTGTGTAAAACTCATTGGAAAGCTTTTCAGTAAATGTTCTTTCAGATGGTAAAATGATTGATTCCTTCTCTTATAGGTTCTGAGTGTGAATGTATAGGTCACTTTAAGCTGATTTTCTCCCTTCTCCGTGTCCATGGAGCTGGTCAAGTGCAGCAGTTGGCTTTAGAGGTAATACATGGCTTAAGCAACATTTTTTTTGTGTGTGTGTGTGCAACCCCACAGTACCCAGTGAGCCACCTTAACCTAGCCAGGTATACAAATTCTATTCTTATTTATAAATAGAAACTGTTTAAAGATGTCACATGAGCCATAACTCTTTCCTACCTAAAATCTTGATCTTTCCGTCTGAATTTACCATTTTATACAGTAGTTCCTGAGCATTGGTTGTACATTTAAATGTTGACTGTTTTTAGAATTTACTAGAAAATTCAGTTTCTTCTAAAGTTTACCAAACCACAGATTCGGAATTATTTGGTCTTCTCAAGGGCTTTAACTCTCATGTTAATTTAGGTTAGTTTAACAGAGGCCAAAATCTTTGTATACTTTTAAGAATTAATTCCATTTGACACATTTTGTAGAATTTCAATGTTGGGACTTGAATCTAAGGGTGTGTCTAGACTACTGAGTTTTGTCGACAAAAGTGGACTTTTGTCGACAAAACTATACCTGTGTCTACACTACCGCAGAGTTCTGTCGACATAACGTTGACAGAACTCAGCAGTTTTGTCGACACTGGTAAACCTCATTTTACGAGGCATAACACCTTCTGTCGACAGAGTTCTGCCTGTAGGGTTGCGTCTAGACTACAGGGTTCTGTCGACAGCTTGCTTTGTCGACAGAACTGAATGTCGACATAAGTTTTGTGGACCGCTCTAGACGCTCTGTCGACACAAGTTTTGTGGACCGTATCTGTCGACAAAACTTCCGTCGACAAAACCCTGTAGTCTAGACGTACCCTTAGTTTATTACAGTACAATCCCCACTGTGTGCACTGTAATTTTGCTTACAAGTCCTGACTCAGACTGGGGTGGGAGGGTAGTCCAATTGTGTGTGGACCATACTGCCTATGAAAGTAATGCACTTCTTAGCCAAAAGAGACTTAAATGTACAATTTAGCTCTTTGCCCAAAAAATCTACTTTTTTTCCCTAATATTAATGCTTTTGATCTTTTACAGGTGGTGAACATAGTGACTTGTAACCAAGAGTGTGTTAACAATATTGCAGAGGCAATGGTTCTTTCCAACTTATTGGCCCTCCTGCATTCCTTGCCTTCAAGTATGTACTGCGCAGCTGCTTTCACAAAAAGTTATGTAAAAACCAAGCTTCGCAAACTTGTGGAAAGTTGTTGCATTCCAAATCATTTAAGTGAACCTGTAACCTGATCTGAGAGGGTAACCGAGTAACACTGTAATGTGCATGACCTAGAAATCCCATTTTATAAATCTAACTCTTTTGGTTCAGCTCAAATATCTCTTAATTACTTACTGTGCATCTGCACACCCTAAACTCAGAATAAGATATGCAATTTAAAATTGCGTATCTTATTTTGAATCTATTTGAAATATCTTATTTTGAAATTTGGTGTGTCCACTTAGCACATTTCAAAATAAAGTACTATTTTGAGACATTCCTTAATCCTTGTGGAACGAGAGTTACTGGGATGCCAAAACAGTGCACCCATTATTTAGGAAAAATATTTTGAAATGAGTGGCTTGTGTAGACATGGAGTAGCTATTTTGGGATACCGCTGGTATCCCAAAATAGCCATGGAGTCTAGACATGCACTCAGATTTCAAACCTTTCCATTGGAAAAATGCATGGAAAGTCTGACTTTCACTATATAAACTTAATGTTTGTCTCTCCAATTGGGAAATTTATAAATTGTGCAATATATCAGCTTCATAGTTTCAACTAGTTCTTCACCTGAATGACACCTTTGCTGTGAACTTTATAAAGAAAATTGTTGGAAGATGTAATGCAACTCCCTACCTGGAATTTAGTCAGGACCCTCAGATTGCAATCTCTAACTGACTCTTACTTTCAAATCCTTTCTTTCATATGCTCAGTAAATAAGCTTAATTTTGCATTAATTATGGTCCTTTCCAAGAAATGGTTCTTTGAGGAAAAACTGCTGGGTTGGCTTGTGAACACCAGAACTGCAGGATTTGGTTCTTCATAGCACTCAGTCCAATAGCTCTTTGTATGAAAGAGCTAATATTAGCAACATATTTCTCTAATATTTCTGTTTAATCTTGACAGGTCGGCAGCTTGTTCTTGAAACTCTCTATGCCTTGACATCTAGTACAAAAATAATTAAGGAGGCAATGGCAAAAGGTACAGTATTCGCTGAATGGTCGATAAAATAGACTGGTAATACAAAATGAAGATCCAAACTGTTGCAGAAATAGAGGTGTGAGATTCCACTCTGCTACTCTAGAGCAGTATACAACTAGTGGCTGCTGTAATTGGAAACACCTGAACTTCCCCCTTGTCTTTCCAAACAGGTGCTTTAATCTACTTGTTAGACATGTTCTGCAATTCAACACATCCACAGGTCCGAACCCAGACAGCAGAGCTTTTTGCCAAAATGACTGCAGATAAGCTAGTGGGCCCAAAGGTGAGTCAACTTAAAAAGTTGCGAGGTTATTTTTTACGCAAAAGACTTGCTGTCTTTGTAATCAAAGAGCTCCAGAAGAAATAAATTCAGGCAACCTTAAAGGCAGGTGTAATAAACTACATTTAACTTCAAGTTCCCCTAATAGCATTAGTGGGCTTACAAGGTTTTCTTAATGCTTTTCTCCTCTGCTTGTGTGAAACTCAAACATGAGGAAACTGTACAACAAACAGGGAAACTGACTATAAAAACTTGAATGAATGTTTCTCTTGTCTTTCAGTTACAGTAACATTAGGTATTTGTCTGAAAACATTTTACTGTTTATACTGTAATTAGATGGCCAGTGTTCTGTACAGTTTGGATAAGAACATATCTATCATAAGATGGCAAGAGTACTTGAGAATATATAAATTACATCAGTGGGTTTTAGAGGGGTTATGGATTTAGCAAATACTGTTTTCCAGTAGGTAAAAACCATTGATGGGACAAAGCATCTGTTCAGAAAGGAAGCAGAAGTTAAGTGCTCCCTAGCAGATCATATTGAAGGCCCTGAAAATGAAACTTGCATATCAAAAGTATCGGTTGTTTGCTTTCTTCTATCTTAATGTAAAGAGCAAATTGTCACTGTGTTCCTTTAATAGGTGACACTTATTTCAGGTAATTTTCTAACTGAGGTTTCTGTATAAAATCTTCTCAGAGCATCAGTAACCAGGATAATAAAAATGAGATCTCAGCTGTATTATTTTTGGCGTCTAGGTGCCTGCATTTGAGATGCCATTTCTCATCTATGAAATGAATGGCTGTGTTTTTATACCAGATAGCTTATTAAATGAAATCTATAAAATTTGAGTTTTAATTTAATTTGTCTTATCAGAAGTATTTTGACAGTCACCTACAAACATTTGCATTTTTTTAAACAGCTATTCCATAGAAAACCTTTTTTATAATGCCATTTAGTTTAATAGGTATGGTGTATGATAGTACAAGATGATTGGGAATACTACTTTTTTTGTTGTTGTGTTTTTGTAGGTAAGAATTACGCTAATGAAGTTTCTGCCTGGAGTCTTTATGGATGCCATGAGAGATAACCCTGAAGCTGCTGTTCATATTTTTGAAGGAACACATGAAAATCCTGAGTTAATATGGAATGATCTCTCCAGAGAGAGAGTATCCACAACAGTTCGAGAAATGATGCTAGAGTATGTAAACTTACTATATTCACTAAGCAATGTGTTTATGTAACAAGTTGATTCCTTAGGTTCATTCTCATTAGTTAACACCAGTATCCATCTGTAACAAAATGAGTTCTCCTAGTTTTTAATCCAGATTAAGGGAATGCCTGCCAGTAGAGCCTGCAGAAGGGAAGCTCAGCACAGCAGTGAATAAGTACCAAGTAATGCAGTGAATGTAACTACCACTTGCTGCCTAGAGACCCAGAGAAAAGGAAGGCACTTAGCTTTGAAACCATGTGACCTGTTGGGCTGAGAGAGCGCACAGAACTAAGATGGGAGAATTTAAAATGAGGGGAAAATAAGGTAGAGTTTGGGAATGGGATCTTTACTCAACAGTTACACATGGCAGGGAGTAGGAGAACCAAGAAGGGGGTGTGAAGCTTTGGGTTTTGAACGGAAGCCAGAGTGTTTTTGTTGTCTGTGGGATCAATAGTGTCTCTTAATTCATCTAATTCTCCTTTTGTTAATAGGCACTTTAAACTTCAGAGGGACAACCCTGATGCTAACTGGAAGGTAAAAGCAAAATGTTCATATTTTGGGTCTCCAAGAGAGCTAGAAGGGAAAATGGTAATAATTGCTTACCCTCTGTTCTCACGTGCATTTCTTTCTCTGCAGTGGCGTAGATAATGCCAGTAGCATGCTTCTAGCAAGGAATACCTTTGCTCTCATTACTATAGTCTAGAGCTGACATCTAAAAAACAAGTTGCACTGTAGAATTGTTTAATCTATCCTCCAAATAACCCCACAGTCAGGACATTAGAATCTCTTCCGCTGCAATTCAAGTTATTCTCTTCCAAAATGTGGTTCTGACAAGATGATTGAGTGTTGTGTTAGGAAATAAGTGTATTTAAAAACAAAACAAACCCTTACTCTGCAGTTCACATGCTGCATGGTTCCATACTTAAACAGTTAAATGCAATTTTTGGTTCCAATAAAAATGTGAAGTTGGATTTTTTTTTTTTGCTTCAATATTAGAATGTCTGTCATAAGGGTTCAGATTTACTCTGTTAATTTGAAACATCAGCTATGTCATTAAAATTGCTTTTGTGATGTGTCCATTGCTAGTTAATTTGCATTCTCTGCAACTAGCTGAATCCATGGACAAGATTTACTTGAAAATATCCACTACCATACACTACTTCCAAGTTCAGGATCTTATCTAGGAAGAAGTCTGGTACCTAATGTTTCTTCAGTAACTTACTGTAAAGAAATTGATATTGCTAACTTTGATGAACAAAGGGATCAGAAAACTTGTGCTATATAGATTGCTTCCTTTAAACATCAGTGAAATAGTGGCTATAATTAGTTGCAATCTTTTACTGATTTGCTTGGTATTTTCCTGATAGGGGGGTGACTTACAGCTGAATTATATGTTAACTTCTGTTCCCCTCTGGTTTCATATAGCTGCCTGAAGACTTTGCTGTGGTGTATGGTGAAGCGGAAGGTGAACTTTCTGTTGGGGGAGTCTTCTTAAGGATCTTTATTGCCCAGCCGGCCTGGGTTCTACGAAAACCTAGAGAATTTCTTATTGCACTATTGGAAAAATTCACTGAACTGTTGGAGAAAAATAACCCCCATGTAAGATGACTTTCTAGCTATGCTTTTAAAACTTGGTTCAACATTGTAAGGGCAAAGTTTGGCAGTTAATGTAAGATGCTAATTAGCATTTTGGTTGACTTTACTTCTGTCTTGCTGCTTGTATTTATGATTGAAATGGTGGTAAGTTTCCTTTCAAATTTATAAATAACTTTAAATCTTCTGATTTTATGCAAAAGCACCTGGATATGAAGTGCTTTAAAAATTCTAAATCAGCAAATCACTAGAATTTGAATGCCCTAAATCAAGAGTACCTCTCTTTTGGTTGCTTCTTTCAATCTTACTGGAGTTTTAGCTCAGGGAATTGACTAGGGGAATGCAAATCAAGATATTTCCTCAAACATTCTGTAATTGCATGGCTTGCTTGGAAAAATCTGCACCTATCTAGCTCTATTGAACAGTACAGAATTTCACAGGAAAAGCAGCACTTAACATAAACTGCAACATTAAAAGTGGATTAGAAATCAACTTTCAGTTTGTCACTGTCCCAGTAAAATCACTAATCAAAGTTGCCTCCCCCAGCATTCAGCTCAGTATAAAAATAAGCCATTTGTAGCTTATTCGTGAAGTGAGCAAAGGCAGTAGTTTTGCTTAAAACTCTACCGTATCAAGTCTGAAGCCCATTCTGGCTCAGTTACATCTACTCTAGTTTTCTAAAAGAAGCAAATGTATTCCGTGAGTTAGGCAAAGTTGTGAGGGTTTGGTAGTAAAAATGCATCTCAATTTCCTGGCTTTCAGTCATTATTTGCAATCAGTACGTATCTGTTCTAAGTAGTTCATGCTGCCTTTCTACAGCTCTGAAAACAGTAAGTACGTTTGCCCTGCAATTGCAGTGGAATAGCCTGCTGTACTGCATTACTTGAATATTACAGCTACTTTTGCCCTGGAAAATTAATAATGCACAGATTTCTATGCTTTTACAGGGGGAAACATTAGAAACTATAACAACGGCAACCGTGTGCCTCTTCAGCACTCAGCCTCAGCTAGCAGATCAAGTCCCACCACTTGGTCATCTCCCCAAAGTTCTCCAAGCTCTGAATCACAAAAACAATGCTATTCCTAAAAGTGCTGTTCGTGTCATACACACACTGTCTGATAATGAGGTACTGAATTTAAGGTTTTCTCTAGATCATGGTGGGAAACCTTTTTTGGGTCGGGCCACTGACTCAGAAAAATCAGTCGGGGGCTGCGTGTTAGTGAGAAGCTCCTGAATGAGGAGAGAGACACTCCACATGTTCCTCTTGCACACTAGAGCCTGGGGGGGTCCGGGCTAGTAAATCTAGTGTACTCCAACTCTGTGGGTGGGGCTGGAGCACCAGTCCGGGATCCCCAATGCTGAGCTTCGGGGACCGAATCTAGGCAAGCTAGGGGCTGCATCCAGCCTCCCAGGCCTGAGGTTCCTGCCCCTGCTCTAGATGAAATGTATACTAAGTGTAAATGGTGTGTAAGTTCATACCAACTTACGGCTTGTCTGCATGGTACAGCAAAAGTTCTAGGGGTGTGTGATTTATAGAGCACTCTAATTGCCCTACTTAGACCTGGCTGGTACATGCTAAAAGGTATCTGTTTTGGATTAATACTCTGTTACCTCCAGTATTACTGCAGGTCAGTGCCAGTAGTGCAGGGATGGGTAATAATTTTTCCCTGGGGGCCACTTCAAAAATTTTTGAAGCATGATTGGTCTGAGGGTGGAAGAGCCCCTTTGCTGCCCCCTGCACTAGGCACCCATGCCCTGGCTTGGTGTGCTCCCCCACCCTCAGGCCAATCTGGCTACTCGCAGGGTGGAGGCAGGGCAAAGAAAGCTTCATGCAGCTCTCCCATCCCAAACCCCTGATTGGCCTGGGGGCAGGGGAGTGAGTGAAGCCTCCTCAGTCCTCTCCTCTCCTCTCGCCAGCCAGCGCGCTGCACTTCGAAGTGCCATGTACTGCTTGCAGGATGGGAAGAGACTTCGCATGCTCGCCAGCCAATTAGGGCCTGGGGGCAGGAGAGCGCCTGAAGCCTTCTCTGCTCTGCCTGTCCCCAGGCCCTAATTGGGTTGGGGGTGGGAGAGCAGAAGGGTTTCTGCAGGCTGGATCCGCCCTCTTGGCCGGTCAGATCTGGCCTGTGGAGGCCCTTTTGCCCACCCCTGCAGGATCTACACAGGGTAATAAGAGCACAATATGTCAGAGCACTTTACCTGCAGACAGTTACTTATTGTGGAAAATAAGGGCCTAAGTCAGGGGTGGCCAGCCTATGGCTTTGGAGCCACCCGTGGCTTTTCTGAAGTTAATAAGTGGCTCCTTGCTCAGGCACTGACTCAGGCTGCTGCCACAGGTGCCAACATTCCAGTGCTCAACTCCTGGCTCCATCTTTTCCTCCAAGTGTATTGCACCCTCGCTCCTTCCCTCCCCCACTGAGCCTCCTGAGTGTCATGAAACAGCTAATTGATTGCAGCGGCCAGGAGGCAGGGGAAAGGAAATGGAGGCACTTGATTGGTGGGGCTGCTGGTGGGCAAAAGATACTGGAAATGAGAGAGGAGGCACCTGATGGGGACTGCTGACAAATTACTGTAGCTCTTTGGCAATGTACATTGGTAAACTGTGGCTCCTTCTCAGGCTCAGGTTGGCCACACCTGGCCTAAGTCTTCTGAGAATAAGAGCCACATTGGTTACCTATGTGAATAGTTCATGCCCACATTCTTAAAATTAGGTCAAGAGAGCTTCTAGCCAGAGATGGCTTTTTTCCTACTGTGCCTGTTTGTCTTACTATGGTTGTTTGACTAGTAAGTGATTTTAATTCATACTAATTATGGATAAAAGCATATAGCAAATATCTGTTGCAACAGTTGGTGCCTGCTAATACTATTGGGCAACCTATAAAACTCCTCTAGGAAAGCTGTATGAAGGGAACAGTTAGATACCTGTAGTTCATTGTTGCAGAAGATGTATAAGCTACAATAAACACAATCATAGATACGAATGTAAAATTCCATCAATCATTGCAGCACAAATGTTTTTCCTTCTCTGTACAGCTTTGTGTTCGAGCAATGGCATCACTTGAGACCATTGGCCCGCTGATGAATGGAATGAAAAAGCGATTGGACACAATTGGTCTAGCCTGTGAAGCACTTAATCGAATGTTTCAAAAGGAGCAGAATGATTTAGTAGCCCAAGTAAGCAAGCAATTCTAAACAAAATGGTATAGGTACTTTTCACAGTTCAGGACGTGCACAAGAACTGTGTCCTGTGATTATCGACTGTTAGTGTTCTCAATGGTGCTTGCCTCGGTCTTGCCTATTAACTTGTCTAATTTTACCCACTGCTGGTCTAGCACTGTTAACCTGAACTGCTCTATTACAACTACTTATTGTGGCTCTTCAGAAGCATGATCCTATTACTGTAACAAGGCATAACTGACTAGCACGATAGCTGCTCTAAGGCAGAGTGAAGTGAGCAATCAGATACTGGTAAAATTCCATTCCATTCACATGTCTTAAAGTCCATTGTATCTCCAATAATTGTTTTGTAGGCATTGAAAGCAGATTTGGTTCCGTATCTCCTAAAATTGCTTGAAGGTGTTGGCCTTGAAAATCTGGAAAGCCCATCAGCCACGAAGGCTCAGATAGTTAAAACCTTGAAGTCTATGACTCGCAGCCTACAGTATGGAGAACAGGTAAACACATACTAGAAATGTGATTCACTGAGTTTGAGAACTTAATTGTTATACACAAGGTTGCAGTTTTGAGCCAATATACCTCAGGGCCTGTCTCTTGGCTTTCTTTATTGAAGTGCTTAAGCTGTGTCAATGATTGGTCTTTAAGTAGCAGAGTATCCCAGATTCGCAGCTCTTGGTGAGCTAGTATCTTTCTATGAAGAGAAAATCAGGAGCAGAGGAGGAGATTTATAGGCTACTAGACGAACTGTAGAAATGTAGTTGGAGAGGCCTAGAGTGCCAGTGAAGGCTGATTGTGACCTCTGACAGTAGATCAGCAAGAACTGACACAGGTGTTCTCAGAGCCTGTACTGCCATGGGTAAAGAGTTAAGGATCTGGAGAACTACAGCCTGAAAACATTAGCACCTTAAATTCCTCTGCACAGAGAATGCAGCAGCATTGCTTGCTTAGAGTTGGGCCGAAGAATAAATTGCTCAAGTAATACAGATTCCTCTGACCAGTTTGACTGATGTATGGACCCACTTGCAAAGCAGTAGTAAAATCAGAATCTTGTTCATTTTATCCCTTTGGTTCAGTTAGTCCTAGACCTCTTTCTTCCATCTTCATTCAAGACTGTCAAGTACTATCCAGGTTGCTGGCCCGATGTGCTGCAAGGAAATAGCTGTACTTCGCATGCTGTCTGGCATGTGAGACAGATGGCTACTGCCATTTGATTGTGCTCTCCCTGTCGACCAACTGAATGTGTGAGGGAAGAGAAACACTAAGGAGAAATTCGAGCTGTTCAATATAATACATCTTCCTGAGATCCATACTTGTATATGCAACCTCCACCCAAATGGTGACCAACAGCTACCTGTTGATACTATAATAGTTATGGGGTTTTAGGGTAGGTTTGTGTATGCTTTTTTGGATATTTAAGCATTCATAGATGTAGTCAGCTTCTGAAAACTGAGCTTGCCACCTTTAGTAAAGAATGGAATATTTCCATCCAGTTGCTGTGAGCAGTTACTAAATGAAGGCACTTATCTGTTCCTTATGTTTTAGGTAAATGAAATCCTGTCTCGTTCTTCTGTGTGGAGTGCCTTCAAAGATCAGAAACACGACTTGTTCATTTCTGAGACACAAACAGTAGGATACCTCACAGGTCAGTTACACTACTTATTTCAGATCAAAATTGTAACCTTCACTTCACTGCTACTGTCGCAAATGCACTTTGAAATATGCCTGAAATGGAACTAAGATATTTGACTCATTGTTTAAAGGTGTAGTGGGTATAGACTATTTATTTATCCTCAGTATTTTACTGCCATTGTGGCCCCTTCCTTGCATAATGCTAATGCCATAAGTACTGTTTTTATATTAGTTTGATCTCTTCTGCTGATCTAAGTAGGCCATCTGTTAGCCCATGAATGGCACATACCTGAATGTGTTTCTGAGAAATCAGTTACTAGGGTTTTTAGTGGGGTTTTTTGGTTTTGTTTTTTTAAATGTAATAGGCTTTGCAGTGCTTTGTATTCTTCCACATTTTCCTGCCAAAGGCAAATAGTCCTCGCAGTACTTTGTGGGATTACAGCTAAAGTGTGTTACAGCTCCAAGTGGTTGTTGTACTTAAATATCAGTTTTCAAAAGTACCTAAAAGAATAATTCATTATGGCTTCATCACTTCTGGTGGGAGTTCTAGTCTTCATTTTTCAAATGGCATCATTTTTGTTCAAAAGCAAATACAAGAAGCGTGATTTTACCTGTTGACGCTGCAAATATTTGATCACTTTATTGACTCATGAGCTTTGGATTATACTGAAGCCACATACTTGCATTTTGAGACCTGTAATTTTGTGGTAAGAGTTGAGCATGTCTAGATTTTTTTTTTTTTCATTACGATGGGGCATATTCTAGTGTGGTTTCCTTCGTGGAGTCCAAAGCTAAGCTTATTTTATTTAACAGTCAATGAGCTGAGTTTTTTGGCTCATGCTTAACATTTCTACTAGGTATGTTAGATATTGGGAATTGAATAGTGGTGTAACTACATGAAATCTTTGAGATTACACAACTATTCAGTAGTCCCTGGGGCCAGGAGGTGGCAGCCAGTGTTTTCCTCGGGAGCCCCATGCCGCCCTGTGCTGCTGCCTCTGTTTCAGAGGTGCCAGTGTTTTCCTGGGGAGCTCCATGCCGCCCTGTGCTGCTGCCTCTGTATCAGAGGTACCAGTGTGGGGAGCTGGTCCATGAGGGGAGCCAGTTTGAAATCCAGCTCCCCTTACGGACTAGCTGCCTGCTATCTCTTATACAGAGGTGACAGCTGAGGGTGGCAGCAGCCCCTGTCTGTGGGAGGGTTTGTGCTCCCTGTGGACAGAGGCTGCTCTGTGACAGCCTTTCCTCTCTCCTCCTCCTCCCTCCCCCCCCTGCTGATTTGATAAGAGGCAGTAGCAGGGTGGAGGTAGGTGGTACTGCAGAGCTGGTGTTGAGGGGGAACTGGCTTTTAAGCTGGCTCCCCCTAGCACCAGCTCCTAATATTTTCTTTCTCTCTTCTCTCCCCCCCCCCCCCCCCCCCCCCACACCCACACACACACACACACACACACACACACTTGCTGCCTCTGCTTATTGGTTAATCATCTAGTTGACTACTCATTGACATCCCTAATTTCAACAAAGCTGTAACAAGTTTTTTCTCTTCTTTGATTTCTGATGAAAGAACCCTGGGACACTACTATGAAATGTCTCCACTAAAATATTTAAAACTGAGGGTGAAGGCCAAAGCATCTTTTAACGCTTCTGATTTTGAAGGACTTCATTAAACCTTTTCTTAAGTCAGGTGTGACTAAGCTTTTTCTCAGTCCATGGAACTTGCATGTTGTAGACCTACCTTCTACCTTAACTCTCATGTCATTATCAGCCATCATTTGTGAAGTAATACTGACTAGATTATTCCTCTCCTTTCCGCACATTTGTCTGAAAGGCTCTAAAATTTCTGATATTTCCAGATTAAACTTACCAAGCCCGTTTGGCTAAGTGAGACTAAAAATTGTACAGCTAGAAGCAGATTCTTAGTGTTTGAGTTTTGGAGCATGCCATTGATTGAACAGGAGAACAGTCATTTGTGGATTATTTGCTCTGTTAGAAAAGGCATTGCCATACAGCATATTCAAGACCTGTTATCTAAACTTTCACTACTCCATATCTTTTTTGGTAAATAGTCTGTTCTCTTCTTGGCTATCAGGAAGACATCAGAGCCATCATGTTTCCATGAGTTGCTAGACATCCTCCTGACCGATTCATTGCTCTTTTGCTGAATAGAGCCCTACAGTATTTCATATACAGGTTGGACCTCTAGTCGGTATTTCCCTTGTCTGGCAACGTCTATTTCAGCATCTCCATGGGTGCTCCTGAGCTGAAGCACTCTTGAGGAAAAGGTTGGCAGCTCCTTCCCCCACCCTCCCAGAGCTTCTGTAGTGCTGCAGATTAGCTAATTTGCAGGGTTTAAACTCAGGGAAGGAGACAGGGAAGAGGCAGGGGTGCTGTGGAGCCCAGCAGCAGAACTTGGTGTGCTCCTGCTGGGCTGCACTCCAGGTTGCAGGGCTCCACAGCTACCCTGCCTCTTCCCTTCCTCTTCCTCTTCTCTCCCTCCCTCCCCCCCAACCATTCTCTCACTCAGTGCTGGCCTTGCTGCTGCCACTACAGCAAAACGCTACAGCTGGTGGCAGCAGAGGGGGGGCCCCCCACAGTCTGGAAAATTCCTTAGTTCAGGACCAGTCAGGTCTTGAGGATGCTGGACCAGGGAGATAAAACCTGTAGCAAAAATCTGAATGACAGGAGTGAGGCTAAATTCTTTGCTTGTAAAGTGCTTTGATACTAATGGCAAACTAACCATAAACTTAGTATTCCTGTATTTATACTATGGGCTGTCCACTCCGAGTGCTATGGTACTTCGAAAATGCTGCTTATGCTGACACATAAGAGCTTCTCCCATTTGCAGAGGTGCACCACCTCAGAGGCAGCAGCTATGTTGAAGGGAGAAGCCCTCCTGTGCACATAATGCTGTCTTATGCTGGGAACTGGTCAGACTAAGTGCATTGCTCGCAGGGTGGATTTTCCACACCTCTGAGTGACACATAGTAACATGAATTTGTAGTGTAGACAGAGTCTGGTGTTCTGTCCTTCCTTTGCTTCAAACTGCTTTGCTGTCTGCACTTCCCTTACAACTTCCCTTGCTTATTTCTTTTTCTCTCAGGTGTCTCCTCTCCTTCCCTTCTAACTGGTAGCAGTCCTCTTCACCTCAGAAGTGGGCTTTAGATGTGCTCTGCCAGGCAGCTTGCTAACTTCTGTGTAGCTCTCTAATGCAGGTAGATATCACTTTGCTAAATGCATGTTGCATTTGCTGTGTTCCTAGTAATTAATGCTCTTTTAGATGCATGCTATACGATGGAAGCAAGTGTGTAGTCTCCTCAATATTGCACATGGTGCAAAATACTATACAGACTATTAAACTGCTGCAATTGTACTTACAACTTTTGGAATAGTAAGTTGCTCCACCTAGAGAATATACCTTGCAGACTGATGATGTAAACATGAAGACTAAGCCATTTCTGAAGAAGTTTATTAGAAAAATCTTTCTGGAGAAAAGATTTGAAGAACAAGTGAATTGAATTTACTATGTTAAATTTGTTAGGGTTCATTTGTGATTTTAAATCATTACTGTTTTGTGCCATTAAACTAAGTTATCTATCCACCCAGGGGATTTGTGAAACCAGCGTACCTGGTATCTATGGAGTAATGGCTCTTTATAAACTTAAAAGGCATTGTGCTTTTCATGTGGCTTCCTCATGGCAGCTGTTCGCTTTTTTCCTTCAGAAATGTAAAACAGCTTGGCTGTTGGTTTGCTGTAAGGATATATAATACTACATTTTTGACAATAGAACTTAGATTTCAGTATTTATGTAGGTGAAGGGAAATTAAATGGATACGTTCACTAACTCTCTGTATAGAAGGTACCAAAAGACCATGTAACTTCTAAAACAAAGGGTTTTGAAAGGTTTTTGTTTTGAGAACCCTACAGATACTCACTTCTCTCTCCTCATTTTACACGATCTTTCGAAAGAGGCTTTTATTTTTGAAAGAACTGTGTCTAGACCACGGTTTCAGCATTTTTCGAAAAACGCTATTTTGAAAGTGAAATATATTTATGCAAATGAAGCACGGGAAATTCAAGTCCCGGCTTCATTTGCAATTTCAATATGTCTAATTTACATCCCTCTTTCAAAAGTTTAGACATAGCCTTGTTGAGAGATTCCCAGCTAGTGAGGCTGCTTAAAGGCTTTATTCTTGTAAAAGCATGGGAGTCCCTGCTAGATGCATCTGAAAACATAAATGCCAGCATGAGGGTGTTCAATTATAGAATACTAAATACTAGTAATCATAGTCTTCCAGGTACAGGTTGGACCTTGCTTGTCCAGCACCCTCCGCAACTGTCTGGTCCCAAATGAGGGAATTTGCCAGACCAGGGCAGGCCCCCTGCTGCTGGCTTTCTAGTCTGTTGCGGGCTCCAACTTCCGGCCCAACTGGTCACCCTGCTGACGGGCCCCAGCCAGTCTCTCTGCCGATGGTCCCAGCTTGGTGGGCTGCTTTGCAGCCCTAGCCAGCTCCTTTGCTGGGCTGCCATCCTCCCCCTGCCGGGCTGTCACAGCCTGGTCCCTTTGCCACACTGTTGTGGTCCTGGATCCGGCTCCTCTGCTGGGGATGCAGCTCTCTTTGGCCACATGCTGCAAACCACTACACCAAGAAGAAGCCAGAGGGTGTAGCCAGGAAGTCAGGCTGTTTAAATAGTGCCCGGCTGCCACCCAGCTCCAGCTCCAGCTATCCAGTTTGCACAGCCCCTGCTCACGCTGCCCCAGCTGGGCTGCTGCTACCTCCAACTGGCTCTCAGCTGCCAGCCTTTCTGCTTCCTGTCTCCCGGCCACCAGGGCTCCCTGGTCCAGAATGTTGCTGGACCAGAGTACCCCAGTTTAGGAAGGTGCAACATGTATGTTGATTTGTTCCTTTTTGTCTAGTGGCATATTAAATCGATTAAATGTCAGATGCTCAAATATGAATATGCCACCATGCATGCTCTAGTTTCTTAAGCACAAATCCTAGGGATTCCCTTGGCTGTTACGTTACAGTAATTTTGGGGGAAGGGATGGGTGGATATAAATGTGGCACATCTTAAAACAAAGCCATAAAGCAGAGTGTCTCCTTATTAAGATTAACAGAACTATTTAAGGTTAAACTTCATCTCAGTATTTTCAAAGATGAAAACTTTAACCAGGGTAATTCTACACACTAAGTACTGAGAACAGTCATTTGATTATATTTAAAACTAATACTATTTTTCTCTTCTCCCCCAACCAGGCCCTGGAGTTGCTGGTTACCTTACTGCAGGAACGACGTCCTCTGTAATGCCCAGTGTACCACCTCCTGTAGACAATGAATTGGGAGATACCAGCTAAGGGATTTGAAATACGCATGAAAGACTTTTTAAAGGCAGATTGGCCAGTGATGAGGAATAGCACTTTCCTCTGTCTGATGCATCAGAATGAACTCTTACTGCCTTTCCAATTGGCTTCCTGACAGTGTTATTCCTTTTTCTATGAATATATTTTTTTTAGGTGAAAAATGTCACTGAGTCTGTCACATTGTAACATAAAGCACTCTAAGGATCAGCCTACATGGGTACACAAGAATTTTTCTTGTTGTACGTAAGCACATTTTGTTCCTTTCTATTTGTTTACAAGACTGTGAATCAAACACAACTTTTCCTAGTTTTTATATTTTATGAACTAGCATGACTGGAGTTGAACTACAGTCTAGAGGAATTGGGCTAAATCACTTGACCACCATCACCCCCACTTAAAGGGCATTTTCCTCCTCTGCTCCAAGTCTGACATGATCATTTTCATTGAACATGACTTACTAGAGGTTTGTCCCTGCACCAGTTCACTGATGTCCTTAATCACTAACATTATCTTAGACACTTGTATGTATAACTGGCTTTACCAAATTGAAGAAGCTTAGCAAAACAAAATAAAATAAAAAATTAAAGTGAACATGATATGTAAGAACCTAGTGTAATTGTGAAATGTTCTATACATTATCCAGTATATAAAAGCTTTCTATATTGAATGTACATTATACAGATCATTCATATGTACATAAAATTTTAAAAATAAAGGGAATGGAGAGCCTTGTTAATGAGACAGAACTGTTCGTTTTCATGGAATGCATCTTCCTCCTTGGAAATTCTAGAGCAGCCAGCTAGACTACTTCTGAGAAGTATTCTTGTGCAATAGCAAAATGCAGTAAAGAAACTGTGTTCAGAGTTGATTATCAGCCAGCAAATGTTTGGCAAAAGAGTCTTTTACTCTTGAAATAAAAGTAAAGCAAATGTCAGTGTATAAAGGCTCAGTGAGTAACATACTCTAAATTGTAGAAGTGTAAAAACAGACTGGTATTTCCATGTCTGGTATTTAACAAATATTTTTAGTATGTACTAGGGGAATGCAATAATCAGTCAATCCCAAGGGAAAGAATCCAGGAAATATTAAACGGGTCCATTGGGACAACTTGCATAATACAGCAAGAGTCAAAATTATATTGCTCCTTTTAATCTTTTAGTTGCACAGAAGAGTTCTGATTCACCACAGTCTGTAGCAGTGCGGTCCAATTGACCGACACGTACTATGCAGGTGCTCAGTTACTGGGTAGATTGGGAAGGAAAGGGGCAATAGAACCTAGTATTCAGAATGTAATGCTGATGTTGCATATTCACTATAGAGCTAAGCTTTTAAGTGGTTTTTATTATGGCCATGCATGTGAGGGAAGAATCTGACCTTTTAATATTCAGTGGTGTGGTTTTGCTAAGGTTAGTCTGATCTACTGAAGATACATCATTGGCATGGGGATGGCTATATCTTTCTAGATAGAATATGAACAATGGCTGCCTCTGAGCTTGGATATCTTTTCCTTGCCTGTATACACATACTCCTGCTAACAGAGTATAAATAGCAGTGTACCCATGGTAGCATGAGTAGAAGCAATGGAGGTTTTGCTTAAACTTGCCAAATACCCATATTCTGCACTGAGTTTGTGTGGCCTGAAACATTTGCTCCCTAAGTAATATGTACTTCTAAAACTTGATATGTTAATAAGTGATACCTAGTAAAATCAATATTCAGTGTCAAATATGTTACCTGTTGGTTACTACACTGCTGAAGAGCTGGAGAAGGTATTTCTTTGGAACCAGAGCTAGACTGAGCAAGCAAGAACTTTTTCTAGTTTACTTAACTCTTTCCCTTAACGCTTGCAGACTTGACTTTACACAGGGTACAGATAGTATCAGAGGGTACAGATAGTTATTGCTTTTCAGTGATGGGCTGGATAATTTGGTGGACTTTAGGCATTCTTGGTTTGTGTTACAAGCAACACTTAAGGTTTAAGCTATTAGGAATGAACAACAAAAAGGGGTCTCTGTACATACTTTAGTTCCTTTTGTAAAGAAGCAGCATATGCTTGGGGGGGAGAAATCTTTATTCAGACATGTTTGCAGTAGTGACACTTAACTGTTTGAGACTTAAAGTGCAAATTTCAGGTGGTGCTCTAAGCAAAACCAATTTAGAACATAAACATAATATTCCATGGACATTCACACACAGGTCTTGATTGAGAGAACATCAGTGACATGATGACAACCCAAGGCTTGGTAAAGTAACCTTTCCAGTTCCTGGCTAGAAAATGAACTGGAAAAATGTTATTCAGCAGCTTAGGACATGGATATCTATAAGCAAAAAAATCCATGTTATCCTTGAACAGTAAAATCTTATCACTGTAGAATTATCTATTTTGACAAATACTAAAAATAGGTAATTTAGTTCAAATACCTTCAGCTTTGCCCCCTCCTGCTAAATAATTCAGTGTTGAAACCCTGGATCCTTTTAAGAACAGAAGTAATGCTATTGTGTGATTAAACTTTATTACATTTTTGAGGTTAGTTGTTTGGCTTGGTCCTGTAGTTCCAGTTTTGCAATTGCTGAGAGGTGAACTTCATCAGGCCCATCAGCTATTCGTAGGGTCCGAATAAAGGCAAACCTGCGTAAGAAGTCATTCTGATGTTATTGTGGGTTCTGTAGCCTGCACTGCTATCATTTTAATAGTGCTGCTTGGTATGTGATGGCAAGAAATGCAACAATTTATTTTTAAAGTACAGGTCTTTTCAATGAAAAGAGGCAGTTTCCTTGATACATGAAACAAGGAAACTGGTGTTGCTAGAATAGCTGAAACATGACATCTATTCAAGTTAGGGATGCTAATGGTGAGTGGTGAGCATCACCCATTAACCAATATCTCCCCTCCCACCCACAGCTGCTCATGGCTCAATTTAATCAGTTAAACTTAAATTAAGGATTTAAAACCACATTTAAGTGAACCAAACTGGTTATGAATCCTTAATGAGTAGAGCTGGCCTTGGGGGAAACCGGAATCTGCCCATACAGGCAGTCCCCGGGTTACGTACAAGATAGGGACTGTAGGTTTGTTCTTAAGTTGAATCTGTATGTAAGTCGGAACTGGCATCCAGATTCAGCCGCTGAATCTGGACACCAGTTCTGACTTACATACAGATTCAACTTAAGAACCCCAGGTGTCCCCAAGTCAGCTGCTGCTGAAACTGATCAGCAGCTGATTCCAGGAAGCCTGGGGCAGAGCAACTCTGCCTTGGGCTTCCTGTAGTCAGCTGCTGGTCAGTTTCAGCAGCGGCTAACTTGGGGACGCCTGGGGTAGAGCAGCTCGGGTGCTGCTGGATTGGTCCAGTAGCGCGGCCGCTCCTCGGCGCTACTGGACCAACCCAGCAGCACCCTAGCTGCTCTGCCCCAGGCGTCCTGATTCAGCCACTGCTGAAACTGATCAGCAGCGGCTGAATCAGGACTCCTGGGGCTGAGCAGCTGTGGTGCTGCCGGGTTGGTCCAGTAGCGCCAAGGAGCGGTGCAGCGCCCCACCTGCTCTACCACAGGCCCCGGGCTTTGCTCCACATCTCCCTGGTCTGCTGGGGGGGCACTAGCTGCGTCCCCCCCCCCCCAGCAAACCAGGGAGAGACTGAGCAAAGCGGCGCAGGACCCGGGGCCACTTCCAGCTGATCTGGAAGCGGCCGCGGGTCCGGCCCCGTCTCCCTGGTCTGCTGGCTCCTGCAGCAGACCAGGGAGATGGGGAGCAGCTTTTCTTGCCCCGGAGGAGGCAGGCGGCAGGACCAGGCGTCCTGCCGCTCGAGTCCTCCAGGGCGAGAAAATCCCCGTTCGTAACTGCAGAGCCAACGTAAGTCGGATCCGTGTAACTCGGGGACTGCCTGTACTTGAAATTCTAGACTTTCTAAATTTCAAGATTAAATCTTTTTGTGCTCCCTTGGAAAAGTCAGCATCCTATAGGAGTTTGTAGGCCTTTCCCCATCCACTAGTTATTGCCTGGTGGAAGAGCCTCTTCTTTGCATTGCCAGATAATGAGTCAGTTCTTGAATGTAAGCAGCCTTGAGGATAGAGATTTCAGATGGAAATGTGTAACCATTCAAATTTAGTGGCTGCATGCAGCAGGCTCTGCAGTATAGCTTTACTTACACAAAGGCAGCAGCTGGCTCCCTGAGAGCTGGTGCATGCCTAGAGCTGGCTTTTAAACTGGCTCTCGGTGCATACTGTCTGCTGCTGCCCTATGCTGATTGGGGCAGCAGTGCAGCCAGCTCCTTGGGAATAGGTGCATGTATGTGCCCATAACCCGAAGATGGCGCTGAGCCCTGCGCTGGGGAGCTGGTTGCTGCCACATGCAGTGGGCTATTGACTATAGTCGTCAGTGCAGGGTGGCAGCCAGCAAGCTGGGAGCAGAGGTAACAGTTATGGAAAAGAATAAGCATGAGCTTATTGGTTAACAGTTTAAATGGTCACACTCTTACAGCCTTAGTTTTCATTTCCATGTAGTTCAACTGTAGGTTGCCACCTCTGAGCAACTGGACTGGTCCTTTCACCTCAAGAGTAGATGCTAATGCTGTCAGGGGACCTAAATCACTGGCATTATATAAAAAAGAAAAGTGACCTCCAGGCTGACTCAGGGGCTGCTTAGTCCAGGTCTGGGCTGCAGCCTGTGCTCTAGGACCCTTAGATGAAGCCAGTTGGGATGGGTGGCTCTAATTTTAAGTGCACTCTCTGGCCTTGCAACCTTATGCATGGCCACTAGAGGAGGAGAGAACCACACTGTTTCACTTCAGCACTTGAAATGCACTTTGTGCTACAGTACTACCTGGTGGTACCATGGGGCTTGGACTCTCTCCCCTAGTGATGGATATTCAAAAATTGGGTCTTGTAGCAGGGACTCTTATTAATAAAAAGTGCAAGTGGAAATATGAAGTGCCTTGGCCAAGGCAGAGAAAGCTGGGGCATGAACTAACAATCCTATTTCCAGTGCAGTGTTCTAATCTCAAATGATGGGACTAGCGCAGGATTGGGGAATAAGTGACATGTGGGCCCGAGGCAATTTACCCACAGGTTAGCCCTGGGCAGACAGGTAAATAATGCAACTATGGCAAGTACAGCTGCTCCCATAGGCTGCAGTTCACAGATTCCAGCCAATGGTAACTGCAGGAAGCAGGCTGCTTCTTCCCCACCTCGTACTAGCAGGAATGTATTTTGGCCCACAGCAGAGAGCAAACTGACCCATCTAACCCAGCTATGAGAGGAGCCCATGGCTTGTAAGGGAGCTGATTTTTTCCCAGCTTGGTCATTAATGCTTGTACTTCATTGCAGTAAGTCTCTCTCTGCTCCTGGCTTGCTGAAGGATGGCATGGTATAGACGTGTAGGAATCTACTGCTGTTAACTTAGCTTATGGGCTCACTGGTGTAGCAGAAGCATATTTTCATGATCAGTAAGGTGCTCTATTGCTGAGACAAAGGGTCACGGGTTGAGTCTTTCATCAAGGTTGGCACCTCTGAACTGGCACCAAAGCCCCTGCTCTGTAAGTACACTCTACCTCTGAGGCAGATGCGGTTCAGAGACTAATGTTGTACAGGGGAAAGGCTGAATGGATCAGTTGCTCTCCTCTGAACTGAGGCTCTTGAGTGACAGAGTAGCTGGGATGGGTCTCTATAAATCTACATTTTACACTGAACAGTTTTCTGTCCCTGAATCGCCACAAGATCATCTTGATAAGATGCTAGTGCAACCCCATTGAGATCAATGCAAAAATCACCAAGTAAAATTCTACAGCTTGTGTTACACAGGAACCCAAAACTAGATCATGCTAGTCCCTTCTGGTATTAATTGAATAAAATTTCATGCTCTATCCCTGAAGTGTGGAATAACACCTCTGAGTGCAGGAGACAAGTTTGTCTTTCAGCTGCAGTCCCACTGACTTCAGTGGAGATGGGAGAGCACAACAATGCTAGAGCTAGGGAGGTAATTGATTGTTACACAAAGTTATTTTTGGACATTGTTGAATGTATCATTGAAAATGCAATTCGCCATTTGTCAAAAATCAGACTAGCAGCAGCATGGCCTAGCCCCCAGGCTGAGCGTGTCAGGTAGTCTGGTAAAGCTGCTTCATTTATTTATAAACAGTTACGGGAGTAGGGACTTGAAGTTGGGTCTTCCCTAGCCTAAGTGAGAGCCCTAAATTCAAGTCCCTCTACTACTAATCTTTTAAAATAAAATAGTATTTTCAGAACTGACTGAGAATGACCCAAAGCCCAGTGGCTAGACTGCTGCACTGAGAGATGGAAATTCAAATCCCTCATCAGGCAGCTGGTGGAACTGACCCTCTGTCTCATATCCCATGAGGCCAATCCTAACCCCCTGAGCTAAAGGTGATCAGGGCATTGCCCACCTTCCCCACCATTTGGGATAGGGAATGTTCGCTATCATGTAACTAAATAGTCAAGTAACCGCATTACATTTTTGTGGTTACTCCCACTATTCTATAGTACCTAGGGACAGGGCACTCCAGCCACCTCACCCTGCTGCAGGGTGGCAGGCAAGAGCCAGTCCATGAGGAGAGCCTGTTTAAAAAACAGCTCCCTGTGCAGACTAGCTCTCTCCTGCTACCCCGTGTTGTTACTGATACAGACCCTGTGTCTGAGGCAGCAGTGCTGCGGGGGGCAGGAAGGCAGCACCAGCTCCATCTGCCCCCCCACACACACCTCTATAGGAGGCAGCAAGGGGGGGGGGGCGGGCAGGTCCACAGAGCCAACACATGTGGGAGGCCTGTGTGAAAGCTGGCTCCCAGGGTGTATCAGCTCCAGCCTGCCCTCCTCACCACCACCTTGATCAGAGGCAGCTGTGGGGGGGGGGGGGGGGCGGGAGAGAGAGAGCGGGTAGATCTAGTGCTTGTGGAAAGTTGGCTTTTAGGTCAGCTCCTACTGGCACCATTTTCCACTCCTCTCCTCCCCTCCTCCGTTTGCTGCCTCTGATACAGAGGCAGCAAAGCGGGAAGTCCATATAGTCAACAAGACTAACAGATAAGCCCAGGCTTATCCGTTAATTGTGTAGGTGCCTACACATTGACATCCCTATTTTGTGGTGGTCAGAATTGGCTGACGAACTTAATAAAATATCACAATTAGTTTGGGGCCAGTTGAAATGGCATTTTTGTCAAATTATTTGCCAAAACAAGTCTCTCCTGCTCCGGTCCCAGCAGAATTTGGCTCAATTCTGTTTGAAACGTAGAGAGCATTTTAACCAGTTTGACAAGAAAGGGGCAATACTGGTAGTGTTTTAGAAACTTTCATACTCACATATGAGCCAAAGGAAAATCCTGAGAAACTCCAGCTCCTCCACAAACTTGGATTGCATAGTCCACCACTTTAAGGACAGCTCTGGGTGCAACCACCTTGATCATAGCTATCTGTATTAAAATAAAAACAAACACCTAACCATAGAAGTTTTTCACTGCAAGAAGCGTAGGAAATGGGAATTTCATTGAACTCGGGTCCTGTTTATACAGGTTGGACCTCCCTTGTCTTGCACCCTTGGGACCTGACCCATCCCAAAGGAGGGAATTTGCCAGATAACAGAGGTCCCTGCCACTGACCTCCCCGGATGATCCCACCTCCCTGTGGCTCCCTCTATTCCAGCCCCACTGCCACTGGGCTCCAGCCTGCAGGGCTTGGACTGGGCTCTGACCTGGGAAGAATCCCCAGGGACAGAGCTCCCCAGCTGTAGAGGATCCACTTCTCCCCTGCCTGAGTGGGAATCTCCAGGGATGGGGCTTGCTAGTCCCCCTGCTGCCCCGCCTGGCCAGGGCTCCCCCAGGATGGGACTCTCTGATCCAATAACATCCGTGGTCTAGTTGCCAAACCAGAGTGTCCCGGATTTCAGAGGTTCAACCCATATCCCAGGCCCAGTTCCAAGTGCTGGATTGCAAGCCTCCGCCCATTGGCCACAAATCAGGGACTTCACATTGCAAGCTTCCACTCCACCTTTAAAACTACTTCACCTTCAGGAATGACCTCAGTGGCTACAAAACTTACTCAGGCTATGGACACAATCGATTCTTGGTCTCTCTGACTGCAGAGTGCTTTATTCTGGGATAGGAACGCTTCTAGAAATTGAACTCGTGTCATATCCCATTTGGGCTACATTCAAATAATTGTTGCAAGGTGCTAATTCTGAAAGAACGGTAGGGTGCTTGGCAGCATGCAGGATTGTGGCTGTAGAAGGCAAGGTTTTGTACCTACCCTCTGGGCCATCTAAATGCACCCCACTCCATTTACACTTTTAGGCTAAGGCTAAAAAGTAATGATTTCACCTAGAACATAAATATACCAGGTAAAAGATTAACAATACTGGGCATCTTTAACCTGTATTAAGTGGCTAACAAACCATAGTGGCCAAAAATATCAAACTCTTGCATAAGATGGTCAAGAGAACACAGATTTCAGACAAATCAGCGTGAGTCTAATTCCAGAATTTCCCCAGGGAATTTTTTACTAGATTCTAGTGAAATCTAGTAAGCAGGCCTGGTTGGAGAAGAGCAAGGAGTTTCCAGGAAATTTTTTTTAAAACCACTTAGGTTCCATTTTTCAAACCAGAGGAAGTTTGCCATTTTTCTGACAACTGGAAAAACATCTTGTTAAAAAACAAACGGAAAACTGCAATTTCTGCAAAAGTGGTTTCTTTCATAGACAGGCACAAGATTTCCGCCAGCTCTAAGATAAGAGCGAGTTTTTATTACTTTATTTTTCCCTCCTCAAAGACAAAATAAAAAAAACACCATCACCACCACTTACCTCTTTCCTTGCTTGTGCACTGCCCTTGGTATCAATGCTGCGGGCTGCTTTCAGGGTAAGCAATCGGGCCTGCTCTATGGCAATGCGGCTTTCAGCAATCCAATGGGAAACAACCTCCTGTAGAGACGTAAAGAGAAAACTGGGGGCATGAAACAGACCAACATCATCCAGGTTTCAGAACAATCCTTTGCCTCTCAGATACACTTGCAGGCTGTGTCTAGACTGGCCAGTTTTTCTGGAAAATCAGCCACTTTTCTGGAAAAACTTGCCAGCTGTCTACACTGGCCACTTGAATTTCTGCAAAAGCACTGACTTCCTACCGTAAGAAATCAGTGCTTCTTGCAGAAATACTATGCTGCTCCCATTCGGGCTAGTGTAGACAGCTCAGATTTGTTTTGCGCAAAAAAGCCCCGATCGCGAAAATGGCGATCGGGGCTTTTTTGCGGAAAAGTGCGTCTAGATTGGCCACGCTTTTCCACAAAAAGTGCTTTTGCGGAAAAGCGTCCGTGCCAATCTAGACGCTCTGTTCCAAAAATGCTTTTAACGGAAAACTTTTCCGTTAAAAGCATTTCCGGAAAATCATGCCAGTCTAGACGCAAAGTTTTTGAATGCTGGATGCTTAAATAAGACGACTCATGGATAGAAATGGGCTGATCATGAAACGTACTGAGCTCCCATTGGCTCTGAAGGGGTTTTAGTGTACTGAGCACTTCTGAAAATCAGCCCACTTCTATACCTGAGAGAACCCTCCATGAAAACTAATCAGACACATGCTCAAGTAATAAAAGGTTTTCTCATCCAACTATGGGCACTTCCAGCCCAAGGCCTAAGCGGCTAGTGACTGCAAGTGGGGTTTTGTGGATGTAATGGGCAAAGCCTCAGGATTGCTGTGGTTGTGCTCTTACTACCAGAACATGAGCAGGATGAGGAGTCCAAGTAGCAAGCAGGCAGAGAGTAGGACAAGTGAGGATGGGCAGCTAAGTGATTCATTTTTAGATTTTAGAGTAAGTACTGCCTCGTGCACCTCCTCGTTGCTATTACTACCCGTTCAAAACCGCATCCTGGCAATTCCGTCCATGACACGCAAAAATGGTATCAGGGATTCATTTCTCCACTGTCCACATCTTGGAGGAGGGGGAACAATGCGAGGCTTCAGAACCTAGGAAAACAGTTCTCTGTGGGCCTCAGTGCATTTGTCCTTTACTATTTTTGCCAATGTCCCACTATAATCGACTGCCCAACCTCAGCTTATTTGCAGTAATTTAAGACCTTGATAGCAGCCTTTCTGTGCTATTTTCAGAATCTCTTTCCTGTGTGAGGCTGCCTCTCTGTGGTAACAGCATCTGAGCCATTCACAAACAATAAAAATTCCATTTTGCAAATTCTTTGAACACAGCAAGCCAGACCCTCAGCTCGTGTAAGTGAATGTAGCCCCATTGAAGTCAGCTCCCTCAGGAGAGGAGTTGGCCCGATAATAGTACCCAACAATCTTTTGTTTACATCTTTGTTTACTGAGAGGGGTGCTGAGGAAGAAGTGCACTTGGTGATTTTGCTGGATGACGTGCTAACTTTAGTATTTTGGTTCTGTATGTAATTATTCAGTGAGATGTGCTGAGAAGTATATACTGCTAGGCTATGTCTACACTGCAGGCTTTCTTGTGCAAAAACTTGCAGAGCGTCTACACTGCACGTGCGTTTTTGCACAAGTAAATTTACAGTACAGCGTCGGAAAACAGGGCTTCTTCTAGAAGAGTTATTCCTCTCCCCATGAGGATAAGCCCTCTTGCGCAAGAGCTCTTCCACAAGAAGGCAATGTAGACAGGCAACATGAATTTCTTGCGCAAGAAAGCCCTATGGTTAAAATGGCCATCAGAGCTTTCTTGTGCAAGAGAGCATCTACACTGCCATGGACGCTCTTGCGCAAAAGCACATGCCAGTGTGGACGCTCTGTTGTGGAAGACCTTTTGCACAAGAACTTTGCGCAAAACACTTCTTGTGCAAGAAGCCTGCAGTGTAGACGTAGCCCTATTGTATGCCATGCGTTCTAAATATTTTCTAAAATCTGTTGCAATCACTTGACTACTTCTTCTCACCTTCATGGGGGGAAAAAAAGAAGCTCCTGAGCAGAGACTACAAAATACTTAACATCTGTCAATTAGAGGGACTCTTCAGCACAACAATTAACAGACAGGGCAAAACAGGCAAACACCCTGAGAAGGAATGTTTGGCAGCTCAGACCAAACACTTACTCTGGCCTTGACGCTGATTTGCACTTGCAAAAATGAAGTTATTTTTGGCTATGATCACACATGCCCAGTCTCTGACTAGGTTCACAAGCCAAGTGAGGAAACAGATTGATAGAGCCAGACAAACACTCAGAAGTCAACTACTTCAAGGCAGGCCTAGCAAGGCCATCTGAAGAAGTGGGCTGTGCCCATGAAAGCTCATGATACCATCTACATGTTTTGTTAGTCTCTAAGGTGCTGCTAGACTATTTGTCATTTTAAAAGTTTTTTTTAGTTACAGACTAACATGGTGAACCCTCTGAAACGTTTCAACAGGGAAAACAACATAACTCTACTGGTCATCTCATAAAGCCCCAAGCTTAAACCCATCATTGACAATCTACAAGCTATCCTGGAAAACAATCCCTCTCTCTCACTGACCACGAGAGCCAGGCCAATCCTCACCTACAGACAACCCCACAACCTGAAGCAAATCCTTTCCAGCAGCCCCACACCACACCTCAGATACACTCACCCAGGAACTTATCCCTGCAACAAGCCCTGTTGCCAACTCTGTCCACATATCTATTCAAGTGACACCATCACAGGATGTAACCACATAAGCCACAACATCAGGGGACACCTGCACATCTACTAATGTGATCTATGCCATCAAGTGCCAGCAATGCCCCTCTGCCATGTATATTGGCCAAACTGAACAGCCTCTATGACTGGGGTGGGCAAAAGGGCCTCCGCGGGCTGAATCCGACCTGCCAAGTGGGTGGATCTGGCCTGCAGAGGCCTTGCTGCTCCCCCGCCCCCAGGCCAACTAGGGTAGGGGAGCGCATGAAGCCGCCTCCTGCCCTGCCACGAGCAGTGCTGCACACTGCTCGCCGGGTGGGGGCAGAGCGGTGAAGACTTCACACGCTCCCCTACCCCCAGGCCTTAATTGGGGGCCTTAACTGTAGGTACTGGGGGTACTTAACTGGCCTGGGGCGGGGGAGCACATGAAGCCTCCTCCCGCCCTGCCAGGAGCAGTGTCGTGCGCTGCTTGCAGGATGGGGGCGAGGGAGAAGGGGGGAGGAGGCTTTGTGTGCTCCCCTGCCCTCAGGCCAATCAGATGCATGAAGCTTCCTTCGCCCGGCCCCTGCCCTGCAGGGAAGAGGCTTAACCGTGCTCCCCCGTCCCCAGGTCCTGATTGGCCTGAGGGTGGGGGAGCATAACAAGCCTCTTCCAAGGCATGGGCACCTAGTGGGAAGGGGACCAAAGGGGCTCCCCCACTCCCAGACCAATAGGGTTGCCAAGTGTGTAGTTTTCACATGGACAGTTTGGTATTTTGGCCTTCCGTCCGGTAAAAAAACCAGAGAATACTGGACATGTAAAATGTCCGGTATTTTCTGTTTTCCTGGGATGGGGGAAGCGAGGAACGCAGTAATTTAAAGGGCGCAGCGACCTTTTTTTTTTTTTTTTGTGCTCAACCAATTTTTCCCTGACTGTTTGGGATTTTTTGTGAAGGTATCTGGCAACCCTACAGACGACCAGTCACGGTCTGGGGGAGGGAGTAGCCCACCCTGCTCTATGACAAATGATAAATGGACACAAATCAGACATAGTAACACACAAAAACCTGTAGGAGAACATTTTAACTTCCCCGGTCACTCAATCATGGATTTAAAAGTAGCCATTCTTCTACAAAGGAATTTCACTAACAAATTCCAGTATACAGATTTGACACCATTAACATGGGCCTAAACAAAGACATTAACTGGTTGGTGCATTACAAAGTCCATTTTTCTGCCCTTAACATCTGCTTTTCCACATCAAAAGCTAGGTATGGGTCACATCCAGCCCACTTAATTAGCCTCATTAGATGGGTCCTACAATTGACAGGTACTTCCTTGTGCTATGTCTCTCGCACACTCTCTCTCTCTCAACCAGTGGTACCAGTACCCTTAGGGGTACTCGAGAGAAGTCTGGGGGGATATGTCAACACAACTGAAATTTGAAGGAAACTGAATTTTTAAGTTTTACAGCACTTTATTATTTTTGTACTTTTTACACCCAAACATTTAATCACCCGCCCGGCTATGATTAAGTTGTTTAAACAAATGTGTTGCAACAGTAGAAAAAAATTTCGTGTGTCTGAAAACTGTAGGTACTGGGGGGTACTTATACTTTTTTTAAAGGGGTACTCTATAAAAAAGGGTTGAGAAACACTGCTATAAGGGGCTGCACTCCCTGCTTGCTAGGCACGCCAACCCCCCACCTTTGGCTGGTATGCTAGCCAACCCCACCCCCCGGCCCCTACACTCTAACACCAGACTGCTCCTGACCCTCTCCCTATTCCCAGCCCACTCCTGCACCTTCATCCTCTCTTGCACCCCACCTCCCGCCCAGATCCTTCATCCTATCCCCATCCCACTCACTGGCAGAGGTGAGAGGAGGAGTGTGGGGGAGGGGAAGGGAAGAGGCCGTGAGGCTGCCACCTCCTAGGAGCACTAGGAAGGGAAGAGGCTGTTCAGCTCCCACCTCCTCAGCCCCTGGAACACCAGTGGGGATCCAGGGGAGCTGCCTAGAGCTAAACACAGGCTGGGGGTGAGGCGACATCAATGATGTGATGGCGGCAGTTATGTGTAATGTTGCCATCCCGCAAGAAATGTATATATCTTGGTTTCTGTTATTTCTACTCCAGTTCATCTGATGAAGTGGATTTTGCCTGCAAAAGCTCATTATTCTCTTTATATTGGTTAGTCTCTAAGGTGCCACAGGACCATTTGTTGTTTTTAAAGTAACAGACTAACATGGCTGACCTTCAGATTTTGTTAAGCCGAGGACAGACATCTCTGACTCACTGTTTGTGTGAATAATGCTGAATGCAAATATGTGCCTGCAAAAACATATCCAGGGTTTGCAGACCTGCCCTGCTTCTGGAGTGCGGGTCTATGCTGATCAGAGAAACCCAGCCAAAACTCTGCTACAAGATCTCTTTAAATACAGTGACCAGGCTTTAGCCTTTGTTAGGCAAACTACAGGAATTCACTCTGTTTAAATTGTGCCAAAATCTGTTATCTGAGACTCTCCCATCCTTCAAATTTTCTTTCCTATCTGAGACAGATATTTAACCTACAGCATCTCCAGAGTGAATGGGAAATGGCAGTTATGTGTAATGCTGTCTGACATCTCAACCTTTTCTAGAGCGATGTTAGAATCCCACACTTCCACGGAGCTAAGCAAAAGGATATGTATAGGAGTACAGGATACTAGGCAAAGAGATAGTGGGCTTACATGCTGATATAGTTTCTTCCCAAAGGTCACCCTCTGAGCTGCACGCTCACACATTATCTGCAGAGCAGATTCAGCTGCACCGATTGATCTCATGCAGTGGTGAATACGGCCTGGTCCAAGCCGACCTTGAGCGATCTCAAAACCCCTTCCTTCACCTATGTGAGAAGACAGGTGGGAAAAACAGTGGCTACATGGAAACCATTTCAGTGCTTCAAATAACCACTTCCCTCTGCTGTGAGGAAAATCAGCGGCCATGGTACAGGTATTTCTGATGCTAACCTAGAGAGAAGCTTCTTTAGAGAGATTATTTTGCCAGCACTGTAGCCGTTTTCATTATTTAATACCCCTATGTATTCACATGAAGCAAAACTCATCAACTCACTCTCTTTCTTCATGGCCTGTCAAGATTATTTGTGCCTAAGGGGACCTGATTCTGGTTTCTAGTTGTGTTGGAATTACCTGATTATCCCTTACATTTTTACCAACTTTCTGGGATTTATGGGTGTAATTTGTGCTTTCCAGAGCATAACTGATGAATGTTCAATTGAAGGATGAGTTCCAAGAGTGTTTCAATGACTCCGCTTCATCAAAGCATTTCCATGGTGGGCGAAGAAGCTATATAAACTCTGTCTCCTCCCAGATGAGATTCGGAGGGAGTCAGAGCGGTCAAAAAGTTCTTCCTACAAGAAGTGGCAAGTAACATCTATTGTTGTCTATGTAGAATTCTGATGAGATCAGGCTTGTACGGGGTGGTATGGCCATAAGCTACAACAGAATTCTCTTTCCAAAGACTCTGAGACAGGCCTGTCTGTTGAGAGGCCTGTGCTGTATTCAGAAGGAATTAGGAAGGAAGGGAAGCCTCTAAGAGGTTTGTTTGTTCTTGGAAAAGAACTCCATAGCCTTTGCTGTTGGCCTGCCATAGTGTAGGAGGAATTTTGGCACTACTTGTGTAGCAATCCTAGCTACTTAAAACACAAAAACGAAGAGTATCCTGAAGTGTTAATACTATTGGGGAAGGGACACAGGATAACATTCCAAGCCCTCTTCCTGGCTGAGGAAAAAGTCAATCTGTTGGAAACAGATTAAGCACAATTAGTGGATACTTTTCTGCGAGGAAGAAGAGACAACTCAGCTACTGCAAACCAGGAGGTATTTAGAAGCAGAAAAGTACAAGCTCAGGCACAATGAACTAACCTAATTCAACCCCTGTTTACAGTGCTATCAAGAATGAACTCTCTTCAAGAGGCTGTTCCTGGAAAAACTGTCTTGACATCTAAACCAATTAAGGGGGGAAAAAAGCTTAATGGCATATTCCTTACATAGTAAGGAATTCCATGCCAATTATTCATTACAGCTTTCAACAGATTAAAAAACAATAACACAATTACTTTACTGTGTGTGTCACCGCAATGACTCCAAAGAACAGTTTACAGTGAAGCTCACCTAGTATTAAATTGGAGGCAGGTACTCGCACTTCATTAAAATGCATTTCAAAATGTCCACCGTGGGGCTGATCTAATCATACAGAAAACAAACAAAATATACATGTATAAAACTGGTTATAGCAATCTTCATTCACAAATTACACATGCACAATATGAATGTTCCTATTAGATATGTACTTTAAAAGTGCCTTTACTAATTAATGTTTATAGTATAATTATGATTCCTGAGATCATTAATAGGCTAATACAAATGTGGCTGATCATTACTAATTCCTCCTTACCCAGATAGCCAAACACTGAAAGAGGTCTTACAAGCTTCAACCCTGGAGTTTCCATTGGAACTATGATCATACTGTGCTGTCTGTACCTGATCAAGACAAAAGTAACAGAAGAAGAGAAATGTCGATAGCTATTTTAGATTTTTTTGAAGTATGACTTTTAAAAAGTTTTGGCTGGCATGTATTCTCCTGTACTGCATACAATTAAATACAAAAGAGCATCGATGTGTTGAACTGAACAAAGGGGGGGGGGGGCAGAAAAGGGGGGAGAGAGTGTGTGCGCACACGTGTACATGCTTCATAACTCCTGCATCCACCCAGAGGGTTGTGTTTAAGGATGGGGAAGAATATGAAGGTAAAATACTGCACTCAGAGACACCGGGCAGCTGGACCTTGGGTTCCAATCCTCAGATGGGGTGCCAACTAAAAGGTGTGTACCCTGATTGTGAGCCTAAAGTTTTATAATAAGCATCAAAACAGGTGTCTTCATATTTTTCTCTCTGCTGGATGTATATGGAAATGCAATAGTCAATAGATTATGTTGTGAATGGTTAGGTTCAGAAGACTGAAGAAATACTATGGCCCCTGCTTTCTGAACTTGTGGTATGAATGCACTGTTAAAACCTCTGATTCAATTCAACTTTTCCATATATGCTGGCATCTCAATCGTGCCCATTTAAGTTAATGGGAGTTTTGTCATTAACTTAAGTAGGAGCAGGATTCAGGCCTTTGATTTGAATCTTGTACTTACTTTTTCTGAGCCAGCAAACTATGTAGAGCTTTACCTTTATTAAAATTCATAGACCCATTCCTGCCCCTAGTTATGCTTTAATAACATACTTAATGAATGAAAAATGTAAACCTAGTCTGGTGGCAGGCTTTTAAAAAGTGAGTATTCATTAGCTTGATTTTAAAGGATACATTTTTCAAAACGCTGAAGGGAAAACTAGAGATATTAGGGCCATATATTGGCCTTGATCCAACCCACATAGTATCTTATGACTTGGACGGTTTATCTGAGAAACTCTGAAATTTGTTCGGTTAGATTTCTGAGTATGCGTATAGTCTAAGGTTCCATTTCTAAGTCACACTCAACTCTAACTGACCAATGCAATTAAAATAGTCTTATGTAAAAGGTGTTGTGAGCACAAGGCTGGTTCAATAAATAGGTGTTTTCTTTGGGTCTTACTGTCTGGATCCTGAACAAATGTCTCAGTAACCATTTAATTCTTACCTAGATGCAGAAATATTTTTATTTTTGGCCATCACAATTGCGACTTTGCAGTTTGTATTCCCAGCCCCTAAAAACAAAAGAAACAGCTTTTCACATAAAAATCTTTCCACAGAAGTAATTTATTGTTTCCCAGAACAACTGCTTACAGTGTTTCTTTAGAGTAACCATAGGAAAGGTGAGTCATGTATTATCTCTGCAGTTTCTGGGCTATTCAGTAAAAAAGGGGAGTGCAACCACCTAATTAACATGAAAAAAGAAATTCAAACAGAAAATGCCTTGGATTCAATTTCAGTATTATTTTCCTAGGTAAAAGATCAAACAAGGTGCTTGAAGAGGGAGTCTAAATTAATTCCATCACCCTGGCAGCTGAGCAAATAACAAAGACAAGCTCTCACTAAAGCCAGATGCTGCCCTTCAAGCACAGCTAGTTTAAAGCATTCTTTCCCTCCTCCCTTCCAAGTGCTTTGTTCTGGTTTCAAGACAAAAATAAATTAAATGGGAATTTTTATCTGAAAATCAATCAATAGTGTTTTGAGCCAGCCACAGTGTTATCTGACCTATGTTTGTGTGATATAAAATCATAAAGGTAATGAATAACCCAAAAGATTGTCCAAGGATGGATTATCTGGATCTAGATTACAATATTGACTAAAAATGACTTTTCAACAGATCTGCTCCCCTCACTGTGAGCTATTCAGAGACTTATCTCCGTGCTTAATTTACCATCCCACAGCTTTGGTCCTTTTCACGTCCCACGGGAACACTATAGCCATGGGAGAGTGAGCTGGAGTCTATGTGACTCTGCACAACCAACCATAGAATTGTTAAGTTGCCATGGCAACACGCAATGAAGATGTCAGGCTTATTTAGCTTGTATCACTGAGGACAGGATTTGACCTGCAGGATCTTTATTACTGGGCAGGGTGGGGGTGGAGTGGATGATCCAGAAGTCCCGTTTGACTGTCAGATCCCAAGCTGGGTTTGCCAAGCAGGTAGTTTGCAAATCCATTGTGTTTATGTAATGTGACGTGGAGATCACACAAACAGGGTCACCCCACACTGACACTTCCGAAGTCACACTTCAGGGTGGTACTGCGCAACAATGGAACATCTTTTCCGCACACCAAGCCACTGTGCACTAATTCAGCACAACGGTGCCCAGTTAATATCAACTGACATTTAAAGAATTCTCCTTCGAACAACTGAAATTTTTAAAACAAGCGGAAATGCTGGCCCAGCAGTGCTTGGGGCATCTCTGCCGTATGGAGCAGCAGCTGAAAACAGAGCAGCAGTGAGCACAGTCAAGCTGCCCCAGAAGCATCAACGAGAACGACTGCCTGGGAAGCACAGCCAACCTGGTTTGGAAGAGGGCTATCACCACGAGCGCACAGCCACCTTGAAATAAGAGCCGTCCATAATTCCTCATCCTAAGAGGGGTGCGCCTACATAGCACCCTTACCTCGAAATAAAGAGCTATTCCGACAAATCCCTTAACCCTCAGGGAATTAGAGTTAAGGGACACTGGAATAGTGCGCCCGTCATTTATTTTGAAATAACAGGTGCATTTAAAGACGTGGAGTTGCTATTTTGGGATACTTCCTGAAATAGCGCCGCTGTCTAGACATATCCAGAGAGAATAAGGATGGAGACACATTCACTCTCTTCTGCTAAAGGCTGTTTTTGCTTGGCAAGAGTGCTGGCCAATTGCTTCCCTCCTTCCTGACACAATGGTAGCATGTTTTTAGAAGCGGAATTAATGGAACATGTCTTTTTGTGAAACAAAAGTGACATTATTGGATTGAAACATTAGCCATCTGATGAAGATGTGGCATACGGCCATAAAGGGTTAACGAGCTCACAGGCTGAATGGGAAAGTTTTGTAAATAACTGCGATATAGAGTAGAACTTTGAAATGCAAACCTGCATAATTAGAGCAATAGAATGGTAGGTGTTTGCTCAGGTCTGGGGGTGTAAACAAACAATTCCTATCTATTACTATAACCTTGATCAAAAAGAAATATTAACATTTGATTAATATAGTATTATCCTCTATGTGTCTTTTTGAAGGCTGTGGTAAATGAACTGTTTAGTGGACAAAATTACTTTTTGCTAATTGTCACAATGTTTGGGAGACAGAAGATTACATCAAAAGTCTATTGGTCTCCCAGGCTACAATGCTGCTAGAAATTAAGTATAAAGGCCCTTTGGACAGGATCCTTTTTCATCTCATCAGCTTGGATGCTTATGGGGAAAGCTGCAAGCTAGAAAAGACGAGATCCCAGGATATCCTGGTTCCCCTATCATGGTCACTGACTTAACACTGGACTGATGCTGAAAGATCCATCTGCAACTACAAAGCTCAACTACTCTATGAATAAGACCACAGAACTTTCCTCGTGTCTGGATGTATTTGATTTCAATAACTAAATTCAACTTTCATCTTTTCTTCTTTCCTTTTACAAATAAACTTGTAAATTAAATGCTAAAGGATTGGCATAAGCATGATTTTTGGGTAAGACCCGCATTATACATTGACCTGGGTATATGGCTGATTCTTTCAGATCAGGAGAATCTACCGTTTGATGAGACTGGTTATAATGAAACCATTCATCTCTGAAACTGGTGTTTTTGATGGGATTAAAACTGGAATGCCTCAGGAACTGCTTTTATGACTTCTTGTTAGCCAATGAGACAGAAGTTATTTTTGTAGCTGGTTTGGTATAGCTTACGGGTAATAACCACCAGTATTTGGGGATAGATTTGCTGTTTTTCAGTAGTCTGACCTGAATTTGGCACTCTCAGTTATGATCCACAAAAATATGGTTACTGTAAGATGGAGTTGTCCAGCTGGCAAAGTGAAATAATACCTTGCTGGAAAAAATCTCTGGAGAAAAATGGCCCTTTTTCAAAAGTCTGGAACAATTCACATAATTCTGAATTAATCTAGATTATACACCCACATGTTCCTTAAGTGAAACACAGCTGACAATGCACTGGGAAGAGGAATGGGATTTTCTCCAGCACATCTACGGGGGAGCTTTCTAGGTGATGTCTTTGTGGAGGAACAACTAATGTGCCCTATGTACCTAATGATTCAGAGTCTGTATATCTTGGGAACTGGTCATAAACCCCAAATATAACTAGTAACAGATATGGATAAAAACATTGTATATCATGCTAGTATTTTTCCAAAACTATTTTAATTTAGCACGTGTGAAGTAAAAGGTACAGATGAAAACAGTCACAGTATCAGACTGTCAGTGCTAGAGAGATACCCATGAAAAATTTATCACCCTTTCCAGTCAACAATGTTTAACTAATATTTGTATTTTGCAATCCATGAGTAATGGTGTCGTCCCCCCCCAACTCTTGTGTAATGTAGCTTTTGCCATAAAAACTTTTTGTCGTGGGCAAATGTGACCTACTGGAATTTAAACAACTGAAAACAATTTTAAACTTTATCCTGATCACCAAACAACAACCACCACCACCACCAACCAAACAAAAAAAACCCTCACAACAACAACCCATACCTTGGAGAAAAGTTTTCATTACTAAATAATCATAGTCCAACAACTAGAAAAGCTTTTCATTTTTAAATTAGTGCATAGTTTAGCACTGAGACAAGACATCTGGTCAGATCTTATAAATCAATAGGACAAACAAATGGCTCAGAGAAAAGGAAATATATCAACCTCAGACACAACAGGAGAGGAGCCAGCAAATAGTGCTGAAACAGGAGAGTCTGGGAGGGAGACTGTAAGGAAAGGATGTGTGTGTGCATATGTGTGCTTGTGTGTTTTTGTTCTGCTTGACAGGACATGAGGTGGGAAGGCTATAACAGCTAGAGAGTCAACAGTGTTAGGGACCCAAGGAATGGAAGAGACAATGAAGATGACTGCAAGCTGTGGGATGTACATTATTCTGCAGCAGGTAACTGAGAAGTGCTTTGTATGAAGTGCTGCCCAATTGATCTGATGGAGAAGACCCCCGGTTGGGAGACGCAAGTAGAAACTATGGTTGAGCTTTTATGGGGATTTGTACAGATAATGAGCTGATGAACAGGTATGCTGACTTGCAAAATAAAACGGGCATGGCAGGCAGTCACGTAAGGTGGGAGGGCAAAGAAAAGAAGCAGGGTTAGTTTAGGAGAAGAGAAGAAGAGTTAGTGTAGACAGCCAGCATTCGGAGCCTCAGGAGGATAAAAGATGACTCTCACAAGATTGCAAGTGAGAACAAAAGATGAGAACTTCCAGCCACAAAGAACAAAAGGAGGAATGATAGAGTTATAGGGTTGGAAGAGACCTCAGGAAGCCATCGAGTCCAACCCCCTGCCCAAAGCAGGGCCAACCCCAACTAAATCATCCCAGACAGGGCATTGTCAAGGTAGGACTTAAAAAGCCCTAGAGATGGAGATTCCACCATCTCCCTAGGTAACCCATTCCAGTGCTTCACCATCCTCTTACAAGGAAGGCTGGAGAACTGCACCAACATTGGGAAGAGGTGAATCTTCCATGTTCGGAACTCCCTACTAAGAGGAGCAGTTCAGGTCCATCACCAGAGCTGATCGAGCAAACAAATGGGTGTGCTGTTTGCCAGGAGTTAAAATATGGGATGTGAACTTGGGGCTGAAAAGGATCCTAATGGGAGCAGGAAAGAACCCAATGATTGTCTTTCATTTCAGAACAAATGACATAGCTGGCCTCTCACTGAACTATATCAAGGGAGACCATGCTTGTCTGGAGAAGACTCGCAAAGAAATGGAGGCTCAGGTGATTTTCAGTGCAATTCTACTTGAATATTTTGATGATCGAAAGATGTCTCAGGCAGTGGTACTATAAAAAGAGCTCTGGGATGTTTGGCCATGGGGTGGAATTCATGAATAGAGAGCTGTTCTCATAGGATGAACTCCTCCTTGAAACAAACTGCTGTGACAGAAGTTTGAACAACTGATTAAAACAGCTTTCAAATAGGAATTCAGGGTGGACACAGTTGGGAGATGCTCATTGTGATGGATTCAGTTACAGCGATACCACGCATACTGTCTCTTGGGATATGTCTAGACTGCATCCCTCTGTTGGCAGAGGGATGCAGATAAGGCAGATTGAAATTGAAAATGAGGTAGGGATTTAAATATCTTGTGCCTAATTTGCATAAAAATGGCCACCGCGTTTTGCCGACTCAGCATTTTTGGCAAACAGCAGCAGTCTAGAGAGGGATCTGTCGAGAAAGAAAGCCTTTTTCGACAGATCCCTTATGCCTCCTGCAAGAAAGGCAGCAGAGGTCGAGGCCCTCCTGGACGTGTGGGGGCAGGAGGAAGCCCCTCAATGACCCCCATTCCCATCATCGAAATGCCAACATCTTCAGCCACATGGCCCAGGTGCTGGCCAAGGAACATCTGGCCCAGACCCTTGAACAAGTCCGGGCCAAGGTAAAGGAGCTGCGCCTGGCCTACATGAGGGCCACCGAGGGCAAGGGGGCAGGAGCCAACACCTGCCCAGACTATGACCGTGAGCACACCATCATGGGGGAGACAGCGGTCCAAGAGCCCTCACTAGCAGCCAACAGCAGACTGTGCACCTCAGTGGTCAGGCCACCTGACCTGGAGGAGGAGAGCAACCTGACCACCAACTCCTAGGATGAGGGAGAGGACCATCACCCTCCAGCTAGAGCCAGTGCCCAACAGCCGGGACATCTCCCGGGCCTCGTCCGAGGCTGGCGACGGATCCTCCGGTGAGTGTTGTGCTTCTCACTTGCAAGGGTGGGGGAGGCAGGTGCCTGAGGTGGGGGAGCGTCAGTCAGGCAGTTCGAGCTGCACACCGTGCAGTGGTATGCAGCACGTGCAACCTCGTGCAGCCTGACTGTGTGGCACGTGGACACGGCAGGCAGATCCAGGGCACGCCGAGGACCCTGCTGCTCATACATGGCCTGCCTGGGTGGGGGAAGGAGGATGCCAGCTGAAAGCAGCCAAGCCCCCAAGGGCTCAGACCGCACCCCACACCTCCCGCAGGTTGCTGCACACAGATAGTGCGCAGCCATGCCTGCCCATGCGACACAACAGCTGCTCCTGAGAAAAGTGCAGCGAGCCAGCCCTGTGAGTGCAGCCCCCATGAAGCTCCTCAGCTGCTCCTGGCCCCTCTGCTGCCCCCCGCGGGAATCCCCCCACTGTGGCCACACACTTCCCTAGGCTACTTGTCCAAGGGCTGGGGGGAGTGGCCTCTGGCCACTGAGTCTTGCTACAGGGACAGTCCACTCCCCAGTAGTCCTGGCTGCGTCTCCGGGGAAATCAATGACAGTAGTCCGAGAACCCAGACCTCATCTGCCACACTTGCTCCCATGCAATGTGGGGATGTGCACGCAAACATGACTACAGCATCCCAATGGTGTATGGTCACAGGCAGTGACAAGAGTACAAGCCATGTGCTCTACCTTGGGGAGAGAGCGTACACAGTGCTAGGCAGACACACACCACATGCCAAGTGGCTAGGACGCAGACAAAAGGGGGTCTTTATTCACAGTGATGTCTCTCAAAGACTACAATCCATGGAGGATCACTTCGCTCCCCAGGATTTTGAGCTAGTCCTTATTGTGAACACACACACAGGGGAACGATTGGGCCCAAGCCACAGTGGTGTGGTGTCACACGAGGCTCAGGGAGGAGGGCCCGGGGCTCAGGGACACTGTGAGCAGGGCTGACTGACCACCTCTCCATTTTCTGTGTTCTCTGCAGCAGGACCACCTGGGAGCAAGGGACCCTCCAGCTTTATAGCAGCAGCACCAACCACCCAGGCACCAGTCCGGCGGGCCAGACAGTGGGACCAGCTCATTCAGCGTCACGTGCAGGCCACGGAGAGGATGGAGGAGGTGGTCAGCACGAAGTTGCAGGCTGACCAGGAGAGGTGGCAGCAGGCGTGGGGCCAGTTTCTGCACTGCTGCGATTACATGTGCGACAGCATCGCTGTGCTGACCTTGCATATTGGCCATGCTGTGCACTATGGCATGGCCTTGCCCCACCCTGCTGCCCTCCCTGATGTGTCCATGTCCCCTCCTGCTGCCGTTGCCATTCCCCCTTCTGCTCCACCCTGTCCTGCCCATCTCCTCGTGCTGCCTGCCCCAACCCGGACTGAAGGGTGCCTAAGCCTCTGCACCCGCAGAGGCACTGGCAGGAGCCGCCCCTCACAGCACTAACTCCCCCTCCCAGTTCCCAACTTTCATAGCTATAAAAAAATTATTGTTTGCTTAAGAAACACTGCCTTAAACAGAGTATTTTGCATGAAGCATTCCCCAGTTATGCATATTTATATTCGTAAGCATATTTCCATAAAGAATATGAACTGCACCATCACACTCATGTCATCGCCATCCCTAATTCAAATACTGAGCGGGACGAAAATCAAGAGAGACAATAGCAATAGGGAATGGAACAAGAGAGGAAAGACAGTGTCACTCATATTGGCACTATCAACTAGTAGGCAACACTCTCTCTTTCTCTCTCTCCTTTTTTAGTAAATTGAGTTTAGTTCATAAGGATTGGCTGCCAGCATGTACCTGGAAAATATTCATTCATTGGGAGATATTGTGTCCGATCTTTTGGGATTGGCAGAACTTTCATATGTGACTTGGATGTCTGGGTGGTAGCCCAAGACTGGGTTTCTAAAAGGGAACTGTGTATTGTCGTCTGTGCAACCAATAAAGCATTGTAGAAGTGGTTTTGTGCTGGCTTGATAAATCTAAGTATTGAAATATCCACTGGCTTTGCAGTTTTCCCTAATTGGTAACCTCACCATGGCTCCCCTGGGACCTTGGTCACATCAGCGGTCATAGCCTAAGATTGGAGAATTACTAATGACCTACGTATTTTTCAGAAAGGGAAACAAAGCGATTCAGGAAACTACAGGTCCATAAAGTTTGACCTCAACTGCATCCATGGACTTGGAATACATTTTGTAGTTAAGGACTTAGAGGTAAATGATATTTCAGATAAAATACAACAACATGGTCTACAAAAGACAGATGTTGGCAAACCAGCCAGTTGCAGTTTTCTAGACCAAGGAAGTGCAACAGATCTAATATATCTGGATTTTAATAAGACATATGATACAGTTCCAAATGTGAACTTATTAGTTAAATTGGAGAAGATGGGGATTAACATGACAATTGAAAGGTGAGTAAGGAACTAGTTAAAGGGGAGCCTGCAATGGGTCATACTGACAGGCTAGAAGAAGGTTACTAATGTAGTTCCTCATGGACCAGTCTTGATACCAATCTTATTTAGCGAGCTTGGCACAAAAAGTGGAAGTGTCCTCCTAATAAAATTTGAGGAGGACTCAAAGTTTGGAGGTATTGCCAATACAGAGGATTGCTGGAACATCATACAAGATTTGGATGACCTTGAAACCTAGAGTCTAGAAATGGGATGAAATGTAATTGTACAAAATGCAAGGTCATCCACTTAGGGCAAAGGTGGGCAATAATTTTTGCCAGGAGTCACTCCTAAATTTTTTGAAGTAGCCCTGGGCCACCCCAGAAGGGGCGGGGCCTAAACGGGAAGAGGTGGGGCCTAAACAGGAAGGAGCAGGGCTTCCTCACCTGCAGACCATGATTGGTCTGGGGGTGGTGGAGCCTCTTTGCCCCCTCTTCCCACTAGGCATCCATGCCCTGGAAGAGGCTTGGCATGCTCCCCCACCCCCAGCACAATCAGGGCTCGGGGGCAGGGGAGTGTGGGAAGTCTCCTATGCCCTGTGAGGAGCATGTGGCACTTTTAAGTGACGCGGGCTCCTTGCAGGGCCAGGGCAGGATGAAGGAAAGCTTCACGCAGCTCCCCCACCCCCAGGCCTTGATTGGCCTGGGAGTGGGGGAGCGTGCGAAGTCTCCTCCACTCTCCCCCTCCCCCCCCCCCCCAGCCTGCAAGCAGCATGCGGTGCTTCAAAGCACCCCGTGCTCCTGGCAGGGCGGGAGGAGGCTTCAAACGGTTCCCCACCCCCAGGCCCTAATTGGTGGGGCAGTGGAGCAGCAGGGCCTCCGTGGGACAGATCCACTCACTTGGCAGGTCGAATCTGGCCTGCGGAGGCCCTTTTGCCCACCCCTGAATTAGGGACAAACAACAAGAATTTTAGCTCTAAGCTAGGAATATATAATTTGGAAGAAACAGAGGAGGAGAACGACCTGGCTATATTAGTCAGTCCCAGGATATCCATGAGCCACCAATGTGATGTGGCTGGGAAAAGAAAAGAAAAGAAAAGAAAAGAAAAGAAAAGAAAAGAAAAGAAAAGAAAAGAAAAGAAAAGAAAAGAAAAGAAAAGAAAAGAAAAGAAAAGAAAAGAAAAGAAAAGAAAAGAAAAGAAAAGAAAAGAAAAGAAAAGAAAAGAAAAGAAAAGAAAAGAAAAGAAAAGAAAAGAAAAGAAAAGGTAATGCAGTTATCCTAGGATGCATCAGGCAAGGTATTTCCAGAGATAGATAGTGTTACTACCATTATACAAGTGAGCAGGGGCAACCCTAGACTAGCTGTCAGCAACTGGTGCCCTAGGTGAACCGTGCAATCGGTGCCCCCACCTCCAAACCCCTCAACGATATTGCACCACCATTTGGCGCCCCATTTAACTTGGCACCCTAGGCAACCGCCCAGTTCGTCTATATAGACGGGCCACCCCTGCAAGTGAGACCTCATCTAGACTACTGTGTGAAAATCTGATCTCCCATGTGTAAGAAAGATAAATCCAAACTGGAAGAGGCACAGAGAAGGGCTAACAGGATGATCAGAGAATGGAAAACCTTGTGAGAGAAGACTCAAGGAGCTTGGTTTGTTTAGCCTAACCGATGGGTGAGGAGAGAACTGCTCTCTGTAAATACATCAGAGGGATAAATACTAAGGAGGGAGAAGAGTCATTTAAGCTAAGAGCTAGTAGTGGGACAGGAAGAAATGGCTACAAACTGGCCAACAACCAGTTTAGACATGAAATTAGACAAAAAATTCTAATGTAGTAAAGTTCTGGAACAGCCTTCCAAAGGACTCTTGTCACCCTGCTCAGCATCTAACAGCTCACCATATTTGGGACCAGGAAGGAAACTTTCACCCTGATCAAACTGGCAGAGACCTTACCTTGTGCCTTTTTTTTAATCTTTCTCTGCAGCATAGGGCACATGTCACTTGCTGCCTTCAATTAGTATAAATAGTGGATTTTCTGTAACTTGAAGTCGTAAAGTTTTATTTGAGGATTTCAGTTACTGAGCCAGAAATTATGTGTTTACCAAAGAAGTGGCTGGGTGAGGTCTGTGGTATGCAATGCACAGGAAGTCAGATGAGATGGTCATGATGGTGTCTGCTGCCCTTTACATTAGCAGAATTTTCCATTCCTTGTGCAAAAAAGAAAAAAAAAAACTGCTTCCCATTTTCTCCACCATTCTCAAAAATATGAAGGTCTGACAACCATAACATTTTTTCCACCCTAGAAAAGAACTGTAAGGATCATCAAGAGATCTCTGTTCCAGGGCTAGCTTAAAGCAAGCAAGTCCATAATTCAATTTTGTTTACAAACCAGTTTGGTATTTATTACATTTTATTAACCAAAACCAGAACTCAAAGAACGTGGAACTGCCATTTTGGCAGGAATTACTAGTGAAAATGAAGGAAACCCAGTGTTCTATAAAGGGGCACAGCAGACTTAGAAGGCTGACTGCAAATACATTTCAATATGTATAAGAGCCAAATTGGAATTAGCTGTCCTTATTTTTATTTCTTCAGATGCTGACCAGAATGTTTAGACTATAACTCTGTCTAGCTTGGAAAATAAGGTCTGTTTAGCTGCATGTTAACAATCACGCTTTTAAATAGTAGGTGGCACCTTGTGTAGAACAGAGATAAAAATGTGAGCGGATCATAGTCAAACCTATGTTTTCTGTGTTCTTCCTCTAAATAAACAGAGATAAAATGAATCCACTGTGGATGAAGAGAATCAATTCTTCCCTTAAGCAAGAATAGGTGCCAGCATCTCATAAGGAAGCTGCTGTTTGGCCCTTGCTCAAGAAGCCAAAGCTTGATATTTAACAATTTGGTTACTTATTGTCCTGTATTTATTCTTTCATTTTAGGTTTAGATTACAGAGAAGGTTAGCGCAAACCAACCTTGAGTATTTAGACCAGTGAGGGGCAACCTAGACTAGTGAGCGGGCTGCATGAGTAACCCTCCTTTATCTCAGTAGACCACAAGGTTGTTGTAGCCAAGACGGTCTCCTAGGATAGGGTAGTTTTCCTAACTGCACTTGCACCTCTAGAATTTGCAGGGGGATGCCGACTGAATCATAGCAGCGCTTTGACTGGATGCAGAGAGAGCACATGGCTCTCACAATGCTGTGTGCAATCAACATGCACCTCACTTTCCGTGCCCTTGTTTGAAGTGTGCATCACTGTTGTAATACCAGTAGGAAAAAAACTATTCAGACAAAAACCAGTGGAATCTGGCAACCCTGTGCGTGGATAACAGTAAACAAAATGTCTCATGGGCTACACATAGAACCACCATGTGCTGCATGTGGCCCTTGGGCAGCAGATTACCCACCACTGACTTAAGTGTCAAGAATATCCATGACTCTTGTTGCTCTGGGTACAGATCCAAATATGCCATACACTGCACTGTGAGCTTCCTTTTCTGCTAAGAAGGATTGTGTATCCAGGCGGATATTTATAGCTTTACTGGCTACTTTGAAGGCCATTGATAAAATGGTGTTACTGATACTCCTGTAGGCAACAGCTAGTGTGGGCAGAGCTGCTCATGGGTGTGATGTAGTGGGGGTGCTACCCGTCTTGTAAGAACAAGTTACTCACCCTGTGTAGTAACGCTGGTTCTTCGAGATGTGCCCCGTGGGTGCTCCACTCTAGGTGTCGGGTCCGTCCCGGCGCCGCTGGTCGGAAACTTTCAGAGCCGACTTCGGCCGGTCTGCGCATGCCCCCTGCAGCGCGTGGCTTTCGCGTCTTTGATCACGAGCGCAGACCGGCCCCCCCGCCAGTTCCTCTCACCGCTTGGTCCCTGAAAGATAAGTCAAAGGGAGAGACCCGGAGCGGGGAGAAGGGCGGGTTGTGGAGCACCCACGGGGCACATCTCGAAGAACCAGCGTTACTACACAGGGTGAGTAACTTGTTCTTCTTTGAGTGGCCCCGTGGGTGCTCCACTCTAGGTGACTGTATAGCAGTAACCGGGACACCAGCGCTCCAGGTCAATTAATTATTGCCTGTAGAGGACAGGACTGCGGAAGCCACCGCGTGGTCTGACACCTATCGTTGCACTATGGCATAGTGTTTCATAAAGGAAGTACTTGAAGCCCAAGTGGCGGCTCTGCAACTATCTGCTAGGGGAACTCCCCTGGAAAAGGCCGTAGAGGTTGCTACTGCCCTAGTTGAATGTGCCCGTGGATTGGAGGGCAATGGTCTGTTACGAATAGCGTGACACCGGGTTATGCAGAGGGAGATAAGCCTAGCTATGCGTTGAGTTGAAAGCGCTTGTCCTTCGGATCGCTGCGCTGTTGATAGCAAAAGCTTATCTGTTTGGCGCCATTGTCTGGTTCTGTCTATGTAGAAGGCAAGGGCACGTCTGACACCCAGTGTATGAAGCATAGCCTCCTTATTTGAGGCATGTGGCTTTGGATAAAAAGAAGGGAGTACAATCGGTTCGTTGATGTGGAACGACGAGGAGATCTTGATGTTGAACGCCGGGTGCAACCATAGCGTCACTGATTCTTTTGAGAACAATGTGAATGGGGGAGTCGACATCATCGCTCCTAACTCACTGACTCTGTGCGCTGATGTAATTGCAAGCAGGAAAGCAGTCTTCATAGTTAGCATCTGCAGTGCTATGGATGCCAGTGGTTCAAATGGGGGAAACATAAGTGTTTCAAGAACTAAGTCCAAATTCTACGACGGTGGAGGAGGTCTCCGAGGTGGACTTATATTATTTAGACCCTTGAGGAATCGCTTGGTGGTCGGATGTGAAAACAATGAGAACCCCTGTATTGGGGAATGGAACGCACTGATGGCCGATAGGTGAACACGGAGGGATGCCAACGAGAGTTTTGAAGCCCGCAAGTGCAGCATGTAATCGAGGGCCTGGTGTAATGGAGCGGACAGCGGTTGGACGTTGTTTTGAAGGCACCAAGATGAATATCTGCGCCATTTAGCGAGGTAAGTACGTCTTGTTGAATCTTTTCTACTGTGAATTACAATGGACTTCACCTGCTGTGAGCAAAGGTTCTCATCTTGTTCGAGCCAGTCAGGAGCCACGCTGTCAGATGTAATGTCTCCAGCTTGGGATGTAGAAGAGAGTCCCGTTCTTGGAAGAGAAGGTTCTGGTGTAAAGGCAGAGGCCACGGAGGCCGTAGAGACATCCTGTGCAAGAACGGATACCAAGCTTGCCTGGGCCAGGCCGGTGCTATCAGAATCACCGTTGCTGCCTCCGTTCTGATCTTCTTGAGTGTTCTGGGAATGAGAACTATTGGAGGAAACGCGTACAGTAGTGATTTCTTCCAGCTGGTTAGTAGTGCATCGCCTAGTGATCCCTTGCAGATCCCTGCTCTGGAGCAGAACAGGCGACACTTCTTGTTGGAGGCCGTTGCAAACAGATCTACAAGGGGCGTGCCCCATCTGTTGAAGACGTCCTGAATCACATCTTGCCTCATCTCCCACTCGTGGTCGACGGGAAAGCGCCTGCTTAGGGAGTCGGCTTAGGATGCTGCTATGATGATATTGTTCCTTATGCACCAGTTCCAACACCATACCGCTTCTGTGCATAGGGAATGTGACCTCGCTCCGCCTTGTCTGTTTAGGTAATACATCGCTGCCATGTTGTCCGTAAACACTCTGACTGTCTTGCCCTTCAGGTGAGGGCGGAAGTGTTTGCATGCCAGGAATATTGCACGCAACTCCAGTCTGTTGATATGTAGACGCCTCTCGGCGGGAGACCAGCGACCTTGTATGCGTTCGTCGCCCATGTGCGCACCCCATCTGATGAGGGAGGCATCCGACGTCAGCTGTATCGATGGGATTGGTATGTGGAAAGGCATTCCCACCAGAATGTTTGATGCCTTGGTCCACCAGCGCAGAGACACGTGAACGTGGAGCGGAGGAGAGACTTGTTTGTGAATGTCGTGTCTTCCCGGCACATACACCGTTGACAGCCAGTGTTGCAGGTTTCTGAGGTGGAGGCGTGCATGGGGAACGACAAACGTGGCCACAGCCATGTGGCCCAGGAGACGCAGACAGGTATGTACTGAGACTACTGGGCCCTTGCCTAGTAGACTGACCAGGTCCGTTATTGCCTGGAACCTGTCCTTCGGTAAATAGGCTCTTGCCGTCTTTGAGTCGAGAACTGCTCCTATGAACTGTATGTTCTGTGTTGGAGTGAGGGTCGATTTCGACTCGTTCACAATCAGTCCTAGAGAGTCGAAAACTTGTCTGACCGTTGTGACCATGAGGGATGTTTCTTCCTGCGACGTGCCCTTTATCAAACAGTCATCCAGATAAGGGAATATGATGACTTGCAGTCGCCGGAGGTGCGTGGCAACGACGGCGAGGGTCTTTGAGAATGCCCATGGAGCCGAAGCCAGACCAAATGGGAGGACACGATATTGGAAATGCTCGTCCTTTATGACGAAGCGCAGGAATCGTCTGTGTGCAGGATGTATTGTTATATGAAAATACGCATCCTGTAGGTCGAGGGCCGCGAACCAATCGTTGTCCAGAGCTGGAATGATCATCGTGAGCATCGTCATTTTGAATCGCTGTTTTCGGAGGTAGCAATTCAACTGGCGCAGATCCAGAATAGGTCTCCATCCCCCCGTTTTCTTTTGCGTTAGGAAATAACGTGAATAGAACCCTTTTCCTGTGAAACCCTCTGGGACCTTCTCTATCGCCCCGATAGATAGTAGGCGATAAGCCTCTTGTTGCAGAAGGTCCTCGTGAGAAGGGTCCCTGAAAAGGGACGGGGATGGTGGGGTGGTAGGAGGGAGGGATGTGAATGGGATGGTGAGACCGGATCTTATCACGTCCAATACCCATTTGTCTGACGTTACAGCAGCCCATTGATGATAATAGGGTTGCAGTCTGTGATGAAAAATGGGCTTGGCATCTCTGGCAACGATTGGAGTGTTCGGCACGCCCTTAACATGGCAGTCAAACCTGCTGTTTGGGCGCCCTGGCATTGTTCACTCTAGCCGGGTGAGGACGTCTGCGCTGTGGCTTCTGCCTAGAATGACCTTTATCATAAGGATGGTTTTGTTGTCTCCGGAATTGATAGTCATAACGTTTTTGGAACAGAAAGTATTGCCTGCGGCGGAAAGGTGGGACGTACATTCCGAGAGTACGTAAGGTTGTTCGCGAGTCCTTCCCTGTATGGAGTACGTCATCCGTTTTTTCCGCGAAGAGCTTAATCCTATCGAATGGGAGGTCCTCCACCTTGGATTGTAACTCTCTGGGTACTGCGGCCGTTGTTAGCCATGAGGCCCTTCGCATGGATACTGCCGTAGCAACTGTTCACACCGCTGTGTCAGCCATGTCACTGGCAATTTGCAGACCTGCTCTGGCACACGCATATCCTTCTTGAATTATCTCACGGAGGAGAACCCTATTGGCCTCGGAGATTCGTTGTGCAATTTCTGTCAATCTTGCAATGTTATCGAAGCTACGATTGGACAAGAGAGCCGCATAATTAGCGATACGCAGGAGCAGTGTGGATGAAGACTACACCTTCCGTCCAAAGGTGTCTAGCTTTTCTGCATCCTTGTCAGCTGCTGAATTTCTGACCTGTGGGTTCTTTGCTCTCTGCAAGGCTGCGTCCACCACCAGTGAATTTGGCTGGGGGTGAGTGAACAGGAACTCTGCCCCTTTGTCTGCTATGAAGTATCTTTTCTCAGCCCTTTTACACGATGGGATAACTGAAGCCGGCGTGTTCCAGATCTCTGAAGCCAACTCTAGAATTGCCTCATCTAGCGGTAAGGCCGCTCTGGATTGATGCCTAGGGTGTGAGTTCTTCCACAACTTATGTTGTTTCGCCTGCACATCCATTAGTTGAACTTCCTCCGACTGTGCTACCCTCTTGAATAGGTCTTGAAATTCACGGGCATCGTCCGGTGGTGAAGGATGCCCCACGAAAACTGCGTCATCTGGGGAGGGTGATTGGACATCCCCAGGGGAAGCTGCAGGCATGTGCTCGCCTATATCTGAAATTTGACCCTCCTCCGGATCAGAAAGGACTGATATTGAGGGTGCCGTGGGAAGGGGCGGCTTCGGTGATTGAAGTCTTTGATACTCAGGGGCAAGTGGTGAAGATCGTCTATGATACAGCTGGTGGCAACAGCAAGAGTGGGAATGGGAGTGTGATCTGCCCTTCCTTATAGGGGCATGATAACTCCTGTGAGTATGTGTGACGGCGCGTTGGGGGTCCCCCGTCTCCTGCACCCCGAAATGGGACAAACAGACTGCACCAGCCGGTGGAATAGAGGAAGTTTATTACCTCTCCAGGATACAGTACAGCACAGATGTAATCTGGTCACAGAGCTGGGCTAGGATGCCTCAGGCCCCCTTGAGATGGGGGAGACCGGGCCCCTAAACTCCAGCCCCTTTCCCTAGGCTGTCTCCTCCATGCTCCCAGACAGCCAGCCACTAACTAATTCTCTTCCAGCCCTGCCCCCCAGCCAGGGCAGCATTCCACCTTCCTTTGTTCCTCTCCATGGGGGGTGTCTGGCCATACTGGTTTGCATAGTGACTCATCCTGTTTTGCTGGGTCGTGGTACCCACGGCAGCCAGTGGGGGTTACCCCAGAGCCAGCAGCATAGAAACCAGCCAGGTACCCCCACTACGTCACAGTATGATAATCATAGTCAGGCAATGATCTCCTTGATGTATATCTGCTGTTATGCCTGCTCCGATATGATCTGGGAGGAGAGTAGGTCGGCGAGCGAGATCTATGCAGAGAGCCACCTCTATAGGAGTAATCCAAGCAGGAGCGTCTATGAGCACCGTTATATGCGAAGGAATAAGCCCCCCTGTCTGAGTGACATGCAGGTGGGGAAGGCTCCGGTGAGAAGTACGATGAAGGCGACCTGGAATGGTACCTAGGTGCTGATTTCCTTGCTGTGTTAGTAGGAACAGCTGCCCGGGACTGCTGGGCAGCTGTCAGGTCTCCTGCTGTGTTGCCATGGTTACGCTCAGCGCACACCGGTTGAGAATGTCTTGGAGGCAGAGAGGTTGATTGTAATCTCGGTGCCGAGGGGTGGGAGGACTTGGCAGCTCTCGGCCCCGAGTTAATGATCTCCCTCGGCACGGAGCGATTGCTCTCGCACGGCACCGAGCTCTCACACGGCACCAGGTTAATGCTTTCCCCCGGCACGGAGCGAGTGCTCTCACACGGCACCGGGGGTGCTCCGGGGGAATTTCTCTCTTGCGATGCTGTCTGCCCTGTCAGCACCGCGCGGTGAGCCGTGGTCTCCCGGTGCCGCTGTGTCTTCTCTGGAGCGGCCAGTGCTCGCTCCTGTGGAGGGGTCGGGGATGCCTTTTTCAGCGGTCCCGACCCCGTTGCCGCTTCTGACTCGTTCCGCTGCTGCGGGGACAGTTCCCTGTCAGGCGGCATCGTTGGTGGCATTAGCGGCATGGCCAGGTTATCCCCCGAAGGGGTTCTGGTCCGTGCATGCTCCCTATGGGTAGGGGCATCTGCTACAGAAGATGAAGCTGTGCATGGCTTTGCTGTTTCTGCCACAGACCAGGGAAGCGGTTTAGATGCCGGTCTAGCCTCCGACTTGTCCTGACTCACCCACGGCAGGGGGACAGCGGGGAGAGAGCGGGCGGGAGAAGCTTTTTTCTTTTTTGTTTTAGGCACCCCTGGGGATAGCGCCCTTCTCTTTGGAGCAGCTATTTGCTCCTGTACAGTTTGTGCCGGCTGAAGAGCCTTGTCGCAAAGGAGCAGCTTGAGCCGGAGATCCCTGTCTCTGTGCGCCCGCGGGGTTAATTTCAAGCAATGAGTGCATTTTTGGGGTACATGGGACTCCCCCAAACAACTGACACAGACTGTGTGGCCGTCTGAGGCTGGCATAGACTCTTTGCACTGGGAACACCTTTTGAATCCTGGAGTCCCAGGCATGATTCAGTTGACTAGGCAAACTGCCACACTGGCAGGAATTGCCTAGAAAAACGTCGTCTTCTTCTTTTTTTTTTTAACTAACTAACTAACTAATTAACAGGCAACTAATTACCGAATAAAGACTAACTATTTTACAATATCTTCTGACAGGATTTGCTCTGTGTCTGAGGAGATCACAAAGCTCCACCAGCAACCTAGGGCGGCTGAGAGGAACTGGTGGGGGGGCCGGTCTGCGCTCGTGATCAAAGGCGCGAAAGCCGTGCGCTGAAGGGGGCATGCGCAGACCGGCCGAAGACGGCTCTGAAAGTTTCCGACCAGCGGCGCCGGGACGGACCCGACACCTAGAGTGGAGCACCCACGGGGCCACTCGAAGAAGAACCCAGTGTTAACATCCTGGCTGTGTTGTTTGATTCCTGATGATTCACTCCACACGTGTATTGGCCCTGACACCTAGTCCCAGCGTGAGTCAGATAGAAGGCTGCCCCCAGAGAGAGGCAAAGGAAGATAGGCAGAGACAGCCAACTGGCTGGGGGGGTAGGGTCTGGGAGCTGGTTCAGTTTTGGCTGGGGGGAAGCATGAGGACAGCAGACTAAGTCCAGGGCAGGGGGATTCTGAGGCCCAAGAGCCCCTACCCCCCAAGATAGGGCTGGCTGCCCTATCTCCTGTGGTAACATCGACCCTAAGCGACGCTGTGTCTCTGAGAACCAATAAACCTTCTACTCTACTGGCTGCCTGAGAGTCACATCTGGCTGCAGATGGGGGTGCAGGGTTAGGGGCTCCCCGATGCGGCGTCACAATAGGTGACAGGCTGAGGGGTGGTGTGGGGTGGCAGCTCTTTCTCCTCAACGTGCAGTCATGTGGAGTTCCACTGGATTCCATCCTGCGTCACCTCCTGCTGAATACGTGCTCAGGGCCAGCCACTAAGAGGGCTAGTGAAGAAGCATGGGCTGCAGTGCTTTTGATAAGCTGTTGACACTCAGTTCTGTATTTTTATCTTGCCCTACCCAGCCCCTACTGCTGAATGCCTGAGCCAGTGTATAGGGGAGATTGGAGCATGGATGAGAGCTAACTGGTTGAAGTTCAATAAGGCACTGCTATCTAGGTTGCATTAGGGATGGGGCGGGAGGGAGAGAAAAAGGGGAGAAGCAATCAGAAGAGAGCCAGAGTTATTCTATTGTTTTTGAGGGTGGTTGCCAATCAGATTTAGCTAGAGCTCACAATCTGGGGGTGATGTTGGAGCCCCAAGTGCTTCAGGAAAGATTCCACCCTTTTCTCCTGCCTGAGCGTCACCTGGCTGTGACTTTGTTCCAGTTTCCTTCAGTTATGGGCATTGCTATTGTGATCTGTACCTACATCATCTCAAGAGAGGATTACTACAATATATGTGGTCTAGTCCTTCCTCTTATTGGAGGTCTGTGAAGCAACACACACATTGTGCCTGTGCTACCTTTTGCTTTTTCATGAAATATAAAAAAAGGCTAGAAAGTTTATTTTTTTAAAGAAAATTAACAAAAATACCCCCCCCCCTCAAGAAGTGGTAACATTACAAGAGAATGAAAGCTGCACAAATGGGGAGAGATTTTTAGTCTACCTCTTTACAACTGTGCACCTCTGTAACTTCAATGACAAACCCCCATTGAAGAGGGAGGACGCAGTTGTAAAGCTTCCGTACTCCTTTCTGGTTAAAGTGATAGAGCTCACATTAAAGTGTTGGAGAGGTCCTCCCACAAAACCAGGAGAGTATGGTTGCATTTCTCATCTTTCTAAAGTAAAGTAAATCAAGAGGGATAAAATTAAGAATAATAAAATAATACTACACCATCTCTGAGGCTATCTTCTTCATCAGGAAAAAAAGACACACACACACGGTATACTAACCCAATATTAGGAAAAAAAATAACTTTGATCTTCTGTAATTCAACCCCAAAACTGAAACTGGTGCAGAATGTGGCAGCTCCTTTATTAAATAGTGTTTGCTGCCCCACGCCGAAGGTCTGTCCAGCTGTCTATTGATTTTCAGATAGACTTAGGTTTATCCTGCCTTGTGATTTGCCTGATCTGTTTACCGCTTTCTCTGTCTGGCATCCTGTATGCCATTTACTGGAAGCAACACATCATACAAAACGATGGGAAAGGATAATATCTGTGGAAGTTGTGGGGAGGAGCGGGGGGGGGGGAGGAGGAAGGCTGGTGATGTATTTTACACAAAAGAGAAGAAGCATTGTCATGAGGCTGATCAGATGAGTGAATCTGGGGAACACACTCTTGCTTTGTAATCTCTTGAGAAAGCACACACTCTTCCATAATATCGAAAGCCAAAAACATGGCACATGACCTTCAAATTGAATAAACCTGCCTTTCTTTCCCACTGCTGACAACTGATACATTACTTGTGGGGTCATGATTATATTAGATTACAACCATTTCTTGGCAAGGACATTCCAGAAACATAAACTGACAAAGTGCTCAGGTCATTTCAGACCCTCCATAGAAATAATTATATAATCATAATGAGCTAGCCTCATTCAGGACCTGGACCATTGCCCATCAGAACCTGGAAATTCTTCCTTTGGGCATTGGCTCTGATCCTCAGTCCCTGGCAAATAACATATCACTGCTTTTTTCCCCCACCATTTGCATGGTAGCCTTCTGACACTATTCAATCTTGTACACGGTCCAACAGAAAGAACCAATACAGCTTCCCACACTCTCCGTTCATAAATTGTGGAACTGAAAATCCACTGGAAGAATTGACCTTTGTATGTGAAATAGGGCAGAAAGCTAATAACTAAGGTGCAGCACTAACATTATTAACAGGTCCCTTTTGGTAAAGTTCCCACTGTAATGAATCCCTCTGTTTTTATTTTTCATATTTTAAGATTGAGAGTTATTAAACTTGTTTTTAAATTTTGTTCACAATGCATCACAGAAGAGATACTTCAAAAATAAAATTATTCTAGTGTACTGTAGCAAAGATTCAAATGTTTACCTATTCTTTTTAGATAATCATGCCCAAACAAGAGAACTCTGCTGTTCTGGTTTAAACAAGCACAAAAGTAGCAAATGTGTTACTCAAGTGATAATGGGTTACAAGGAAAGCAAGATTTTTACAGGAAAATTAAAATGAAAGTACAGTTAGGTTCACTCTAAGGGCGTGGTATGGTAAAGAGAATGAAAAAGATCAGAGTGAGTCACACTAGAACTGAACATTCCACTGTGGAACTTCCAAACTTCAGCTTTTGCTACCAGCTGCTGACAAGAAACAGGTCAGGTCTCTTTTTTTTACAAATTTATTATTCACTGAGCTGTACAAAGAGTATCTATGCCTATTTGTAACTAGAAGGGCCAGAGATTTTGCTTTTGATGGATGTTATTTTACGTTTGTTTTACAGAGTATAAGGATTTCATTGAGCCAAGTAATCAACTACAATTCTGAAAGTCACACTAAGTAATTATTGATAGATTTGTACATGGGTGGGGCAGTAATGTCAGATAGTAGGGGTTATACAATTCTCACTATGCATATTTAATCATAGTAGTGTGCAGAAAAGCACATCCAAAGTGCTGCCTACCCGCACGTGCAGAATACTACTGAATTCATGCAAAAAATGGAACATCTGGAATAGTTTTTGTAAAATGTGCAAAGATGTATATTACTATTAGTATTCATACTAGTAACAATACATATCTATGAATAGGAATGCTGCTCAAGAATAAAAGCAACAATAAACATTATTAAGTTTTATGGAGAAATAGCAACCGTCCAGTACCTGGAAACTGTTTAATACAGAATTTAGCTCAGCTAAATAGTTCTGACTAGCTGAATGTGTCCTGCTACAACCCTCCCTGCTTTAGGACGCAAGTTTTTTTTTTTTAGACTTTAAGTAAATCAGCTAATAATCCTCTTAAATGAAACATTAGAGCTCATCTGGAAATGACTCAAGCACAGAGTCTGGAGAACAAGATGCTATTTCTAATTTGCTGTTTAGTCTTGGGCAAGTGCCTTAATTTCCTTAACCTCTATTTCCCTTTTGGTAAAAAGGGAATACTAATTCCCACCTTTTTTAATTCTTCCAATGATCATACTACATAAATGCAAAAGGATCATTGCCGTTGAAACAGCTGATTGATAGAACCGATCACTGGTAGAATATATATATAATACTATCCCTCGCCAAACAAAATAAAAATGAATAAAATCCCTTTATCTTCTCCACTGAATACTTCACCATGCACTATAGCCATGCTCATATAAAGTCCAGAATAGGAAATATGTTGAAATGGTGGCTAAAAAAAATCCAAGGATTAAAACCAAAACCCAGTAACCAAAACCTCAATATTAACTGATCAGCATTTAGTAATTAGAGAGCAATTTCATGAGCAGACAAGGAAACAAAGCATCAAATAACAACGTTAATATTTCTCAGGTTTTTTTTAGAGTCAAGTTTCCAATTTGACTAACCACACACTTGTGTCCTTGCACATTAAATTAACAGCAATTTAGTTATTTTCAAAAAGAAAACATTTAAAAAATTTTCAGATAAATAGAGTAAGAATTTGGCAGATGTTTTCTTTAAAGACAGTCAAAGTCTTACGTGTTTTTTCAAGTTTCAAAAAGCCCACTGGCAGGCCCAGAGAGGGCAGCAGTTTATTTTCTGATTTCAGTGATTTTAACAGGGTAGTATTCTGAAACACAGTTACAGAGAAAATGTGCTCTCAATTCAGCAGATTTCTGCTCTTAGCTAGCATTAGTCCAGTTTATTTCCAGCTAATGGGCCACTGCAAAACTTCTCAGGCTCTATTTACATTAGATGGAATTTCAGCAAATGATCAATTCTACATTTTGATAAGACCTGGGAATAGGATACAGGAAAAAAATAGTAAATGATTTGTTTACAAGATGCAGACTGGAGATAGAAATCTCCTAAGCTTCAGGAGTAAAGTTCAATTAAAGTCTCATTTTGAAACTAATTATAGCATGAACTTACAATTAAGGGCATGTCTACACTAGGGGTGTGTCTAGACTACATGCCTCCTTCGACGGAGGCATGTAGATTAGCCAGATCGGAAGAGGGAAATGAAGCTGCGATTAAAATAATCGCGGCTTCATTTAAATTTAAATAGCTGCCCCGATCTGCCGATCAGCTGTTTGTCGGCAGATCGGGGGAGTCTGGACGCGATGCCCCGACAAAGAAGCCTTTCTTCATCGACACAGGTAAGCCTCGTGAAACCAGGCTTACCTGTGTCGATGAAGAAAGGCTTCTTTGTCGGGGCATCGCGTCCAGACTCCCCCGATCTGCCGACAAACAGCTGATCGGCAGATCGGGGCAGCCATTTAAATTTAAATGAAGCCGCGATTATTTTAATCGCGGCTTCATTTCCCTCTTCCGATCTGGCTAATCTACATGCCTCCGTCGAAGGAGGCATGTAGTCTAGACACACCCTAGGAAATTACCGGTATTTCAAAATTAATGTTATTCCAGAAGAAAAGCAGGAGTACATATTTCAAAATAACAAACTCAGTAGTGTGGATGCTCCCCTTATAAATTCAACCTAAGGGGGGTTATTTCTAAATAAAGCGCTAGTGTAGACCAGGGCTATGAAAATCTGTCAGCATAATTTTGGAGCCCAACTGAAGTTTTTTGGATTTGAACTACTTGGCTGATGTTTAAAAATACAAAATGGTCTGTGCATAGTATATGGGGGAAACTAATAGAGGGCTTCCCCTCCTCAGGACTGAGGCTGCCTCAGGGTATGTCCACACTACAGCGTTATTCCGAAATATCTAATTTCAAAATAGTTAATTCGAAATAGCTTATTTCGAAATAACACGTCAACACACAAAATGCATTTCAAAATAGCCTTTTTCTATTTCGAAATAGCGCATCCACACTGAGTGGACGTTGAATCGCATTTAAGGCTGGTTGGAACCAGTTCTGGCAGGACATCAGGTCAGATGTTGCCTTGTGGCCAGGGTGGCCAACAGGACATCCTGGGAAGGGCTGGAGGCCCCCTATTTTGAAATTAGCGACTACACAGCACTTATTTCAAAATAGCAATTTCAAAATGGGTGCTATTCCTCGTGGAATGAGGTTTACCAATTTCAAAGTAAGCCCTCTGCTATTTCAAATGAATTTCGAAATAATGGAATGGCTGTGTAGATGCTAGGAAAGTTATTTTGAAATAACTGCTGTTATTTCGAAATAACTTTGCTGTGTAGACATCCCCTCAGAGAGTAATGTCTACACAGAAAAAGCTTCACAGCAGCTAGAGTACCAAAGTAAACTTGAATATATCTGGGGTAGGTAACATCAGTAAAGGCAGCTCAGCCCTGTGTGTGTTCTCTGTTTGCCAGCCTGTTCCCCCAGTCTGTATTGTATTGTCCTCATTATTATTGATATGTGCATTAGCTAGATTAGATGGTTATGTGTAATAGCTGGAAACATACCTAGATGATTGGGGCCTTGATCCTGAAAACAGATCCATGCAAGTGGACCCTGGACCATAGGGTTACCAGATGGTTTAAACAAAAATACCAAACCCTGCCCCCCACCTCTACCTCCCCCCCCCCCCAAAAAAAAAACACCAGGGAAAAAGTTCTGTTGAGAAAAAAAGGGGGGGGGGGGAGGAAAGAGACCAAAGTTGTTGAGAAAAAAAAAGCGCTGCACTTTTAAATGGCAGGGGAAAATTGTCCCCTTCGGGCTTCTGTCCACGGGAAACAGGAAATACCGGACATTTTACATGTCCAGTATTTTCTGTTTTTTTTTTTACCGGATGGGGGATGTGAATACTGGACTGTCCGGGTGAATACCGGACACCTGACAACCCTACTGGACCCTGCAGTCATGCAACACACCAGTGAACTCAATATGGCCAGAATGAGAGCCAGTTCAGCTCTACTATTTTTAGGCAGCCACTTCCTAAAAGCAGCTTGATTTACATCTGATAAGTAACATCCACTCACACACCCCAACTGAAATATACAACTGCAGGCATCTCTTAGCAATATTTGCCTCAGGCCTCGTCTCCACTTACTGGGAGATCGACGCTGTGGAGATTGATCTCCCATGGGTCGATTTAGGAGATCTAGTAACTATATAGTGACCCACTATATCAACTGGTGATCTCGCAACCCAGTGGACTACTGAGTCGAAGGGAGTGGGGAGTAAGGGAACTTTACGGGAGAGTTTCTCCTGTCGACCCCGTGCAGTGGCCATGCCGTGAAAATTTGAACTAAGGTATGTCAACTCCAGCTTCTCTATTCATATAGCTGGAGTTACGTATGTTAGTTTGACTTTGCGCCCTAGGGTAGACCTGGACTCAGTTTCAGTTAGCTCTTCTTCTCAGGGTGGTATCAGAGTTCCTTCACAAGAACTCCAGCCAGGATTGTTTTGCTCGGATGAGCTTGGTTTCTGTATAACAGGTAGAAAGACATGGTTCCCTGCCCCGAAGGAGCTGTAGCTACATTCATTGTTTGAGATAGTTTCTTACTTTGAATACATTTGAAAACAATATTTGCTTTTATTTATACAAACCCTAACTTGTGTTCTAAGGTTCACTGACAATCTTTAAGCATGCAATCAACCTGGATTTGTGTTTTGTCTTGTAGCTTTTTCCATGGGGTGGGGTGAAAATGCCTCGATGGACTATGAAGAAGACAACAGCGAATCAAACTTCACTTTAGATTATACTCAGTATGAATCGCTTTGTGAAAAAACAGAGGTGAGAAATTTCACTAAATTGTTCCTACCTGTTTTTTATTCCCTGGCTTTCGTTGTGGGCATTGCAGGAAATTCATTAGTGGTGGCAATCTATGCCTACTGCAAGAAACCAAAGACTAAGACCGATGTTTATATCATGAACTTGGCAATTGCTGATCTGTTACTGCTATTCACCCTTCCTTTCTGGGCTGCAAATGCAGTCCATGGATGGGTGCTTGGAAACATCATGTGCAAAGTCACTTCTGCTTTATACACCATGAACTTCAGCTCTAGCATGCAGTTTCTGGCTTGTATCAGTGTGGATAGATACAATGCCATTTCCAAGCCCCAAAGTCACCAAAGAGGTGGAAAGCAATGCAGCATAACCTGTATCTGTGTCTGGTTGGCAGCTATTTTGCTGAGCATCCCTGAACTGATTTTTAACACAGTCAAGGAAAATAATGACAGGTATGGATGCTTTCCTGTATTTCCACTGGACCTGGGAACACTCCTTAAAGCAACCATTCAAATCCTGGAAGTTATGCTAGTGTTTGTACTACCTTTCCTTGTCATGCTGATCTGCTACTCTGCCATTGCCAGAGCACTCCTTCGGTCTCCAAACATTCAAAAATCTAGGCCCCTCAAAGTTCTGCTGACAGTAGTGGCTGTTTTCATTGTCACTCAGCTGCCTTACAATGTAGTCAAGTTCTGGAGAGCCATAGATGTCATCTATTTGCTGATTACAGACTGCGACATGAGTAAAACCATAGATGTTGCCCTTCAGATAACTAAGAGCATAGCCTTGTTTCACAGTTGCCTAAACCCAATTTTGTACGTCTTTATGGGAGACTCTTTAAAAATACGCATTATGAAAATAGCAAAAAATGTTGGATCTTGGAGGAGAAGTTGCAACATAACTACTGAAGAGATTTCTATGAATTGTGAAGGCCACACAGAAGAAACCAGTAGCTTTACTATATAGCAGCTGTATCACTCTCTTTACCCAGTGTAACAGAAGAGAACAATTATAATGCATCTTATGGCTATTTCCTCTTTGATGAAACAAGCGTCTATGGTATTCTGCAAGTCAAATCTGAAGTGTTCTGACACCGGAACCAACCAAGATGTTGCAAGGAAGTTCAAAATAGAATAAGACCAAAAACTATATAGTAAAAGTAATGGAAACAACAGAACTGGATATCAGCTTGAATGCTTTAAAAACAAACCCACAGCAGGATTTAAAGGGTCACAGTGCTAGGCAGTGTTCCCTGTAAGCTGAGTGCTTGGGGGGCTGTACAGGAGAGATTCAGGTGTCACCCAGCTGATTAGTTGAAAGCCCACAGCTAACCACAGCCAGCAGCATGTGTTTATATTGGTGGTGCATATCCACACATGTGTTGGTGCACATAACATTTATTCTGCACATAGTTGGAAACTCTTAGAGGGAACATTAGTGCTAGGCCATTAATTAGACAACGAATGAATGGGCTTCATATCAGTTAATCACAAAAGATATATACTTAACATGTAAAAAGGAGGAAAAAAACAAATATATGATGACACTGAATGTTGTATTCAGGAGTCCTTTAAATCTTCAGTCCTTCAAAATGGAACCCTGCGGAGATGCTTTTCAAAAGTGTTTTCAGGTTTTCATAAAATGATTTACAATGTTTGCCTAAAATTGCAATTCTGTTTTTCCTCAGTTGTCACTTCACAAATGGCCTGTGAGGCTCGAGATGAGGAAAAAGTTCATCTCTGGTATTTCACAGAGGTAGTGGTAAACAGCAACTATAGTCCAGTGTTTTATGATTCCAAATATGTGCGGTATGTTTAAGAGTTCCTTTTCTGTAACAACCTTTTCATTATGTTCTGCTTTCACTGGATTGCTGTGAGTCCAATTTCCTGTTATAGACACATGCCAAATCTTTAGTTTAAATCCATATTCACAAATCCAGACTCATTTTGGTCATTTCCTGCAAGGCAATTCATATTTCCTGTGCCCTCTATAAAATTCTTTGGGAACGGATGTAACAATGAGCAACGAAAATGTCTTACATTTTGCATACACTTATAAATCTAATTCTGAACATGTAGCTCTATACTGTTCTAGAAAATCAGTTTTGATTTGTAAATGTGGAAGCTAAGCCAGGAAACAGATTGGGCTCATGAGAGGAGGAAGACAGGCATGAGGACAGGAGAAAGATGAAAGGCTAGCTTTGTGGCCTCCCAGAGTAGGGAAACTAAACCATTATTCACCTAGGCTGTGTCCAGACTCAGGGTTTTTTTCGAAAAAAGTAGCCTTTTTTCGAAAAAACCACCCCTGCGTCCAGACTCAAGCCACGTTCTTTCGAAATTAAAATGAAAGAACGCGGCTTTTCTTTCGATGGTGGTAAACCTCATTTCACGAGGAAGAACGCCTTCTTTCGAAAGTTCCTCTTTCAAAAGAAGGCGTTCTTCAATGTAAATAGGGCTTCTTCGAAAGAGAGCATCCAGACTCACTGGATGCTTTCTTTCGAAAAAGCAAGCCGCTTTTTCGAAAGTTCAACGTGCAGTCTAGACGCTCTCTTTCGAAAGAGGCTTGCAGTCTAGACATAGCCCTAAGGAGGATCCTTGCCTATGCTGCTGTAAGATAGTTTTGCCTGTCAGTCATACTGGTGTGATGCTAAAAACAAAGGTGGTGTTGTTATGAAATTAATTTGTGTTATGCTCAGTAGCTAACTGAGAGGTTTATATAACACCACCTTTATTTTTATTGATAATGCCTCATTCTAGTGAAACTAACAGTCATTAATATCTAATGTTCTTCATCTGTAATATGCATGCATTGTGGGGTAGACTCAACTGGCATATATTGGTATACCTTCATGATTTACACAGGATCAGGCCCTTTGTATTTTAAAAGCCGTGTAATCCATATAATAACAAGAATTTATGTCTGTTGCCTTAGAGCTCTTTCTTGTGCATAGTCATGTAAGGGACTGGCCTTTCTGCATGAAGTAGATGCTGGGGTAATTACTACCTACAAACAAACAAGACAATACTATAAAGTGGTACAACTATAAAAATGGTGACTCCAATGTATTCACTTCTGCTTTTTAATTATATTTTGTAATAAAAAGCAAGGATATACTATTTTATATTAAACTTATTATATACAAAGAAGTAAAACCATTGCCACACTCTTTGTATTTGTGTCCAATTGAAAAGTTAAGTTGTTTCAAGCAAATTGTACTTCAAAAGGCATTCCAAAAACAAATACTGCCAGTAATCAACATTGGGCCCAATTCAAAGTACACTGAGGTTAATGGGAGTCTTTCAATTAATTACAATGGACTTTGGATAGGCCCCAAATGCACTATTTTGACCTGAAGAAGAGCTCTGTGTAAGCTTGAAAGCTTGTCTGTTTCTCTCACCAAGAGAAGTTGATCCAAAAACCAATATTACCTCCCCCATCTGGTCTCTCTATTTTGAGACGTGAGAGTTACATGTGCAGACTAGCAATAGGTAGGAATGTCCAATATCATGTAATTGAACAGTCATGCAACCGCATGAAATCTTATTGGTTACTGGAGTATTCAACAGTCCCCAAGGGTGGGGCTGGCAGCCACTGCAGAGGTGTATTGGTTAATTGTGTAGTGCAGTGATCCCCAACACGGTGCCCGTGGGTGCCCTGACGCTTGCCAGGCCATTTCTGGGCACCTGCCAAGTGATCGGGGGCCCCCCCCGGACGTGCGGCGCATGGGCGGTGCCGGCCCTCTGGAAGCATGGCGTATGGGCAGCGTCGACCCCGGGTGCACAGTGTCTGGATGGCCCTGCCCCAAGGTGCGCGGTGCAAGGCCTCTGCTGGCCCCGGGCGAACGGCATATGGGCAGTGCGGGCCCTGGGCGCACAGCACAAGGCTGGCGCTGGCTGCAGGTGCGTGGCACAGGAGTGGCCCCAGCCCTGGGTATGTGGTGTTTGGGCAGCCCCCACCTCTGGGCATGCAGCACAGGAGCGGCGCCGGCCCCGGGAGTGCAGTGCATGGGTGGTACCAGCATCGGGCACGCGGCGTATGGGTGGCCCTGCCCCCAGGCATGTACATGGCCCTGCCCCTGGGTGCGTGTGTGGCCCCGCCCCCGGGTGCCTGGCCTGTGAGCAGCCCCACCCCCCGGCACCCGGCAGCCCAAAAAGGTTGGGGACCACTGGTGTAGTGGATCTACATGTTGACATCCCTAGCAATAGGTATACAAGAAATCATAACTCCAGTCATCTGAAGAAGGGAGCTGTGCCCACGAAAGCTCATGATACCATCTACGTGCTTTGTTGGTCTATAAAATGCTACCAGACCATTTGTTGTTTTTTTCTGTAACAGACTAACTCGGCTATCCCTGAAGCTCAAGAAATCATAAGACATGCTTTGTACTTTAATCTTATAAAGGTTTCTTCCAGATCAGAAGTTTAAAAAAGAGAAGACAAGGAATATTCCTCTTCTTTATGCTGGGATAACAGCAGTTTATCAAACAGCAATACTCCCATTTTGGAAGGTGACAAATATATCAAGTTTCCTTTCCACTTCAGTCCCTGAATTATAGTTTTAGGCTTAGAGAGAGCATTCCATCTACTGGTGATTCTCGATATTGCTGGTCAAACTGTATCACTGAATTATTAGAGCAATATTTGCAGAATGTGTGGGCCTCTCTCATTCTGTAGCGCCACCTCTCCCCACACATGTAAGTAACACTCAAGCTCCATTCCATTTAATGTTAGTACAGATACCAATACACTATATTTGTGGCACTGCCCTGAAAGGGGCTGAGTGCCTGTTGGCCCCATTGACTTGATGGTTTTCTTTTTGCAGACTGTGCAGAAATACACAGTAACAGTTATTTAAATGCAATTTAATTGATTTAATTGATAATTCATTACCAGAATCTCCTGGTATTTTGTAGTTTCAGAGGTGTAACCATGTTAGTCTGTAACTGGAAAACCTAAAACTAATAGTTTTGCAGCACCTTAGGGTACATTTACACTTGCTCTCTAGTTCAAGTTAGGGATGCAAATGTAGCCGACCGAAATTGCTAATGAAGCGGGGATTTAAATATCCCATGCTTCATTAGCATAATCTCGCCCGTGCGTTATTCCGCTCAACAGCTGATTCGAACCAGGAAGTGCACTCCGGGATGTGTTAGTTCGAATCAAACCCCTTGGTTCCAACTAACGTTACTCCTCATTTCATTCAAAAAATGAGAATTAACGTTAGTTCGAACCAAGGGGTTTGATTCCCTGTCAGGGTGGTCAAATATTGGAATAAATTACCAAGGGAGGTGGTGGAATCTCCCTCTCTGTAGATATTTAAGAACAGGTTAGACAGACATCTGTCAGGGATGGTGTAGACGGAGCTTGGTCCTGCCTTGAGGGAGGGGGGCTGGACTCGATGACCTCTCGAGGTCCCTTCCAGTCCTATAATTCTATGATTCTATGATTCGAACTAACGCATCCTGGAGCGCACTTCCTGGTTCGAATCAGCTGTTGAGCGGAATAACACGCGGGCAAGATTATGCTAATGAAGCATGGGATATTTAAATCCCCACTTCATTAGCAATTTTGGTTGGCTACATTTGCATCCCTAGCTCAAACTAGGGAGCAAGTGTACACGTACCCTTAGAGACTAACAAAACATGTAGAGGTATCATGAGCTTTCAGTTCATCTGAAGAAGTAGGTTGGGCCCACGAAAGCTCATGATACCCTCTACGGCTATGTCTAGACTGGCATGATTTTCTGCAAATGCTTTTAACGGAAAAGTTTTTCCGTTAAAAGCATTTGTGGAAAAGAGCGTTTAGATTTGCACGGACGCTTTTCTGCAAAAGCACTTTTTGCAGAAAAGCATCCATGCCAATCTAGATGCGCTTTTGTGCAAGAAAGCCCCGATCGCCATTTTAGCGATTGGGGCTTTTTTGCGCAAAACAATATCACGTTGTCTACACTGGCCCTTTTGCGCAAAAGCATTTGCGCAAGAGGGTTTTTGCCCAAATGGGAGCAGCATAGTATTTCTGCAAGAACACTGACAATCTTACATGAGATCGTCAGTGTTCTTGTGGAAATTCAAGCGGCCAGTCTAGACACAGCCTACATGTTTTGTTAGTTTCTAAGGTGCAGCAAGACCATTAGTTTTAAGTTTTTCCAGTTATAGACTAACGTGGTTACCGCTCTGAAACTACAAAAGTTTTTCTGGTATTTTGCAGTTAGTACCTAGTACAAGGGTGGGCAATAATTTTTGGCAGGGGGCCACTCCAAGATTTTGGAAAGTGGTCAAGGGCCACACTTTTCTGTGGAGGATGTTCAGGGTCTAGGATGGAGGATGGGGCAGAAGGGCGCATGGAGTAAGGAACTAGGGTGCAGGAGACAGTGAGAGGAAGTTTGAGCAAAGGAAAGGGTTGTAACCTGGGTCAAGGGATAGAAGTGTAGAGTCAGGGAGGGGGTATGGGTGCAGGAGAGGATTCTGGCTTGGGAGAGGGATATTAGGAGGGGGTGCAAAGTCTGGGAGGGAGCTGAGCCCTGGGAGAAGGGGAAAAGGAGGTGCAGACTACAGAGGTTGTGGGTGGTGACTTGAGGCAGGGGATAGGGTGCAGAGTCTGGAACAGTGTTTGGGTGCAGGAGAGGATTCTGTCCTGAGAGAGGAGTGTAGGAAGGGGTACAGGTTCTGGGAAGGAGTTGTGACCCAGGCCAAGGGGTGCATAGGGTTTGGATGGTGACCTGGGGAGGGAGTTGGGGTGTAGGAGGAGCTGGGGTGCCAGAGGCAGGCTCTGGCTGGGAGGCGCATACTTAAACCAGCAACCCTGCAGCACCCCGAAGGCAGTCTGGGCTCTCTGCCTGCTGCAGCCCCAAATCACTTACAACTACAGGCTGCAGCCCCCCACCCCTGAAAAGGGGGAAGAGATTTGAGCTGCTCCCATCCTCCAGGCCAATCTCTCAGCTCCTATTGGCTGCTTGTTTCCAGCCAATAAGAGCTGAGAGATTGGCTGGGGTCTGTTCCTATTGGCTGGTTGGTTCTGGCAACAAGAAGCTGAGGATTGAGCTGGGGGCGGGGAGGTCATAGGAAGCCTCCCCCTACCTGCAGAGCAGAGAGATGTGCGGACTGAGCTTTAAACTGTGTCACTATGTGCCTGAGGGTCCCATCAGGGTGGTCCGCAGGCTGAATCCGGTGGCTTGCCAGGCCAGATCCAGCCCCTGGGCCATATTTTGCCCAGCCCTGGGCTAGTACAACAGTGAAGAAATAAGTGAATTATGTAAGCTAGAATTGCATTAAGCTATTTTAGAATATAGTATGTATAGCATGTAGTGTTTATGAACTAGGATCTGCTACTTAAAATTACAGTAAATCATAGCACTGTCATTACATCAGTTACTTTGCATCAATTTGGGATACATTTCACATTCATACTTTCTTCTTAAATAGGTGGGATAAAATGTTCTTTATAATACCTTACATGTCTGCTGATTGAAGGCTAGAGAGACTAGTGCAGGGACAGCAGAATTCCTTTATTCCTCCCCAGCTATCAAAAACAGGTACAATTTTTGTCAGAGTGGTTCACCTTGTGATCCCCAGTACAATATTTCAAAGTCACACCAATTATCTGCTTCCAGACTAGTCTATGGAGATAAAAATGCTCAGCCATGCTGAGGATGATAGGATCTACGAAACTAGTTGTTCCCTATTCTGTAACCCCTAGTGTACTATAGCATTGAATAGAGAGATTCAAAAATATTCATGTTGTACTCCAGGCTGTGTGCCCTGTAGCTACATGGCTCAGAGAGTCAGAACCAGCTTTTATCAGTAAAGAAGAAAATTACATCCAAGAAGAGCGTTGCCTCAAAATAAGCCACTGGTTTTTAGACTTTTGCAATCGTGTTGAAAGTATAGTGGAATTAACGTACAGATTGGCCCTTCCTGGAATATTTAACTACCGTATTTTGTTTAAGGGAATGTTTAAGTAGCAGCATGTAGCAGCAAATGAAGCTTGTATATATTGTATGCTTTGGGGCAGGAATAAAAAACAAAGCTGGGATTCAGAGTCTGTTAGTCATTGAAATGCGTTGGTGAAAACTACTGCACTGTAGCTTCAATTATATTATTTATGCACCGGCTTATAAAATTATCTAGGAAATGAGATAGGAAGTGGTCAGAATAGGACTAATGCATCAGCCTAGCAGTCTAAAAAAACAGCCAGGGAAGCATGACTTCAAATAAGCACCCATATAGCTCTCCAGTGTCCCTACTCCACGCACGAGCTACCAAATATGAAGAAAAACCTCAGAAAAGCATAATATCCAGGACAAAGCTAAAAAATACATGGGTCATCTGATATAAAGATACATCTACTGAGCAGCAATGTACTCATCTAAATAGCTCCTGGAAGGATGTAAAAAAAGGTCAAGAAGTCAATGGCTGCAAACACCAGCACATATCTTTAGCTGAATTAAGACTTGGGCTTCACAAATTAAACCCACTTCTCAGAACTGGAACACAAATTATTTTTTGTTTCGCCCTGTTTAGAAGGCATTCAGCCTAAATTCCATTGTTCTAGAGTTCGTACTTACCACTACTCCACCATTTCTTGCCATTGATTACATAGCTATTTCCAACTCGCTGAATGCTGCATTCCATATTGGTGGCATCACTCGAAGCAACGTCAGGTTCTGTACAAAACACATTTATGAGCATATAGAGTGGTTTTGCACTTACATCCATTGTTTGTATATATTATGGCAAGGGATTACAATTCATTTTGGTTTTGCTTATACAAATGTCATACAATATAAGACTGGAGAGACAGTAAAAGAGGTGGGGCTAAAAAAGTGTAATTCAAGGCTAAAGCGGAAAACGCTACCACTGTGCTCACTAAAAACCCATCAATGCTTTTGGACCAAGCACTTCAAAATGCAGTTGTAATTAGGGTCACATGGAAACTTCTGTGCCTTCATTGGAAAGTTACTGTTTGCTCTGAAAACACTATAAACATATGGCTTAAAGTGATTAGAGCTTTAGTTATAAAAACTAACTGTTTATTTAATTGTAAGATCTTTGGAACATGGAGTTGTCTTATTCTGTATCTGAACCAACTCAAGGCCCTAGATAAATTATTAAATTCAACAGCGAGTCAAATTTGTTGGTTTTAAAATCCTGCATGGACCTGCTCTGGTTTATCTAACAGACCTTAGCTCAGGTTTTCTCCTCATCCCATCATTGCTGGAGACAGGTACTGTCAGGGAGACAGGCTCTTTAATTTTCAAGCTGGTCCCAGGACTAATTGCTAAGTGCCAGATAGAGGCAACCCCTATTCTAGGACAGGGTGGGATTACATAAGCGCTATGCCATTTGAGAAGACCTCATATCATGGGAATTCTCAGCTTTCTGATCTTTTTGCACCACCAAAAGGCAGAGCAAGGGAGAAAATCTGTGTCTTTCTCTTTCTCTACATCCTCCAAAAGCCATTGACCATGAGGTCTTCACAGAAGGTGATCACTGAGAGAAAGACAGCCTTTCCTTTGCATCTCCTGCAGTTTGGAACCACTTCCCTTCACCAGCCTGCCTCACCAAATATTCTATTTCCTTCCAAAGCTTAGGTCAAAACACCACTTCTCCTGTGGGAGCACAGCAATAAGAGATGTAGAGTTTGCTGGAGACTCTTAGCACTTTGCAGGAACTGGCTCTAAATTAGACCAAAAAGTTCAAACATGGGTGCCTAACATTACTCTCCTACATCTGTAGTGCCCGTTGTTCCAGAGTGTGCTGACCACCAGCAGCTTTCACTGAGAGGATCATTTCAGGCATCCAGGTGTGAAAATCTTGGCCGTAATGTACAATGCAAACTCAAAAGGAATGATAATTGTTATAAAGAACATTTTACATTACATTTCACTGACTTATGAAATATTTGCAGATAGGCTATCCTTGATGTTTGAAATATTGCTCAAGCATCATTAGCTGCTAAAGTGATATAATAGTTATCATATTTACAGTGTGTGTCATCAGTGTCATCTCAATGCCCTTTACAAAGGAAGTTAAGTTTATTGTATGTTCTGTTTGCATAGTAATTTTGTTTGGCTATTCATTAAAAAAGCTATGTGTATAGCAAATAGACTATTATCAAAGCTAAGATTTGGTCATGGATATTTTTAGTACAAGTCACAGGCAATAAAGAAAAGTTCACAGAATGTTACTAAAAATATCTGAGACACAAGGCACTCTGTGGGACCCCACACTGCCTGCAGTGAGGCAGCTGCACAGCACCTAGGAGTGCTTGGGGCCCCCACCATGCATTAGATCTCCAAGGTCTCCTGCAGCCCATGGCAAGGGTCTGTGGGTCTCTCCTCAACTGCAGAAACTCAGAGCTTTGCAACCAGGAGCTCAGGGATTCGCTGCCAACTTCAATGGCTGGCAGCTTGGAGGTTCCCCTGCTGTCCGCAGCTCTGGGGCCCCCACCACAGCTGGGAGCTGCAAGGTACCCCCATTGCCTGTGGTGGCTTAGAGTATCTGCCCAGCTCCTGGCCCCCATAGGAGGCAAGGGACCCTGCAGCTCCCAAGTGCCACAGGCTGAAGTCACAGAGGTTGCTGGAAGTCATGGATTCTGCAACCTCCATTACTAAAAATTATTAATCTTAACTACGGGAAATGGCAACTACTGTGACTATGGGGACTAAATGGATCTTAGCATCTTGCAGAATCAGACTCTCTGGCTGTCAATAGCACATAAAGAGGTTCCAAACAATGGTGGAAAGCCAAAGGTACAGTATTAACATGCACTAGCTTGTGTTTCTGCACCTCTCTGCACTACTGTGAAGCATGCACGATAGGAGGGGGCAGTTTTCAACTTCAGAAACATTTACCTGTCATGCAGAAGCAAGAACTAATTTTTCCTTGAAGAAGAGGCTCGAGCCACTGTTTCTTTTGGTCTTCAGACCCGTACAAATGCAGGACCTCCATGTTTCCAGTGTCTGGGAGAAATCAGAATGTTTCTTTTTGCAACAGAGAGTTCATGCAGCATAAAATGTTCACCTTCTGAAGGCTCACAACATCATGGCTAAGGAATGGGAGGGAGGGTTACTAACCTGGTGCATGACAATTGAAAATCTCTGGGGCAAAGAAGCATTTGCCGGTCTCCTCTGCAATTAATGCATAGTCAACCTGACTGAGGCCACTGACGGCAGGCAAGAAAAGATTCCACAAACCCTCTGCTCTGGCCATTTCCTGTCAGAAGAAATAAGACCCACACACAACGAATCTTTATGCTGAGACTGTGTTATGATTCAATAACCAGCTCACCTTCCGCCAGTCAATCTTGCTGTCCTGGCTACAGTTCCTGAATCTCTATATTCCATTTTTAGGCACACAAGTCAAAACTCTCCGTAACTTTTCCCATGATTATATCTTTTTCAATTTCTGTCTCCCCTTTCTTTGTTTCCTGCACCTGCTCCAGGGCTTCTCTCACATAAACCCAGAATAGCCACCCAGGTAGCATATGCCACATTTCTGCATATTCCTTCAAAAACACAACAGTTAAAAAATCTGCTTCCTCCATGAAGTATTCTGGCTAGAATGGTGATACATACATGTGCACACTGTGAACTATGTGCTCTGGTTTGCATGGTGATATTTTGTTTTCCTTTTGTGCTTTTGGAATCTATGCAATCTGAATGAGAGGATGACTAATTGTTTTGGCACATATGCTGTTTTCGGACAGTATGCTCCAATCCCAGGACAATTGAAGGAAGTCTGTCTGTCTCTCTCCTCCCACTCCCCCACCCCAAGTTGAATGGCCTCCTCCCTCATGACACCCAGGTGCCCTCTAAAAACCTTGTGAATACTTTATTTCAGTTTTATTAAAAATAGAGAACTGGAATATGGATCAGCAATGTGTGGGGCATGTTCTGCTCAGGTCAACATAAAATGAAAAGAGTTTCAAGTATAAGCACAGCATTTTCAAAAGTGTGTGTGGAGAGCTGGGCCTGCATGTGCACAGGGTAGAGGGGGAGAGAGAAGTAAGGAAGAGGAAGGCCTTCCATTTATTCTTCAGTCTCACTTCTCTTTATTCACCACCAGAACCAAAAAACTTTAGAAAAAGATTTGAAAAGGGGACCCAGCTGTAATTGATGTAATCACATCTGCCTGGGACTGCAGAGAGCCTGAAATAGCAGCTCTGGGAGGTGTGAACTTCCCCATTGATTCCCATATGTGTTAACACCAACAAATGATTACACTCTAAATGTCAGTGTGGTTAACTATTTCACCTCTCAAAGCATGTAAAAAGGAGATGAAGAAGTGGTATGAAAATTGACACAGTCTGCTCTAAAACCTCTCAGATACTGTGTAAGGCATGTAAAAAAAAATCTAAATGAAATACATGGACTAATCATAACCTTAAACAAGGTTTGCTATACATAGACTTCAACCTGTTTCGTACTCTGGCAAATGCATCACATCCCTACAAATCCTTTTATTAAAGATACAGAAAAGCAGGAAGAATAGTGAAAGCATTAGGAATGCAAATAAGGCTGTCTTCAAAGTAGGCTGCCCCCACGAAAGCTCATGATGCCATCGATTTGTTTTGTTAGTCTTTAAGGTGCTACTAGTCTATTTGTTGTTTTTTACATTTTTCCTGTTACAGACTAACTCAGCTACCCTTCTGAAGCATTTAAACAACAGTCCTTATTCCCTTTCTCTTGCAATGGACAGTGTCCTTAAAGGCAAAATAACCCTTGTTTAACAGTTTTTTAAGACAGTAATGACTAAGGCTATGATCCGGAGTTTCAGTAAGTGTGCTGTCTACTCCCCCTCCCCCAAACAGCCAGCACGGTACCTGAAAGGCCAGGTCTGTGGCATGCTGGGGACTTCCTGTGCAGCGGGGAAGGGGGAGGAGTCCCTGGAGGAGGCACGTGCAGACTTCCCTTCTCTGCGAGGGGTGGGCATAGGAGCCCCTGGAGGAGGCGCACTCCGGGACATCCTTCCCCTGTAGGGGGCTGAGGGGTAGGAGTCCCCGGAGGAGGCGCGTGCCAGGACATCCTTCCCCTGTGGGAGGGGGAGAGGGAAAGGGAAGGAGTCCAGGGAGGAGGTGCTTGCCAGGGACTCCCTGTTCCCTGCTCCCACCAACACCCTGTTCTCTGCCCCAGCACCCACTGGCACCCTGTTCCCTACCCTCACTAGCACCCTGTTCCCACCCCATTACTCACTAGCACCCTTCCCCAGTTCCATGCCCCCTGCTCCCACCAGCACAGTTGGGGCCACATTAGTGAGGGTTGGGGAATTTTGGAGGAGGTTTTTTTTTTTTTTTTTTTTTTGCATCTCACTTGTGTGGCCCCAACTGACTTTTCTGTGGGTCAGTGGCCCCTGAGTCAAAACAGGTTCCCTGCCCTTCTCATAAATAAAGACAATGCTGAAACCTTTTGTGTTTGACATAATATTTTATTTAAAAATGAAGCCTGGCCAAAAAAAACCCAATTGGGGCCAAGCCCCCATCTGGCCGCAGCATCATAACACTTCTGTTCCACTCCCTGACCCCAAATCTGAGCCTATCATACACTAGAATCCCCTGTCCTGAGCCTTTCACATCCTCAAACTCCTGCACCCTGACATCCTCAGTCTTCTGCCGCAACACTTCTGCACCATCCACACATCGCAAATCTGTGTCCTGAGCCCCTAACACTCCCAACTTCCCTGCCCTGAGCCCCTCACATACCCCAACCCAAACTCCTGCCCCCTCACACCCACAAGCCTGTGGTTTGCTCAGCATTCCAACCCTTCTCCTTGACCTCATCACTCCCCAGCCTAGAGCCCCCTCCCCGAGCCAGCATCCCCTTCTCTACCTCCTCCTGCATCCAAATTCCCCCCCAGAGCTTGCACCTCTCACCCCTTCCCACACCCAAATCCCTCATTCCCACCCCACAGCCCACACATGCTGTCTCAACCCAGTGAGGGTATGGCTAGACTACAAGAGTTTTATCCCGGAAAAACTCTTCCGCGTCCAGGGACACGTTTGTTCTTCCGCTTTTTTAGTGGAAGAGCAAACATGCTCTTTTGGCAACCCCTGTATTCCTCATTCCACAAGGAATAAGGAGGCTTCCGAAAGAAAGCTTTTTGCTGACATTTGGCCCAGTCTAGACAGGCCAAATATTGGAAAAACCTCTTCCTATAGAAGAATCAGAAAAAAAAGTGGCAGTGTAGCTGTATCCTGAGAGTGTATAAGGGCTAGGAATAGCAAGTGATGGAGAGGAGGAGAACAGAGAGGGCGGGGCTTCAAGGAAGGGGTGGGGTCTTGGGGAAAGGATGGGGTAGATCTTGGCTTGTTCTGACATTTAAAAAGTGATCTTGGGCATAAAAAAGTTGGAGTCCACTGCAACAGACTTTTCTGTTTGGGCTAACTCAATCTGTCTCACTTCTGCATCCTTTCCCATCTTACAATTTACAGTTAGGGTATGTCTAAACTATGTTTTTTTCGTCTCATTTTTTAAGGAAGAGCGGTTTTTTGAAAAAGGGTTTTTTTTCTGAAAAAAAAAAAACACGTCCAGACTACTTTCACTTTCGAAAGATCCTCTTTGGAATGTGAGATCGGAAGATATGCAAATTCCCGCGGAATTTGCATATCCGCTTTCGAAAACAGAACATAGTCTAGACATAGCTTTAGGGTAAGTGTGTAGGCCCAATTAGCCACATCACCATAAATGGTTTTATTTTCCTCAGCTTTCAAAAGCTTGGAAAATACTGTATTACCATATATATTTTTAAACTACATTTCCTATTTAAATGCTAATTGTATTTTGTAGGCATAAGAGAAACTTGATAATCTAAAAGGTAAACCACTCAGAGTAATATTTGCTTAGGCAATTGCATCAACACCTTCATTCTCATTATCACTGCAATACTCAGGCAAACATTCATTTTGTAGTACCTTGAGTTTCTCAATCACTGAAGGTTTCTTCCATTTGTCCAATGAATTTTCATCTCTGGCATAGTATTCAACCACTTCCTTAAAAAACAAACAGAGCAAACAGTAAGTAGTACTATAAGGTTTCTTCTACTACCTCTTCCCCAATCTCCATACACCACAATGAATAAATAAATATCAGAAGTGCATCTTTTCTGTACAATAGTATAATAAATAATTTTAAAAAAATAAAAATTGACTTGAAATCTGATTGTTTCACCTATACAAAACAATCTTGAGGCTCCTCATGAAATTTATCCAAAACTGCATCTCACTTTAACAGACTCAGTGCTGTTAAAAACACTTACCTAAGGGTGTTTGAAGCTCAACAATTTCTGAAGATGTATGAGTAAACATTTGTCACGATTAGTATTTCATGAATGGTAATTGTGTATGAAATTAATTACATGATGAAATAACCATTAATATATAAAACTTAAGTTATGTTGACAACACATACAGTACTATCAGAGCAATATTGCAATGGCACAAACTAGTTATCCAATTTTAGTATGCAACTAGTGAAAAACCATAAAGAGTACAGCTGTTTCTTTTTAAATAACAGATGATCTTTGAATTGTGTACTCGCTCACTTTGCATTGTGTGTCTGGAGGGCTAAACATTAGCACTATGTATGGTTGTGCCTTTCATATCAATCCTAATGCTAAATGTTGCTCTCTGAAGGAACATTTTGAAGACTAATTTTTTTTTCTGAACTGATTATATGACGTTTCACATTTTTTATTCAGGAATCTCAAAGCAATTTTCAAACAACTTTTGAAAGGTTAAAATGACTCATTATACAGAACTAAAGCCACACAATGACTCAGATTCAGGAACAGAATTCAGGAGTTATAAAGTCATAGAGTTGGAAGAAACCTCAAGATGTCATTGAGTCCAATACCCTGCCCAAAACAAGACAACTTCTGACTTCCTAACTTCCCAACCCCAGCAGTGACAAACAAACAAAAAACACCCCCGTACATTTCCTTTAAAGGATTATATGAAGAACTTTCCATATTGTTTTTTGTTAGTTCAACACACATTTCGTACAATACAATTCATTTTGTACAATTCAGGACAAGGAGTAATGGGCTTAAAGTGCAGCAGGGGAGGTTTAGATTGGACATTAGGAAAAAAATTCCTAACTGTCAGGGTGGTCAAATATTGGAATAAATTGCCAAGGGAGGTGGTGGAATCTCCCTCTCTGGAGATATTTAAGAACAGGTTAGATAGACATCTGTCAGGGATGGTGTAGACGGAGCTTGGTCCTGCCTTGAGGGTGGGGGGCTGGACTCGATGACCTCTTGGGGTCCCTTCCAGTCCTATTATTCTATGATTCTATGAATTTTTCCTGAAGAGAAACAAAACTAGTTGTGACCAAAAGATGGCTACCCAACCTTTGAGAAAATCTTTCAGATACAAGAACTCATCTGGAGCAGGTAAATTAAGAAATTATCTTGTTTTTCATAATTATGAACATCTCTGTCCATTTCCACTATCAGCTTTCAAACCTACATCAATATCAGACACATGTAAGAACTGAGAGCATGCTGATCTATCACAGAAGTTAGAAAGGGCTATGGGAAAAGTTGATTTTCCATCCAGGACAGAGAACAGTGACAGCAGATTTTTTCCTAGATGGCAAACAATCCTGCAATGCAATTTTTCCCCCTGAGACACAATCAAACCTCTAACATTCTTAGCAGAACATTCTGGCTCTGCAAGAAGCAACATCTTATAATTCTGAGAATTTAGGACATGTTTACACAACAGAGAAGATTGACCCTCCTGAGGTCAATCTTACAGAGTTCTTCCACATTAGGGCTGTGTCTAGACTACATGCCTCTGTCGTCAGATGCATGTAGATTAGACACATAGGCAAAGGCAAATGAAGCCGCGATTTAAATGATCGCGGCTTCATTTAAATTTACAATGCTGCCGCGCTGAGCCGACAAACAGCTGATCAGCTGTTTGTCCGCTCAGCGCGCTAGTCTGGACGCTCCCCTGTCGACATCAAAGCCCTTTGGGATGAGATTTACCGGGGCTGCCGACAGAGGGCTTTGATGTCGACAGGGGAGCGTCCAGACTAGTGCGCTGAGCGGACAAACAGCTGATCAGCTGTTTGTCGGCTCAGCGCGGCAGCCATGTAAATGTAAATGAAGCCGCGATCATTTAAATCACGGCTTCATTTGCCTTTGCCAAAACAACAAATCTACATGCCTCTGTCGTAAGAGGCATGTAGTTTAGACGTACCCTAAGCGAGGATAGTTGCCAATGATTATACCAGGATGAGTAGGATGGTATCCCTAGACTTTGTTTGTTAGGGGCTGGAAATGGATGACAGGAGAGGGATCATGTGATGATTACCTGTTCTGTTCACTCCCTCTGGGGCATCTGGCATTGGCCACTGTTGGAAGACAGGATACGGAGCAAGATGGACCTTTGGTCTGACCTGCCATCCTTGTGTTCTTACCATAGTGACTTTTAGCTAAGGGTCTCAAAGCACTTTCTAAACAATTAATCATCATGACTTTTGTAAGAGGAGAAAAATAGATACAGATAGAAGCTGAGCAACATCCTTTAGATCACACTTAAAACAGAAGCAACACTGGGAAGTGAACTTAAGTATCAACTCCTCATCTCCTGCTTTTAAGCACTTCCTCAGAACTGAAGAACCATGAACATCAAGAAGCTAAGAGACAAACCATCTGGGCCAGGATTCAAGCAGATCATGGGGATACTGTGAGGACAATCACTGTCCTTGAGTTTGCAAGCTAGTCAGAGAGCGTTATAGTGCCTGTCTATGTCCAACATCAGGAACCTCCTTTGCACTCACTAACTACAAGAGAACAGTGTCTTTTTTCTACTGTGAAGGATCCTAGAGTATTTGCTATTAGGTGAATTACACCCACTCTTTCTATATTCTTCCTTTAGCATGCACTACTAAATTCATACATGGTACTTTGGATAGATTTAATTGCCAAAACTTATACGGATTCATGCTAATAATCTGCAAAAACTATCACTGACTGCACAAAACAAAATAAAAATGTCAGCTATGAAGAAAGCTCTACATTTCTTCACAAACACGCTCTACTTCCTGAACAAAAAGCTTCTACCTTTTCAGCTGGAAACACATGCTGCTTCATGAACTGCTTCACTTTCAGCAGAACCTCCTGGCCTTTTGCAGTCTGCAGGAACAGCTCTCCTGCACTGCTGGGTTGTGCATCACTGGTGAAAGACGTTCTAGGGAACAAAATTAAAACAAATAAATAAGGTTAGTCTCTCCAGATGTTAATACAAACATCCTTACCTGAATATAAGTATTTAAAGAAATACATAAAATAAAGCTGTGAAAGTTTTTTTGGCAGGGGCGGGCAAAATATCTTCCACAGGCCAGATCCGACCTGTCAATCCTTCGGATTCAGCCTGCCACTGTGCCATGGCCCAGTGGTACCTTTGGGAAGGGCTGCCTGCTTGCTATGCCCCTGCACACAGCTCAAAGCAGTCAGCTGCGGGGGCCTTGTGCATCTCTGCGCACCCCTGTGGGGAGGGCTTCATGCACTGCCCCCATCACCCAGAACAATCTCACAGCTCCCATTCACCGAAAACTGGTCAATGGGAGCTGCCTGGGCCATGCTTGCAGTGCAGGCAGCATGCAGAGAGCCCCCCTTAAGGGGCACATGGTATACAGAGATGTACATGGCCTCCCACAGCCAACTGCTATGAGTGGTGTAAAGGGGTGTGGAGGCAGGGAGCCTGCCCAAGGTTCTTGCTGGGCTGCTAGCCAGGAAATGCCTAGGGTAGGTGCCTCCCAGCTAGAGACTGAACCTGGCACTGCACTTCCTCTCTGCTCCCAACTCCCTTCCCCAGACCACAACCCCCTCCCAAACCCTGCACCTTCTCCCACAACCCAATCCCCTGCCTCAGGTCACAACCCCCTCCTTCACCCAAACTCCCTCCCAGACCCCACACCCTTTCCTGCACTCCAGTCCCTTACCCCATACTCCCTTGTGCACCCAAACCCCATCCTGGACCCTGCAGCTTCTCCGTTAATATCACAGAAGAGTGCAGCCCTTGACCACTTACCAAATTCTTGGAGTGCCCTCCCCCCATCAAAACTTATTGCCCACCTGTGCTTTTAGGGCATATCAACACAGAGATAGAAGACCCAACCTTGCTGGGTTTAGGCTGCAGGAGTGAACAATTGCTGTGCAGTCATTTTGACTGCAAGGGTGGAGAGTCCCAAAGCTTAGGCTACATCCCAAGCCCAAATGTCTACACATGGATTTTTCATCCCTTGAGCCAGAGGTCTGCGAGCCCAAGTCAGCAGACCCAAGCCAGCTGGTTTTTTTTTATCCCATGCAGAACAAGTGCTCTTACTTTTCTGAGAGCAGTAATCCAGTTTCTGCCAGGGGTTTCACCATCTCAGAAAACTCATAACTATTTTCTGCAGAAGAATTTCCAAGGAGATATCTCGCATATACACCCTAAAGCCAAATAAAATGGACATGGATGATATAATCATCTTCTTAAAATTGGACTCCTGTTTGACAAATAATTTCTGAACTAGTGGAGAAAATTAAATCTATATATTCCCAGTATAAAGAAGTAGTCAGTGTACCAATAAAAAAAGTTTGTTAAATTTTACTTGAATACATAAATATTGCCGTTGATCCATTTCAAATTAGTAGTGACACTGAGACGCTAAAAATACTCATGCCGCTATAGACTAACTGTCCAAGTTCAAAGGACAACCATCAAAATCAGCAGCACAAAATGACAGGTATTTACTGTACATATTCAAAACTATGTATATCACAAGTAAAAAAACCCCAACAGTTCACGGGGGCCAGATCGACTGCTGGCTGAAGTCAACGGGTGCCGTTATGTTGATGTCAATAGGCACTGGGGATCATCATGCTCACAGTTTAAAGAACAGTGTATGTGACAGTGCATGTGATTTTTCCTGAAATTCCTCCCCACGCTCCATCATCAAGCATCCATGATTATCAAAGTTAGCCATCACCTGATCAATAGTTTCCTAAAGGGAACAATAGCCCAGACAGCTACTAATAGACACCTAACAAGCTACAGCTTTTAAAAGAATAAATAAAAATATAAAAGCATTTCATCTTTATCACATTTCATCCCTATATTACCAAACCACAAATATTCATAATAAAGTTATAAGAACATATTAGGTATCAACGAAAATGTTACCTGGCATATTCCAGCTATTTTAAAATATGAAAGCGCAAAAAAGAAATTCAAATTGGATATAGCTGTGCTAATACCCCTGCAGCGGCAGTAAACTGAAATCAATTCTTCAAGTGATGGAATTCCTAGGAAAACATTACAGAATATTTAGCATGTCCAAAACTTCTCTCTTCCTTGGTTTCATAAAATTTTAATTCTTTTTTCACCACTTGTGCTGCTTGTTTAGTCTTACAAACCTTATTCAATCTACACAACAGAAATAAACTAGTAAGCGTTACATACTAATTTTCACGCACTAATATAATGCTGTTTTATCTGGAAGCCAAACACAAGTGGATATTGTGTTTATATTTGGTTGGAATTCAAACACCACCTTTACAAGTGAGTAAAAAAATATTGTTGTCTTGTCTTAACACGAAACTTAAATTTTAGGGTTATGTTATTTGGAAGTGTCTCCTTAAGAAAAAATACTATTCAAAATATCCTTATTAATAACCACGCAAGTATATTTGAACCCACATTTCCTATCTAATACTAATTATGTTTTAAAAAACTAGTTGTTAGTAAAGTTATTTACAAGTTTAGTATGATAGGCTTAATAGTTGTCAGCTGTTTAAAAAAAAACTAAATAGAAAATCAATTAAAAAAAACTAATTTCAACAAAGTTACAATTACCTATAGCATCTTTAAGATTCAAGATGCCCCCTTGTCCTAATTGTTTAATTTTGTTAGGCCAGAAGTAAAATGCAGCAGTATACGCTAAGTCTGCTAAAGGATGCCCAGTGGTTGAAAGTTCCCAGTCCAGGACTGCGATAACACGAGCCTAAATAAATAGATAAATAAATAAATAAATCTCAGATGAATGAAAAAGGTCAGGAAGTTACATTAGCTACATCCACCCATGCCTTCCCTTTTAGAAAACAAAGTTCTTTAATACGGTATTAGGTCTTGAGATCTGGGGAAAAGTAGTGTTGATATAAATCATTTTTTTATTTACTGTATACTTAGCATCTATATCACTTTTTTCATGCTTAAAGCTCTTCATAAATACTGTCTAACCAAGGGGTCTCCAACCTTTTTAAGCACAAGATCACTTTTTGAATTTAAATGCAATGTAAGATCTACCTCAAACCCAAATACTTTTGCTCCACCTCTTCTGTGTTGTCCCTTCTCTGAGGCCCTGTCCCTGCTCACTCCGTCCTCCCACCCTTCCCCATCTTTCGTCTCTTTCACCAAGCAGGGGCAGAGGGTTGGGGCAAAGGCTCTGGTCTTGGGCTAAGGGATTTAGAGTGTGAGAGGGGCTCTGAGGTGAGCCTGGGGCAGGGAGTTGGGGTGCAGGAGAAAGTTCAGGGTGCAGGCTTTGAGAGGGAGTTTGGACTAAGGGGGCTCAGAGCTGGGGCAAGAGGTTCATGACTGGGACAGGGGTTCGGCACTAATTCCAGCTGGACTCTTCTTAACTCAGGTGGCTCCTGAGTGGTGATGCAGTGAAACTAAAGCAGGCTCACCCCTGCCCTGGCCCTGCACCAGTAGCAGCCAGCATACTCCCCCCATCCCAAGCCCTGTTGTGCCCCCCACCTTTGTTCTGTGGAGATAGAATATGGGGTGGGAGAGGGGGCACCCTGACATCAGCACCCCTCCTCTCCCTTCCCTGCTCTGTGCCGCAAGTAGGATGCTCCCGGGGCGGAGTGGAGGGGGGGCAGTTCCAAAGCAAAGGGCAGGAGGTGCTGCGCTTGGTAGCCTCTTGGTCAAACCAGTCAGGATCACCTGTCACAGGCTCCAAGATCGACCAGTAGATCCCGATCTACTGGCTGGTGACCACAGGTCTAACCTGTCTCATGAAAGCCCTGGGAGGATGTGGATAAAGGAGATTGTAACCCTATTTCACAGATGAGGAAACAGCACATGACTTGCTTCCAGCTATTTAGAGGTGTCAGTGGAAGAGGCAGGATTAGAACTCAAATTTCTGCTCTTGTGTTCAAACCACAGATCCCTCTTTGTAACATCACAGTGCACAAGAGTAAATTCAAGATTTAGTCCATTACAATATAGAGACAGACACTATCCCTTGCTATATGCGATTGGGGGGGGGGGGGGGGGGACTCTTTGAAATATGAGTCCTTTGGCATGCCTGAACGACTAGACTACAAGGGGTTACTGAACTTGCTCAGAAAGATTATATTTGGCTGGTATGATCCAGAGAATATGATTTTAAAACAGAGTACCCCTCAAATGTCATTTACTGATCAAATTACATATAAAACCCAGATCCTTTACGGAGTTCTGCCATCATTGCATAATTCTGTTGATCATGTGGTCTAGGATTACCTTTCACCAACATTTAAAGTGACGTACTGTATGTGGGAAGGGATCATTAAACCAGCCAATGATTCCTTACACATCATTGCCATGAAGAGTATGGTTGGATGAAAAGACCAGAGAACAATCTTCTTTCTCAAAGGACAATGACTTATGCATTTCCAGGAATTACACAACACCAGCTTTGTTTTATGTACATTCCTTTCTTTCAGAGGTTTTTTTCCTCCCTTGCTTTTACTGAGATTGCATATCAGACATTTAAACATTTTTACTCTGTGTTTGTACAGAGCCTAGCAGTAATCTAGGAGGAAGGCTACCAGGCCCTACGATAGTAATATAATAGGACGTGATCCCAAACCACCTGAAGTTAATGGAAGCGTTTCCATTGACTTCAGTGAACTTTAGATCAGGCATTTAAGTATGTGCTGAAGTGTCATTGATTAGTTCAACACTGAAGTCTTTGTTAGGCTTTTGGAAAATATAATGTATTATTCCCTTTTTAAGCTGTGTACTCCAAGAACAATAATGGGGCAGGATTATTTGCACTAAGGGATGTGAAGCTGGGAAGAGAGAAAAGACGATCTTACGAATCGGAGTTAGGTATGTGTATGGGGCAATATGCATAGTGAATTTCTTTTAAGCAATTTACCTCAAGAAAATTGAGCTCTGCAACACCCATTAATGTCTATTATGTAGGTAGGAAAGTAAACATACAATACGGTAAGAACTAAGTAGTACGATTAATATGTATGTATTCATTTTGGATACCTCTCTTGGATGAAAAATTAGGTTATCTATTCGAAAATCTCCATGAATCAGATTTTCTTCATTATCACCAGCTGGCAAGTTGTTCATTAACCATTCAGCCAGCTGGTTCATAGCAGGAATGTCCATGTGAGCAGAGGCATCGTACTGTTTTTTCCAAGTTGTAACCTGAAAATATATTTAAAAAAAACCACCATAAAACAACTGGGAAATGAAACATCGGGCATTTTAAAGCAGAACATTATACAGCTGAGGGAGCCTTTGTAATTACTTGTAATACAAAGGCGTTGAAAGAATATTTGTCACCAGATACCATCCCTTTCCTATAATGGTTTTACTCATCTTTTTATGATTATGACTATGATTTTGTAGCCAAGATGGCTATGAAACATGAGGAACATTCAATTTTTCCACCAGTAAGAGAGACGAAGGCTAATGCTGAGATTTTTCTATTCACCAAAACACTTATTGCAATTTGTTTATTTCTCTGTCTCTTCTTGAAACTCCAGGCTGATAAAGACACTTAATTTAATACATTGTGCTCCAGACACTATGTTAACAATGCACAGGTGCAGGGACACACTCACATGCTTCTACAGGTTGAAGCTCTCTAATCTAGCACCCTCGGGACCTCACCAGAGATTTTCTGAACCACAGAAGGTCAGTATGTAGTGAGTGGGTCTCTAGTTCACGGAGGAGAATAAATGGAACAACGATGGCAATAAAACTTAGTAACGTATGACTGTACTGATACACCCTATATAAGCCTATGCCTAGCAAAGGTTGATCGGCTCTCTGCATAACAAAGTGTTAGTGCTGTTACACAATTTTACTGCATTGGCTATATATTTGATAGAGTTTGTCTGTCTGTCCGTCCATAAGTCGGTCTGTTCAAGAATTCTTCCTAAACAGTAAGAGCAAGGACCACCAAATTCAGTTTGCAGCTTCCTTTTATTTAAAGCAAGGTCAGGATTTGGTTGTGCCAGAACAACGGGAGGTGTGTGGGATGTTACTGTTTCCCATCAAATAGAAAGGGAGGATGGTGAGAGCAGGGAAAGTTCTACTCCACTATGCCACAGCAGGGCAGCAAACACGTGCGCCCCCACCTCCCTGACAGCCATTGAGAGCCACGGAGCAGCCATCAGCCAGCCAGTGCAGCCCCCACTGTCCTGAGGAAGAGTTCCCCATCACCCCAACAGCTCTGGAGAGCTAGGCAGCAGATGGTGGCCAGGCAGCACGGCCCCTACTCAGCAGCCGGCAGCCACCCCAACCACTACCCTGAGCCTCCTACTCCCTGCTCTGACTCCTGCATCCCGCACCCCCTCTCCCAAACTCCCCATGCCTCCTAACTCACTGCCCTGAGCCCCCCACGTCTCCTGCCCTGAAGGACCTGAGCAATGCTGAGTAAATCTTTTAGTAAGTAGATAAAGCTTAAAAATCATGCTTAAGCTTAGCAGCATTAGAAAAGATATACTGGCATTAGAAAGGGTTAAGAGAAGGGCAACTAAAATGATTAGGGGTTTGGAATGGGTCCCATATGAGGAGAGATTAAAGAGACTGGGACTTTTTAGCTTGGAAAAGAGGAGACTAAGGGGGGATATGATAGAGGTCCCCTGCTGGCCTCAGGCTCCATGCTGCATTTCAAGAGGGCTTTTAAGATGGCTCCCGCCAGTACCCAGAAGCAACTAGTATGTCAACTATCCAATAAGCTTTTTCCTATTGGATAACTGACTAGTCGATTAGTCTCTTACATCCCTAACCAAAAGATATACTTGTTTTGTATTTCAAATATCAATCCCACCGGACATGTCATTCCAAATCTGGAGGTGTGACACAGATGGATATTCCAGTCTGATAAAAGGACCATAAATTTTATTAATGTCTTGTAAACACTTTATAAGATATTAGGTAAAACCAAAATCTTGAGTAGTTTAAGGATGGTCTGTTATTTCTAGAGACTTTAATATAAAGCATTGTAGCCAAATGAATACAAATGAAACCTTCAAAGGTTTCAGTATGTGGTTTTTGAGACCATTACCTGTCTCCTACAGTATCCCGGTCCTCTGCCATATCCTTGGAGACCCAATGAATGCAAACCAAAGGAGTGCAACTGGGCCAGGGTTTCTATCATAGCAACATACAAAGCAGATCGCTCTGCTGGACTGGCTTCAGGTAGTGTGAGGTCTCGGAATATGCGACCCTAAAGACATCAGAAAACAGATATTTGGTAAGATGGAAAGAAGAGGGGAAGGAAAGGTCACACAGCATTACAGCACAGGATGCTATGATGTACTAACAGTCACTGAGTTAGTGAGCTCTTCCTTGTCCACTTGTTTCTTGCCCAGGAAGATCAAGGCACTCTAGCTCTTTGAAATCCAAAAAAACAACCCACTCACAGGATTTCCCCAAGCAACGGATTTAAAATATGTATCTTGTAGATCCTGAACTAGAACTCAGGAACAGCCCTCCCCCCTCAAAACAAACAAACAAACCCACAACAACAACACCACAACAAACAAACAAACTCTGAGGTGTGTGGAATCTAGATTGTGTTTTTTGGGTCCATCTCAAATATTCTAACTCAAAATAATTCAGTGTATACACTGAAAAACAAAATAACTACTCTACTTTTAATAGCTTTTGAAATGTGAAAAAAACTTATAAAACTAATCTACTTCCTTTTTTTAGAGGGGCAAGAGGGGGCATCGTCATTTCCCTTTGATATAGGAAAAAAGGAAAGAGGCAAATTTTGACTGCATTCACTCACTTCCAGCTAATTTACAGTTTACATAAATATACACCGCTAATACAGAGTAGGTTAGATTTTGCCAATTAATTGTGAAAGAGTAGAATTTATGGTAGCATTATATAATACTGTTTAGTCAATACACATTTCATCAAGTTCTATTGTAGCTTTCTAAAATCTTGGACTATATACAGAAAAAAAAAAACAACAAACCTCAGCTAACCAATTTTGTCAAGTGTAAACTTATATCTTTGGAAAAAAACAAGTGCCAAGGAAACCCAATTTATTACAAAGAAACAACTTGCTTGATACAAAACAGATAAAATTCTAGCATTATAAACGTAGCATAGCAAAGATATTATTGTGATTTCAAAACTATATATGTCAAGATGAGCTTTCTCCTAGCAGTTTTTCCAAAGTTAACCTAATAGGAAACAGTACTAGAACATGGTTAACAAACAAACAAAGCAACCACCCACCCAACTCACCAGTCTCCTAAATCAAACACAAAACTGGATGCTTTCATATGAACCCAGTTTCTTGTAATCTGATATGTTTATGGGTAGTTTATGCTTTTGCTTTTTAAAAATGAGTTCATAAAATATAGAACACTGAAAACATACAGGGTCTGGGGGTTTTCATCCCAGACATTAGTATTATGAATTGTAGGAGTCTACAGAATAAATAAGAGGCACTTCTCTGACCCATGTAGACCTGTTTTATATGACTATAATTGGTGCCTGAGCTGCAACTCAGTTAGCTTTTGCTTGAAAACTGACTAACGCATTGATTATTTCTTTTAAAAAAACCATCATGGACCCAGAACCTTTGATGGCCTGGGATGGAGTATAGTCAACTAATCTTAAATCCAAAACAGCTCCCGCTAATAAATTAAGGGGTTTCACGCCAGTGATACTGATTGATTTCAAAATGTCTTCCTGACAACCTACCTGAGAAGATCAGGTTGAATAGTGAGCTAAACACATGACCCCCCTGTTAGAGGGAAATAAGCCCTGAAAAAACGGAAGTCACTGAGAGCTATTGGTGATCAGCACTTCCGGAAAACAAAACAAAAACAAAAAACAAAACAAGACATTTCTTTTTGGATACCTAAAAAGGAGCATAGGGGCTCTCTATCCTAGGCACCTAAGATTGAAAAATTTCATCAAAATACTTATTTCAACATATAAAACTTTAGATGTTTTAAAGCAGCTTGCAAAGGAAATGAAACCAAAATGAAAAAAACCCTACAACATATATTGGCTTACCTGTACGTGTTTCATCACATAAAATTCAGTGCCAATCACAGAAACATCACTGCAATACAGTAGAGGCTCAGGGACTGGAAATCCAGCTGAAAATAAGGCTCTCTGAACCTTATATTCTCTATCAATCTAAGAAAGATGCAGTATGGTAGGTACAGAATAATGTTCAAATGCTTCCAACAATTAAATTTATTTTTATATTGTGAACAGAAAAATAGCATTTTTCTAAACACCAAGCACTGGATTATGTATGTAGGACAGACCATTGGCACTGGTTTGTGCATTTGAGTAATTAATTACATTTTCTAACATTTAGCTAAATATTCAACAACCACTTATATTTTTATCCCATAGTTACGTGAAGGAAATAGCTCACTTGAGAACTAGGCCTGCATAATCTTTAATTTTCTTTATCTTGAATCAGATTTATAACAAGATCTAAAGTAGCTCTGTGTTAAAGTTGCTAAGAGAAAGACACTCCTTCACCCAGTTAAAGCAACAGACAGTTCCCCAGTTCCTTGTTGGCAATGGGGTCATGTCACAGTTGCAAAGAGGCTTATACGTATGTTTTAAGAAACACTGAGAGGAGGTATGGAGATGGGAGATGTACAAGTGCTAAAAACATAAAAATGTGAGGCACAAATGTTTTAATTTAAGACAAAGTATTGCCCTGAACAGTGGAGGATGGCAGCAACACCATGCTACTCTACAGGAGAAAGTAAGAACTGTGGACTGCTGTTGTATCAAAGATTTGGTAATTAAACCAGAGGGGGAATGATCAGTATAGTCACTAAGCACACAGGAACTTTGGGAAGGGTTTAACTATTGCTTCAAGGGCTGAGAGAAACAAATTGTTTCAGAATTAGGGGTGTTAAAATGTGTGTATTCAGGTAAACATGTAACTGAAAAATTCAGCAGTTACACATTTACACACAGGAGGAGGTAATTCCCTGGGAACCAGCGCATGTGGGGAGCTGGCATAAAAGCCAGCTCCCTGCAAGCACCAGCTTCTTCCTGCCCCCTGTACCCATGCGCTGCTGCCTCTGATACAGAGGAAGCAGCATGGAGGAAGGAGGGAGGCAACTCCGCGTGTGTACCAGCTGCTGCCTGTCCCCCTACCTTCCCACCCCACGCTGCTGCTTTTGATAGGTAGCAGTGTGGGATAGGGTGGGAGCCGAGGTTCTGTGAGAGCTGGTACACACAGGGGATGGGGGGAGGTGCATGTAACCATGAAAGTTAACTGATGAGCACAGGCTCATTAGTTAACTGTTTACACTATTATATCCCTTTTCAGAATTAGAATCAGTTCAGTAGACTACTTTGCCATGAGCAAGAGCCTGTAACTGGGGTTTACAGCTAAGCAGGTGGCTGTCTCCTCAAGTTTCTGTATTTGTAAAAATTGATCACATGCTGTATTAGCATTATAATTACAGTTAAAATTAGGCGATGGAGATCCTAGCCCCTAGACAGCAGGGGGCCCGCAGAGCCTCCCCACAGCTGTCTAGCTGTGGCAAACTCGGACAGGCAGTGGGGAAGCTCCAGAGCTCCCGGTCACTGTGGATGCTGGACTCTCCTCCTTCCCTATTTTGTCAGGGATATTTTTAGTACAAATTAGGGACAGGTCATGGGCTTCTGTGAATTTTTGTTCATTTCCCAGGGCCTGTCCATGTCTTTCACAAAAAATATCTGTGATAAAATCTGAGCCTTACTTATGATTTGATTATTCTATTTTAAAATGAAAGTAGTTGTAAACCATTTGGCTCTTCTCTTAAATTAACACATTTGTTCTGCATGTTACATTTATGGTTTCCCACGGAATATGTTACTCACCTTGTGAGCTCCAGGCAGAAGAGGGCCATGAGGTTTCTTCCTAAGAACATATTTCCTCACACCCTTCTGCAAGTAAAAAGTTGGATTGGACTGGCCTGAGCTACAGAAGAACAAGAATGAATTACTAAGAAACAAAGTTGCAAACATTTAACAGAAAGAATAACAGGAACTCCAAATTGGAAATGTGCACATCACTGTTTGGGCTGAAGAGGATGACCAGTTACAATGAGGGAATTAGTCTCAAGGGTGTTCTTTTAAACATATAAATCAGCAATGACAGTCCAGGAAGTCAATAGTCATGGATTCCATTGTATTCCCAGTTCTGCCGCATGTTTCCTATTTGACTCTGAAAAAGTCACAATTACTCTGAGCCTCTGTTTGCTCTTCTGTAAAAAGGAGGTAATACCTGATCTCCACAACGTTTTTGTGGGTAACATTTTCAAAGCACACAGATTCTTGGAGGAAAGGTGTCATGTCCCCCCGTGCTTTATGAAAATTGGCTCATTAATATGAATATGCATAACTCCAAGATGCTTTATGTAAAACAAGTCATTTAATATATAATTTTTTTAAAGTTACAATCTACAGAATCTGTATACCCTATTTATTCCTGTATGTGAAGTTAGAAATATGAAGTGTGAATTCTGGTTTTAATTCTGGGTAACAGTGGAGGGATCATTTGATGATTACTTGTTCTGTTCATTCCCTCTAGTGACACCTGGCATTGGCCACTGTCAGAAGATACGATACTGGGCTAGATGGATTTTTGGTCTGTCCCACTATGGGCAGACCAAAAGTCCATCTTACATTCTTACTTTAACAACTTGTGAATGATTTTATTTTTCCTGTAATTCCAAACTGTGAAAGGCAGACGGCCACGCCACCTGGTACTGGGATCCTTGAATCGAGTATTTTTCAGTGGGGATGAGGAGACTGAACAAAGGGTTCCCACTCTGAGGAAAAGTCTATTTAAGGAATGAATAGGGGGTGGTGCCCCTTGCTCACCACTTTGCCAACCCCCTGTCTCTGGGGGTAGGCAGCCCTGGCTATCCCCCTGGCTGCTGGGGAGCACCGGGCCATGTGGCAGCCCTGGCCTCTCCCTTCCTTTGCCACTGGGCCAAGGCCAGGCCAACTCCAGCTCTCCCTCCTTCGTCCCAGCCATAGGGCAGCACCCAGGCCAGGCAAGCCCCAGCTTTCCTCCCCCACAACCTGTACTTCAATTTGATCCCTCTGCCTCCATTTCTGCACTCACCATCCTCCTTAACCCCTCCACCTCTCCACGTCACACTGCCTATCCTACCCCCACCTCCTTTCTCCAGTCTTACACTCCCATCCTTCCCTAACCCCTCCCCACCCCCACACTGCCCTCCCTCCACCTCCTTTCCTATATCCCCCCCTCGCCTTCACCATCCTCCCTTAGTTTCTTAGTGGATTAGAACTAGCTGGCTTCTTTTGTTTATTTTAATTTAGTAACTTCCTTTGATCTGTTCTCACTTGTAATCACTTAAATCCCACTTCTTATACTTAATAAAATCACTTTCATTTATTATCAAGCCTAGAGGTGAGGAGCAACCACAGTCCATCTCTCTCTTTCATTGATAAAAGGGACGGACATCTTTAGGAGCTTTCTCTGTGTAAAACTACCCCTTTAAATCTTGTCAGAGACTCCTCTTTCTGCATCAAGTTCCAATTTTTAATCCTCATCTTCAATGCCCTGGGTTGATCCATAAAGCCATTATTTCCTTCTCGTTCAAGTCCCCCCTTAAGATTCACTCTGCACCAGCACCTACAAGATATTAGATGATTGAAACCCCATCTATTTTGTTTAAAATAGATATATTTGTTCCTCCATACTATGCGTGCCAAACAACCATGCAATCACCCTGGTTACCCTAGAGATGTTAAGTTTAGATTAATTAACTAATTGAATAGTCGATTGGATTTCCATCGACTATTCAATTAGTCTAGAAGGGCATCTCCGCCTCTGAACTCTAACAAGAGTCCTGCCAGACTCTTGCTACAATTCAAAAGTGAAAGCTCCACAGGGAGCATAGGGCCAGCGGGGTACTGGCCCCACACTTCCTGCAGTGCCTCAGCCTTTGAAATGTACAAGAGCCCCAGTAGGACTCTTGTACATTTCAAAAGCAGAAGCCCCGCAGGGATTAGGAGGCCTTCAGGGACTCCCGCTGGCCCAGTGCTCCCTGCAGCAAGCGCCTCAGCATCTGAAAGGTACAAGATGCTTTTGTAGCAGGACTCTTGTACATTTCAAAAGCAGAATCTTGTACATTTCAAAAGCAGAAGTGGGGTGAGCAGAGACTGCTTCAGTTCCTGCTCACGCCATTTCGCCCTGTGCCTGTACTGCCCCTGCTCCCAACTGAGCTCGTGCTGGCAGGAAACTGGCTTTTAAGCCAGCTCCTGCTCCCCCCCCCCCCACCACCACTTGCTGCCTCCTTTGATAGGGTATGTGTACATTGCATTCTTCCTTCGAGAGAAGAATGCAAATGCAGGCAAGTGAAATGGCAAATTAAGCATGGATTTGAATTTCCCACGCTTCATTTGCATAATCGCGGATGTCCACTTTTCTGAAATAGCGTATTTTGAGAAAACAAACTCGGTCCACGTGGGGTTATTTCACGAAAAAACCCTTCCTTCGAAATAACCTTCCTTCGAAATAACCCTTAAACCTCATTTTTTAAGGAGTAATGGTTATTTCGAAGGAAGGTTTTTTTTCTCGAAATAACCCAGAGTGGACTGCATTTGTTTTCTCGAAATATGCTATTTCGCAAAAGCAGTCGTCCGCGATTATGCAAATGAAGCACAGGAAATTCACATCCGCGCTTCATTTGCAATTTCACTTGTTTGCATTTGCATTCCTCTCTTGAAGGAGGAATCCAATGCAGAGATACCCATGGAGGAAGCAAATGGGAGGAAGCGACTAGTGGCATCACTAGTCGACTATCCAATAACCTTATATTTATCGGATAGTCGACTTGTCGCTTACATCTCTAGGTTACCCTTCTTCTTTTTCCTTCCTGTAACCTTCTGCCTAGTCTGTTCCTACCCTCTTTATTACATCCAGTGTAACTATTAAATTCTGGGATGCAATGCAGTACTAGTGAGGAGTTGTGTCACCCATGACCTATAACCTTGGGTGTCTCACAATGCTTTGCTGAGGTAGTGTCCAACATGGATCACTCACAAACAGCCTTTGAGCATGCAGGTCTTACTCAGTGTGTCTGTCTTCGCACAACAGAGGACCCGAAGGCCTGGGGGCTGAATGTGGCTCCCAGCTTGACTGGATCCAGTTCCTGAGTCTTGGGGCTTCACCAGCCTCAGTTACCACAAGCAGGGTTACTTCCAAATTGAGAACATGCACACGTACCTCTGCTGAGAACCACTGTTTCAGATCACACATGGGCTAATTTCTCTGGTGCCTTTCTTCAGTCAATAGAATACGAGAAAATACTAAAGGCTCTAATCACTAAAGAATTGTTAAAAGGCCTAGGCACTGTTGCTTATTTCTAACATACAGCTATAAAGTCAATCATAAAAGAGTTCTTCAAAGAGTTTTTTCTTCAATCAAATCCTGTTTATATCCACATTGAACTTGTGCCCAGTAGGGTAGGCTGCTGCTGTTCAGTAAATAAACTTTGAACACAGTAACATGTTTTGTAACTGGTGAACTTTCACACTCAGGATATTTTGTTTCTCAGTGATGATAACATGCAGTCATGATTTTCCTTGGTGTCCCTCTTTAATTGCGCAATGAACTCAGTGCAGTACGGCATATACTTCTGGCTTTGTTCAATATATGTAAATGTATTTAACTGATGCACTTTGACAGGCAGATTACAGATGTTGCCACAGACATTAGGGTAATGGGTGCATTAAAAACAAGTAAGATACCAAAACCTAGGATTGGAAAAAGGCAAATGTAGTGCCCATCTTCAAAAAAGGGAAGAAGGATCCAGGGAACTATAGGCCGGTCAGTCTTACCTCGGTTCCTGGAAAAATCATGGAAGGGATCCTAAAGGAATCCATTTTGAGACACTTGGATGAGAGGAAAGTGATCAGGAATAGTCAGCATGGATTCACAAAGGGCAAGTCGTGCTTGACCAATCTGATTAGCTTCTATGATGAGGTAACTGGCTCAGTGGACATGGGAAAGTCAGTGGATGTTATATACCTTGACTTTAGCAAGGCTTTTGATAGGTCTCCCACAATATTCTTGCCAGCAAGTTAAGGGAATGCGGATTGGATAAATGGACGGTAAGATGGATAGAAAGATGGCTAGAAGGCCGGGCCCAGCGGGTAGTGATCAATGGCTCGATGTCAGGATGGCGGTCAGTTTCTAGTGGAGTGCCCCAAGGTTCGGTTCTAGGACCGGTTTTGTTCAATATCTTTATTAATGACCTGGATGAGGGGATAGATTGCACCCTCAGCAAGTTTGCAGATGACACTAAGCTAGGGGGAGAGGTAGATACGCTTAAGGGCAGAGATAGGGTCCAGAGTGACTTAGACAAATTGGAGGATTGGGCCACTAGAAATCTCATGAGATTCAACAAAGACAAGTGTAGAGTCCTGCACTTGGGACGGAAGAATCCCAAGCATAGTTACAGGCTGGGGACCAACCAGTTAAGTAGTAGTTCTGCAGAAAAGGACCTGGGGGTTACAGTGGATGAGAAGCTAGATATGAGTCAACAGTGTGCCCTTGTAGCCAAGAAGGCTAATGGCATATTAGGATGCATTAAGAGGAGCATTGCCAGCAGATCCAGAGATGTCATTATTCCCCTTTATTCGGCTTTGGTGAGGCCACATCTGGAGTAGTGTGTCCAGTTCTGGGCCCCCCACTACAAAAAGGATGCGGACGCATTGGAGAGGGTCCAGCGGAGGGCAACCAAAATGATTAGGGGTCTGGAGCATATGACCTACGAGGAGAGGCTGAGGGACTTGGGTCTGTTTAGTCTGCAGAAGCGAAGAGTGAGGGGGGACTTGATAGCAGCCTTCAACTTCCTGAAGGGAGGTTCCAAAGAGGATGGAGAGAGGCTGTTCTCAGTAGTGACAGATGGCAGAACAAGGAGCAATGGTCTCAAGTTGTGGTGGGAGAGGTCCAGATTGGATATTAGGAAAAACTATTTTACTAGGAGGGTAGTGAAGCATTGGAATGGGTTACCTAGGGAAGTAGTGGAGTCTCCATCCCTAGAGGTGTTTAAGTCTCGGCTTGACAAAGCCCTGGCCGGGTTGATTTAGATGGGATTGGTCCTGCCTAGAGCGGAGGGCTGGACTTGACGACCTTCTGAGGTCTCTTCCAGTTCTATGATTCTATGATAAGGGGATGGTTGGATGAAATAACATGATCTTGGTAACTAATTGACCATTCATTATAGGGAACTTTCTGGGTGTCTGGCTGGTGAGTCTTGCCCACATGCTCAGGGTTTAGCTGATCGCCATATTTGGGGTCAGGAAGGAATTTTCCTCCAGGGTAGATTGGCAGAGGCCCTGGAGGTTTTTCGCCTTCCTCTGTAGCATTGGGCACAGATCACAGCTGAAGGACTCTCTGCATGTTGGGGCCTTCAAAGTATTTGAAGGCTTCAATATCTGAGACATAGGTGAGAGGATTATTCTAAGAGGGGTGGGCGAGATTCTGTGGCCTGCACTGTGCAGGGGGTCAGACTAGATGATCATAATGGTCCCTTCTGACCTTAAAGTCTATGAGTCTATGAGGAGCTTTGCCTACCTCACAGGCAATTACCATTTCCAGTATTTCTAGGATTGATCCATATTTTGAAGGATGAGCCTATTACAAACAACATTCACAACTCCCAAAGTCTTTCTTAGAGCTACCTAAACCAGTGGTTCTCAACCTTCCCAAACTGCTGAGTCCAATTTGTCTTGTGTACCTCAAGTTTCACCTCACTTATAAAATCTGATATACAAATAAAGAAACATCATAGCACACTATTACTGAACAATTGCTTGCTTTCTCATTTGTCTATGAAATTTTAGCTTGCACTGGGTTTGCTAGTTCTTTTTATATAGCCTGTTGTGAAATTAGGCAAATATCCAGAAAAGTTGACTTACTCTCAGAGGTTGCGGGAAACATTCCCTGTAAGCTGTGCACTTGGGTGGGTCACCCAGAAGAGGCTCTGGAGCACTTTACCCTTACTCCCTAGCCACAGCAAACAGGAGAAAAAAACCACACAATGACCAGGTAAAGGCAGCTACAGCCTCCTCACCCCCTGAACTGGCACCTTTGCCCCCCCCCCACACTCCCCTGCTTTACACCTCCCAGCCCCCTGCCCTGACTCCACCCACCCACCCCCTGCACCTCACATCTCCCCTGCTCTGAGCCACCTGCAGCCTCCTGTTCTGAGCCTCTCTTCATACCCCTTTGCCCTGAGTCCCTCATACATCCCAACCCTGACTCCTGCAGCCCATTTCCCTGCCCTCTGCTCTAACTTCTGCACCCATACACCCGAATCCTCTGCCCTGAGCTTCTCCCCTCCCCCATTCTTCAACCTACACTTAAATTTCTTGCAGGTACTATTGTATTGCCAGCATCCCCACACACCCTAAGGCCTCCCTTCAAGGGGGGAGCAGTTGTGAGAGGATAATATCTGTAAGAAATGTTAAGTTACTTTCATGCCAGGTGCACATAAAATTTATTGTGCACGTGGACTGAAAAAAAACTGAGTGACTATTGGCTGTGGGTAGGAATGAGAAGCACAAACTTAAATGACAGTGAGTTTTACGTTGTAGCAGTGGACCTCACATTCTTACACTTAAAACCACTGAGATTCAGGCTTTGTCCATACTTAACCATTTAAAACACAGCCACAGACGTGCTTTATACTGGAAATGTAGCCATGGCAGGAGCACTGGGAGAGGGCATTCCATGTAAAACACTTTTGCATGAGGAGTAGCTTATGATTCACATTGGCATGTTACAGACGAGTAGTCCTGCAGCACCTAAGGGTGTGTCTAGACTACCTAGTTTTGTCGACAAAAGTGGACTTTTGTCGACAAAACTATACCAGCGTCTACACTACTGCTGAGTTCTGTCGACATAACGTCGACAGAACTCAGCAGTTTTGTCGACTCTGGTATACCTCATTTTACGAGGCATAACACCTTCTGTCGACAGAACTCTGTCGACAGAAGGAAGGTGTTATTGCCTGTAACATTGCGTCCAGACTACGGAGTTCTGTCGACAAAGCAGCTTGCTTTGTCGACAGAACTCAATGTGTCTGGACGCTCTTTGTCGACGGAAGTTTTGTCGACAGTATCTGTCGACAAAACTTCAGTTGACAAAACGCGGTAGTCTAGACGTACCCTAGAGACTAACAAAAATATATATGTGTGGTATCATGAGCTTTCCTGGGCAAAACCCACCTCAGATGAGCTTCAATGGCACTTTACAGCGCTGTAACTTGATGCACTGAGAGGGAGAAGGGGGTGTTCACATCCCTGAGCCAGAAAGTTACAGCGCTGTAAAGTACCAGTGTGGACTTGGCCACAGAGATTTGTGCCACAAGAAGCCACAATCTAGGGACAGGCAGCGCGCAGCTCCGATTCCAGCACAAGTTTTGGGGCTGATTTTCCTCGCTGGGCAAGCAATGCTCCCTGGGCTTTCTCGGACACTGTCGTGGGTGAAACAAGGCAGCACCCGCCGCTTGGCGTCCTGGCTGGCTGATGCAGGTGTGACGGGAGCGTTTTGTCCTGGGAGGGCAATGGGAAGAGGCAGCCACAGCCCGGGCGCGCTTGGGGGCCCCCGCAGGGTTACCTGTACTGCCTGGCTGTCAGCGCTTCAGGGGGCTGCAGAGGAAAGCCGGGCAAATGGCGGGACAGGTATTGCTCCAGGGCCGCCTGGTCAAACCTGTGCTGCGCCCTCACCGCCGTGGTGCCAGGCTCAGCTGCCATCGTCCACCCAGCCAGCCCAAGTACGCTAGCAGCGTAACCGCACCTCCTCCCCCCGACCTACGCCAGGCAACGCCCCCCCTCCCGGCGTACGCTATTGGCGCAAACAGTCCCCTGGCCTGGAGGCTCCTCCTCCCGTGGGAAAGGCTTGAGTTGCCTGAAGTGAAGGGATGCGGGGCGAAGGGGTCAGGCAGGCTGTTGGTTTAGATGCAGTGAGAGCAAACTTAGCTTCTCCCCCAGTCCCAGCGATCATTGCCAACTTGTGCGTCTGACAGACAACTAGTCACAGGTGCTGGCACCTATGTGTGTGTCGTAGCTAAAGTAAGTTTTCCCACTTCCAGCTACAGAGCTGGTGGGGGATGCGTGTGTGTGAAGATTTGGTATAAAATGTGAAATTGTGAGGGGTTTTACATTTGTTTTAATTCAGGTGTGGAAGATTCTAGCCAGAGCATTTCACTAGTAAGCAATCATAGCGTGGCGCATGTGAATGACAACCGGGTTCCCATGTATCTCAGACAACCACTAGGTAACTTAAGCAAAATGCAGGACAATGTAGCACTTTAAAGACAAACAAGATGGTTTATTAGATGATGAGCTTTCGTGGGCCAGACCCACTTCCTCAGATCCTGGGTCTGGCCCACGAAAGCTCATCATCTAATAAACCATCTTGTTAATCTTTAAAGTGCTTCATTGTCCTGCATTTTGCTTCAGCTACCCCAGACTAACACGGCTACATCTCTATCACTAGGTAACTTGTAACTCACAGCTGTATTGCAGCAATCGGAGTGTGATGTTTCACCTACAAATCTATCACAACGCTGAACAGATACCACGTTGAAACATCAGCTTACAAGCCTGCTGACCGATGTTTTAAAATATAACCATGTGATATCATTCTTTCCAATTCTCCCGATTTTATAATAAATCTTTTTATATTCGAGTTTTTTCCTCCTTTTACTTCTAACTTCCAGAGTCAGTCAAATGGTGAAGAAATTGCAGCCTTCACTTAAAAAAATGGAAGTTTCTAGCCGTAATGATTGCCTGAAAGCGCTGAAAATGTGTCTCAAACATCAGAAGACAAATATAAAGCACCCAACAGGTATTATTTAATAACATCTATTGCATTATTTTTCAGCTAAATTCCTGATATGTAGGGGCACGACTAAAGACGTTTTCAATGCCTACGGTTGGTAATGCAGAATCAAAAGCATGCCACAGAGGGCGGGGAAGTGTTTATAACAACTGTGTATGGCCGATGAGGTGGTAAGTAAAATGTACTGTTTGTGCCTCCTGTGCAGGGCAGTGTATATAGTGCCTATAATACCGTGTCTGTGGTTTCTGTCATTCTACATATTGCTTTGTGTATGTCTCCTGCTCTAAGGCAGTGTTGCCACACATTGTTATTATAGATATTAATGCAGGTGCTACATTTCGGGCTCGGGCCTCACTAGCATTTATTTTCTATGGGTTAATGATCGTGACTGTATGTTAATACTTCGGGCACACCGCCGATGGCAGCCGACTTGCCCTCCCCAGCGTCCGCTCCCTTCCCCCCTGCCGCTCGGCCTCGCGTCGTGCCCGGAACTCTGCTGGCGGGCTGGGTTGCAGCGGGGAGGACGCTGCCTGTGGCTCCCGGCCGGAAGCCGCCCGCGCGGAGACGTGTCGCTGCGCTGCCGGGCCGGGCGCGAGCCGCTGCCATGGATTCGGCCGGTCTGGTGGCGAAGCTGCAGCGCCGCGTGCGGGAGCTGGAGGAGGCGCTGGCCCGGGAGCGCGGCGGCGGCGGCGCGGGGCGGGCCCGTATCGAGAGCATGAGCCCGGAGGTGACCGACTCCAACCCCTACAGGTGACGGCGGCGCGGGGGCTCCGCCCTGCGGGGCGAAAGGGGCGAAGCTGCCACGGGGCGGGCGGGGAAGCGGCCCTGCCCTATGGGGCCAGTGGGGCCAAGGCTGGCGCTGCCCCGAGGGGGTTGGACTGGCCCGGGGGGGGGGGGTTGTGAAGGAGACGGGAGCGAGCACCTGCCTTACTGAGACTGGAGAGGGCTGCCGTATGGGGGGTGTTGCACAAGGGTGAGGGGTTGCCAGGTGGTTTCAACAAAAATACCCGACACACTCGACATTGCATCACAGTCTACATGACATCTGAGTTAGAAAATACCGGACATTGATAGTTTCTCAATTTGTTTTCCGAACAGAAAGCTCAAATACCGGACACCTGGCAACCCTAGATTTATGTGTGGTAGGGATGTGGGTGAGAAGCCTACTAGCACACTCTCCCTCCCTCTCCGCCTCTGTGTCAGGAAGAGCCAGTGCTGGGTTAGCACCATCTCCAAAGGGGTAGGCATGGGAATCTGCCGTGAAGCAGGCCTAGGTTTGCTGCGGGCAGAGGCTGCACCATATCCCGTGGAGCAGCCCTTGTTCACCTGGGACGGCTGGGCTTGCTCAGTTCCGTCTTGTGCTGGGTCCAGGAGCTACCCTTCTCCCCTGCTGCTGCTCTGCAGTTTAAATGTAGTAAGAGCTGGGCGAGCAGGCAGCCTGGCTACTACTGCATTTAAACTGAAGAGCTGCAGCAGGGGTAGGTCCCAGAGGATTCCTCCCTTATTGACTAATCGTGTGGTTTATAGAAATTCTGTCTACTACATGATTAGTTATTTACTCGCTTCCTAACATCCCTAGTATGTGGAGAGACAGGAGGGCAGGGCTTCCCATAGTATGTGAGAAGGGGAAGATCTGACCCTTATACATATATAGGAGAGGCGATTTATTAAGCAAAATAAGACCTCTTCCCCGTTTCATTCACTGAGAAGTGGTGTGTTGTGCCACCCTTACCTGTCTCTTGGTGGTGAATTATAAAACTGTTTTGTGTTTTCTGTCTTTGAGAATGAAGTATTTTACTGTGAGTTGGTTAGGGCAAAGTTACTCATAATGAAGTAAGAGTCAGTATTTGGGAAGTAATTGGAGTTGGGGTGCCTGGGTTTTATTTTTCTTGATTTACACATTGGGTCATTTAGGGCTTGATTTTCAGAGGTGTTGACGATCTGCAGTGCCTATTAACTTGTGAATTTCAGCACTTCCGAGAATTATCCTATAACTTTTTGCCTGGGATTAAGTTATCTATATATTTCAGAGTGTCTCTCTGTCTGTCTGTTCAAGAACTTCTCTTAAATGTAAGAGCTAGGACCACCAAATTACCAAGTATACAGCTTCCTCTTATCATAACTTAAAGCAAGGGAAGGGTTTAATTGTGCCAGGAAAATGGGATGTGCCTAGAATGGGGATTGCTTCTCATAAAACCATACAGAAGTGACCAGTCAGATGAAAGGGGCTTGCTGGGGACACCGCTCCTGAGGACCTTCCTAGCCCCGAGCCTCCCACTCCCAGGAGCACTGTAAGGAGGTCAGGGAGTGGAGAGCTCAACATTGCTGGATGTTCTCCTTTGTCAAGGAGTGAGGAGAAAGTACAGTTTGCTGCGTTCCTTGTTCTGGCTGGGGAGCATAGGGGAGGGCAGATGAGTTGTGCACTTTGCTCTTGCTCCCTGACAGGGACAGGAAGTGGAAGAGCAAGCAGCCCTGGTAAGAATCTCAATTGGGGGTGGGGAGATGCCCCTAACTCCCCACCCAACCCCCTAATCTCTCTCACACAGTTCCCTGCCCAGAGCTGCTCACCCCTCCAACCCTGATTCCTGTACCCAACCCACTTCCAGCCCCTCCCTAAGAACCCAGACTATGCTAGGTAAATGTGCTAGTAATATATAGATTAAAAAGAACAATCTGTTGGGAACTTTTAAAATCATAATACTTTGCTTGTATACAGCAATAAGATAAAATAGAGTAGATACAGTACTTTTTAAAAAAAGCTCTGTTGTTCTCTATAAAAATCATACTAATGCAAATCACTATTTAAAATGTTTCAGCAGCAGGATTATGCTTAATCCTCCCCAGTTTGGTTGTCCCCTCAATCTGAAAATAGCCCTGTCCCATCAGATATCTTTCATAGTCCAGTATTGAAGTGATAAGATTCTCCCTGAAAGCTTTTGTTGTTAGTAGTTACCAGGGTGTTGGCCTGGCATTGGAAAAGCAGTTTCTGCAGTCACATTAATGCTCAAAAAAAAAAAAAAAAGAGAGATTGAAAGTGTGTGCACACGCACACACACACACTTCTCCCTCTTCCTCCCTTCTGAGCCTGCAAACAGTAATACCTTGAACAGTCTCATTTGTTTCAATGGGACTGTTCACACTAATAAAGTAAAGCATGTAAACGGTTGCAGCATTGCGGCCTTAGTGTTCTTATACAAAGAATTGGATTTCCATTCTCTCTTAGTACATGCCACTCTGCTCATTACACTTAAAACAGCTCAGTTTATTCTTTCGCTGGCAATAGTTTTAGTATGCAGAAGAGTTAAAGCCATAGTCTTCTGAAGCTAGCAGGATTATTTTTCAAGTTGCTGCTTACAGAATGTGATGGTGACATAGTGACTTTCATTCTGAAGTGTGCCTGGTGCTTTAATTTTCTGGAATGAATAAGGCCTTAGAAATAGAATTAAAAAACAAATGAAATAAAAGAAAAACGATATAAATAAAGGGTCTGAAATTGTTTTTGATAACTTCCCGCCGGTAGGTTGCTGTTAATTATGTAATCTTCTTTATAGACTACAGGTTGGATCTCTATAGTCTGGATTTATATCACCTGGCAACAGCTGTGGTCTGGCATCCCCATGGATGCTTCCAGGCTGGAGCACTCAAAGGGAAATGCCAGGGCTCCATGCTTAGCAACTCCTCCCCAATCCTCCCAGAGCTTCCAAACTGCAAATGCCTCATTTGCAGCCTTTAAGGTTGGGGGCATGGAAAAGGGGAACACTTGGGGGGAAAGGTAGTGGTGCCGCAGAGCCCCATGGCTGGGGACCAGAAGTGCAGCCCCAGCCCCTGCTCAGTCAATGCTGGCCCCTTTGCTGTTGCTGCCAGAGTTGGAGCTCCATAGCAGATGGCAGCAGAGTGGCTGGCATTAATCTCCCCTGGTTTGGGACTGGTCAGGTGCTGGACCAGGAAAGTACAACCTATACTTACTATTAGATTTTAGGGATGAGATTATAGTATCTCATAAGAAATATGACATTTGATGTTAGTGTTGGTTTCCAAACCATTAACTCATTTTCTTTGCTTTTGACTCTCTTATCAGCATTATTATGTTTATTTCCAAATAATTTATCATTTGACCTTAATTTTAGTCTTCTAGTCCCTAGTACATCTCTAATTTTTTTCTTAATATTTTTAAAGTAAATTTTATCTTAGAAGAACACTATGGTAAATCTGAGCATATTCATATTCTGAATAGTTTTCTTTTAGATACCTTTGAGAAGTAGTGTAAATTTAAATATTTCAGAAATAAAATTATAGATGGTAATCACTCCTCTTATATGCCCCTTGTCTAGAATTCCACAGCAGAACCTAGAGTTATCAAAACTTGATACTACAATTCCAGCAGCACTGACTATATAACTGTTAATTGTATATTGAGTTCCTCTGTGTTTTGTTCTTTATCATTCTGCTCTTTTAACTTTTTATTGTTGCTCAGATAGTTGCATCTCAATGATTTGAGAGAACATTGCTTGACTGTGTTGGATAGTTTAATTTATGTTTTTGTTTTTTCCTAGCCGCCTGATGGCATTAAAGCGAATGGGAATTGTGAAAGATTATGAGGTATCATTATGTTTGTTTTAGAAAACTGTCATTGTTTCCTTTCATGAAGGCTACTTTGTAACATACTAATCTGCATTTATTTTTCTTGACACAGAAAATCCGTACCTTTACGGTAGCAGTAGTAGGTGTTGGTGGAGTTGGCAGTGTAACTGCTGAAATGTTGACAAGATGTGGCATTGGTAAGGTAATATACATTTTCTTCATGTACCACTAAATAGACGATCTAGTCCTGTATATAATAGGTACTGGCAAGATGAATTTCTTGTTTCAGTCTGCACCAATGTTAGTCAGTTTAAGCAAGCAAAAGACTAATACCGATGAAAACAATGGAAGTGATGAGTCTTCTGAGGTACCTGGTTCTCTGTTCAAGTAAACTAGGCTTACCTAGTACCAAGTCCTGAATGGTGCCAATGCACTCTCAGCTGGGTGCTCCATACTTTTCAAGATCCGGGTTCTTGTGTATTGCTTTTAGTTCAATTATAGCTGGCAGTGGAGGGAAAAAAGCTGTAAATAAAGAGTGAAGATTCCTAATGTAGAGAAGGAAGATTGAGAGCCTCTATTTCTCATAACACAAGAACAAGGGAACATTTGATTAAATTGGGAGCAATGAATTTAAAACCAATAAGTGGAAACAAATGTGCATTGTGTGAAAAATCAACACACAGAGCTCATTGTCACAAGATACAAAAAGACAAGAGTTTAGTAGCAGTAAAATTAGATTTATATGGATAATGAGAATATCCAGAGTTAATATAATACAGGTTTTTTAAGTGTAGGAAAGAATCTAAACATTCATGCTTCAGGGTGAAAACTAACCTCTAACTATTTGAAGTTACTAAGACATTTTCCTTATGAGCAGGTTTTAGCACAGTTCATCCTAATAAGTAGGTTACATAATTTACATAAAATATCTAGAGTCATAAAGGGTAACAAGAAAAAAATTCTAGAAATATATTCGAAGCAAGAGAAAGCCCAAAGACAGGGTACTCAATGAGGACGGGGAGAAACAACAGAAAATGTGCAAATGGTCAAAATGGTAAATTAGTTTTTTGTTTCAGTATTCACCAAAATGGTTATTGTGAATGAACATCTAATGTAGTGAATGCCAGTGACAAAGAGGTAGGATCAGAGGCTAAAATAGGGAAAGAACAAGTAAAAATTATTTAGACAAGTTAGATGTCTTCAAGTCACCTGTGCCTGATTAAATAGATCATAGAATACTTAGGGAACTGACTGAGGAGATATATAAACCATTAGAGATTATTATGGGTGCAAGTCTCTCACGGAGGTCATGGAAGTCACAGATTCTGTGATTTTGCCAGGACCTCTGTCACTTCTGCAGTGGCTGTGTAGATGGCCTTGGGGGCTGCCTCAGCAGCATAGGCAGCCTCTGGGTTAGCCACACTGGCCACTGCAGAAGTCTTGGGCCACTGAACCCGCACTGCACACTCAGCAGCAGCAAGAGTTTTAGTGTAGGATAGAGCTCAGATTTGGCACAATGGGTTGAGATGCAGAAAGGGGTGAGGGCTCCTTGGAGAGCCTCCCCAAAAGTAGCAGCATGTCCATCAATTCCTAGGCAGAGGTGTGGCCAGGTGGCTCTGCACACTGTCTCCATCTGCAGGCATCACCTCCTCAGCTCCTGTTGGCTGCAGTTTCCAGCTAATGGAAGCTGTGGAGCTGATGCTTGAAGCAGGGGGCAGCATGCAGAGCCCTACAGCCATGCTTCTGCCTAGGAGCCAAGGCACATGTTGCTGCTTCCAGAGAGCCATGCAGAACCAAGTAGGGAGCCTGTCAGCCATCTTTTTCCACTCCTCCCACTCAGCATCAGGATCCTGGACCACCCCTTCCCCAGATCATCGAAGATTTAATCAAAGGACTGTAGTCCAAGTCATGGCCCATGAAAAAAAATACCCGTAAGTAGCCTTAGTGATTTTCTTCAAAAAAAGTCATGGAAGATGGGGGAGATTCCAGAGGACTGGAACAGGGCAAATATAGTACCCATCTGTAAAAAGGGAAAGAAGGACAACCCAGGAAATCACAGACCATTCAGCTCAACTTGAGTACGCAGAAAAATAATCAAACAAATAATTTAACAATCAGATTGCAGGTGATAATAAGGTGATAAGTAACAGCATGAAATTGTGAAGAACAAGTTGTATCCAGCCTAGTCACTTTCTTTGCTATGCTAACAAGTGTTATGGATGGAGAGAAGCGTAGATGTGATTTATCTTGACTTTAGTAAGGCTTTTGATACTTTCTTGAATGATCTCATAAACAAACTAGGGAAATAAACCTAGCTAGATCTACTGTAAGGTGGGTGCACAACTAGTTGAGAAACCGTTCCAAGAGAGCAGTTATCCATAGTTCACAGTTGAGCTGGGAAGTCATATTGAGTGGGGTCCTACGGGATCAAAATGGGAAATGTCTGCCTAAGAAGGAGTACGGGATCTGGGGTCACATTGGATCATACGTTACATATGAGTCAACAATGTAACACTGTTGCCAAACAAACATCCATCATTCTGGGATGTATCAACAGGAGAGCTGTAAACATGACATAAGTATTTTTTCACTCTACTCTGCACTTATTAGGCCTTACCTGGAATATGTAGTCCAATTTTGAGTGCCACATTTCAAGAAAGATGTAGATAAATTAGAGACTGATCATTTTTGTTGCTCTTTTCTTAACTAAGGTCTAGAAAACATGACCTAATGACGGAATATTGGAAAACAGCTGTGCTTGAGTCTGGAGAAGAGATGAAATTGTTCTCCTTTGCCTTAAATTACAGCAAAGACAGTTAGGTGGGACATTAGGAAAAACTTCCAGTCAGGGTGGTTAAGCCCTGGAATAAATTACCTAGGAATGTTGTGGAATGTCTGTCATTGGAGATTTTTAAGAGCAAGATAGGCAAACACATGTCAGAGATGGTCTAAATCAGTGGTTCTCAACCAAAGATCTGAAGCCTCTTGCAGGACTGCAAACAGATTTCAGGAGGTCCACCATGCAGGACCAGGGTTAGACTTTCTGGGGTCCAGGGCAGAATGTCTAAGCCCTGCCCCACACGGCTGAAGCCTGGGGCCCAGATCCTCGCCTCCTGGGGCTGAAGCAGAAGTCTGAGCAACTTAGCGTCATGGGATGCCCCGTGATGATGGTTTCCGGACAACTGCCTTGCTTAATACTCCTTAATGCCAGGCTGTGGCATACATAATACTTAGTCCTGCCACAAGTGCAGGGAATTAGACTAGATGACCTCTCAAGGTCCCTTTCAGTCCTATGTTTCTATGATTTCTTCTGAAGCAGCTACTGTCTAAGACAGGAGACTTTACTCTTTGGCTTACTGACCTGATAAGGATTGACATATCAGCTGTACCTCTGTATTAGCTAATCATTCAAAATAAATAATTATAATCTATGCAATAGAGTTGCAACTCAAAAATACAGTCAGAAATTACCTTGAAATAATCACATACATGAATGTCAAAAGAGACATTAAAGTGAGTGTCTATTGAAATGGCTAGTCTGCTTAACGTTCTGCATCTTTTAGATAGAGATATGTGTCCTGTTAACCATCATTCTGATGACTTGATCTGAACTGTTTGGTGTTTTCAGGTCTTAGTGACCAGCATTTTAGAGACCAGTCTTACAGTCCATACACATCACAGAGACTACTGTCATGCAAAGCATTACTGAACTGACTCATATATATTCATGGGATCAGAGCCTATCACAATTTGCTGTTTATAATACCAATATGGTGTTTGTCAACAAAGATACATAGAAAATTCATACATATTATTATAATCTTCATTGTAGTTGCTGCTGTTTGATTATGACAAGGTGGAGTTGGCGAACATGAACAGGCTCTTCTTCCAACCTCATCAGGCTGGACTAAGTAAAGTGCAGGCAGCGGAGCATACTTTGAGGTATATAGTGAATATCAAATATGTTTAACATGGGTTGCTAATTCAGACTCAGATATTTCACTCTAAATAAACCACACAGAAGTAGCATGTTCGTATGGAGTCCAAAGACTGACCGGCACTAGAATTTTTGCTGGTATAATGTAGGGTACATGTAGGACTTCTTTTGATAATGATTTTTTTACACGGGAAAAGCCTTGGTGCAGATGCAGTTGTACCAGCAAAAAGTGATTTTTGCCAGTGAAGCTTTTCATTTAGAGAACTGGCATAAGGTATACTGGCAAAAGCATGTTTTTGCCAGTAGAGGCTGTCTCTATGTTTAGGAGGATTTGCTAGTGTAGCTAACTAGCTAAATTTTTCTAGGCTGTTGTGTGTTTAGAAAAAGTCCAGCAATGCTTATGAGCTGGATAGGAGAGAGCTCTTTTGGGGTTGCTGCTCTGTTCATTATCACTGTTGATTGATTTTATTTTCTCTGCAAGGAATATTAACCCTGATGTTCAGTTTGAAGTACATAACTACAATATCACAACAGTGGATAACTTTCAACATTTCATGGATCGAATAAGGTAAAATGTTTTGAGAGAAGCACACAACTTCTTTTGAGGTTTGTTAGTAAGCAAAGTCTCAAATTCTCTATTGGTGTCATGATTGTTTTAAACAGTAGGCCTCCAACTGGAAAACAAACATATTTTATGTAAAATCATATTTTATGTAAAATATAAGACACTTTTTTATTTTCTAGTCCTGTTAATTCAAGTGGAGCTTGGTAAATGGCATTTACTGTTGTCTCACTTTAAATTTAATTTGTTCTATGTTTATATTAGTGTTTTTTTAAAGACGTCCAATTGCACAATCCCTGCATTTGAGTAGCTTGCCTCACACTGGAAATAACACAATGTAGTTAATATATCACGTTATGCAGAGAGAGAGCATTAAGGGAAATAATTTATATTACACTTCTTCAAATATTTGAAGAAAGAGGTGCAAATTATACTCAGATTCAGGTAATTATACTCTTACCTGAATCTGTTGCGACTCCTCAGATGACCCCATTTCTAAGGACTGCCTTTTTACTGGATGTCCCTGAACATTTTGGATGAACAGGGTTTTATTGAGTGTTTTGAGACTGTTTGTGCATGCGGCTCATCATGGTAAGCTGGTAGTGGGCTACTAGACAGGTTGCTTCCCTTTCGTCTGAATGTACAACTGTCCACATCTCCCATTGGCTGAAGTTTGCCATTCCTGGCCAGTGGAAACTGCCGTGTGGGCCTCAGGTTGTCCACCACTGTTCCAGACTATTTTGTTAGATCATCTATATATTTGAGGAAGCTTTTTTTTTTTCCTTTGTCTATGAGCAAGTGAGTGTGTCTGTCCATTTGTTCAAGAACTCCTAAACGGTAGGAGCTAGGACCACCAAATTTGATATGCAGCTTCCTGTTATAACTTAATGCAAGGTCAGGGTTTGGCTGTGCAGGGGGAAGGGGACTGAAACCCCCATATGCTTATGGGGATGCATAAAAGCATACAAAAGAGAGACAATCACCAGGCAGGTGAAAGGGGCAGGCTGGGGATATCCCTCAGCCTCCAGGTCTGGGATTGCCTCAGCCCTAAACCTCTAACTCAGCAGTCCCCAACCTTTTGGGGCTGCCAGGCGCCCGGGGGCGGGGCCATGCACACGCCGCGCATCCAGGGGTGGGGCCGCTCATGTGCCATGTGCCCAGGCTGCCCACGTTCCCAGGTGGCGGGGCCGCTCATGTGCCATGTGCCCGGGCTGCCCACGTTCCCTGGGGGCGGGGCCGTCCAGGGCAGGGCTGGCCCTGATCACTTGGCAGGTGCCTATAAATGCCCTGGCAGGCACCACATTGGAAACCACTGCTCTAACCGCTCAGGTGCCCTTTAGGGAGGGTAGGGGCTACAGTTCTCCACCCCCCCCTTCCCCATTCGTACATTAATATTTCTCGCTCTTCCCCATCATCAGGGAGAGGGGAAAGTGCAGTTTGCTTTATTCCTCTATCTGGTTGGGGAGTGTAGGTGGCAGACAAACCTGAACCTGCCCTGGTTGAGGGACATGCATATGGGAGCTGTGGAGAGCCATACCTGCAGATGCTAGGAAAGCAAAGAGATGCAGTGGCCTTGAAGTGGTGCTTCTCACCTGGCTCCACGCTCTGTGGTGAGAGAAGGTTGGGGTAGTCCTCTCTTCCCCGGGGCAGCTTGCATAATGAACCCTTCCTCCCCAGGCCTACCTCAGAGCAATGATTTAAATGAAGAAAAACAAAAATGAATTTAGTTAGGGCTTGTGTAGACTGCATTCCTCTCTTGAAAGAGGAATACAAATGAAGCAGATCGAAAATGCAAATGAAGTGCGGCTTTACAAATCTTGTGCTTCATTTGCATAATCGCGTCTGAGCACTTTTTCGAAAAAGGTTTTTTTGAGAGAAACCCGCAGTCTAGACGGGGTTCTTTCGGGAAAAACAAACAAACCCTTTTTCAAAAGAATCTATACTCCTGAAAAAATGAGGTGTATGGGTACTTTCAAAAAAGGATGTGTGGTGTGGTGGTTTTTTGTTTTTTTTTAAATTTTTCTCCCCCCGAAAAACCACTGTCTAGACTGCAGGGTTTTTTTCCCTTGAAAAACCCTTTTTCGAAAACGCTTTGATGTGATTATGCAAATGAAGCGTGAGATTTGTAAATCCGTGCTTCATTTCAATTTTCAGTCTGCTTCATTTGCATTCCTCTTTCGAGAGAGGAATATAGTCTAGATGAGCCCTCTATGACTTGAGCAACGCCAGGTAAACCTTCTAGTAGGAATTTATTTGCCATTGTTTTATGTAATGGAAAGAATTAAATGTCTTGACTACAATGTATTAATGCATTTTGTACCCCATCCTCACGTAAACTGTGGTATTTACTTCAGTTACGGTGGGTTAGAAGAAGGAAAACCTGTTGATCTTGTACTGAGCTGTGTGGACAACTTTGAAGCTCGAATGGCAATTAATACTGTAAGTACAGCATGTAAGGTCTGTGCATACTCTTGTGGGTTTGCTAATATATACTTCAGTTATTTATGGAAGTTATGTGCACCATAAAGAAGACAAAACTTGAAGGAGTCTCTGGATATATATGAAACTAAGGAAATGTGAGGAGGAAATGAGCTTTTATTCAGTTCTTGGAGAGTAGAAAGCAGACATGTAAAACAAGTTACATGTGATAGTAGGTTAATAGTTACTTGTAATAAGTCATCTTGTAAACTGTGTACATTCACTGACTGTCTTTGTATAACTATCCTATGGAAATTGTATAAGAATAATTGTATTTTGAGGTATATTAGTAAAGCAGTTTACAGTTTTTACTGTGCTGTTTTCCTTTGCAGTTGTAATAAATGCAGTGTATTTTCCAAAACAGAATTTTGTTGCCATCCACCTGTTAGCTTGATCCACATATGTATGTATATATGATGCATATAACTATAAATATAATAGATCCATCTGTAAAATAAATGACAATTAGAGACAGAAAATGGTAAAGAAATTGAATAGAAAATTGTAATAAGCCATATTAAACGTTTGGTCCCTGATATGGAAACTACATCCATGTGAACTGTACCCTTGCATGTATCCAGAGCCCCATTTATTTTTGTAGTGCTCCAGACAGGTGCAAAGATCTGCTGTTCAGGGTCCAGTATCCATATTTGGCCTTTGATTTTCATTGTTGTCAGAGTTACTAAAAGAAGGCATAGCAATAGTTTACAGTAATACCTCTTCTAATCTGACATTTCTTTTATTTTCTGGCTTTAAGAGAGAAAAGTCACAGATTCACCAGTATATGATACATGATTTCTAATAAGGTTTTGCGACAGACTTCTTCAGTGTTAATTAATTGTAATCCTGGTGAATGTTTGTGGTTTTAAGGCCTGCAATGAGCTTGGACAAACCTGGATGGAATCTGGAGTGAGTGAAAATGCAGTCTCAGGACATATACAGCTCATCATACCTGGTGAATCTGCTTGTTTTGCGGTATGCAATCCTTTGCTATGGGCTCCTTTTTCTGAAATCTGGGTGTAGTAGTGTCACTGATGTAGGAGGTCAGGATTTACTGTCGTGGTGTCCTGACAGGTCTCCCGATCTGTTGATGATAACTAGAAGGCTGCCTGCATGTGTGCTCAGTGATGTGTTCCATGTTGACTTGTGCAATTAGTCAACACAGCAGACCCCGAGAGAGCCCCCAAAGACCACAAATTGGATAAGGATTGAAGGTGTCTGGCCAGGTTTATTGTTAAGTGAAGTACAGTAATAGTTGTCAGTAGACTCTACCAAACCACTACACACATGTACCCCTGACAACGGACTCAGCTCAATCAGTGGGAGGTCCCGCTGCCCCCCCAATACCACTTTATAAACAGGTACAAACAAGTTACACATCACTCCTGACATTATCAGGTTACCACCCTCTGACTCTACTTAGATATTACCCATCACCCTACACGTTATGGTTTGATTAGAACATCTCTATCCATTGTGCTGTCAGTTTAGACCCTTTCCTGAACCTGGGTCGGTATTTGTGGGTACCAAGGTTGTGTTTAACGATCTGGTGTTACCATCCTTTTGGAATGTGCTTTCAACTTATGACCAGTACCAAATACTGTTCTACACCTGGGCCAATTACCAATTAGTGTTTTATACTCTCGGCCCTGTTCATGGCAAATTCTACTTCTTGCTCACAGCTTAGCTTTGCTTTATATTAGCCATGTTTTGTTAATTGTTAGCTAGGCATCAGGCCTCAAAGCAGGCCTGTGCTACATGGACTTTTGTTTTAGGCCCTCATCTTACTAAACTGGGATCCACTGGATTTCTAGTTTGCGCTTTTAAAAACAGAACGTATGGTGCGAAAGTAGCTGGCATTTCATGGCGATATAGTCACAGCTTGTTTTAGTTCAGAGTAACTCCAGTTATTGCCTTTGTGCAGTTTATGGGTTTTTATTCATTTTTAATGAGATTTCTTTTTCCTCTTCCCAGTGTGCTCCTCCACTTGTAGTTGCTGCTAATATTGATGAAAAAACATTAAAACGAGAGGGCGTTTGTGCAGCCAGCCTTCCTACCACTATGGGAGTAGTTGCAGGGATTCTTGTACAAAATGTTCTAAAGTAAGTTGAACTTACTTAAAATACTGTGATTTAAAGAATCCTGCAGGCTTCTTATAATTTTAAAAGCTGCACATCTTCAGGACAGATCTGCCTCTTTCACACATACTCTTGTACAAAGGCATTTGCTTAAAAGAGATGATACCAAGATATGTGATATGAGAGTACAGCTACACTGCAAAACAAAATCCTGTGGCAGCAAGTATCAGAGCATGGGTCTACTGACTCTCACACTGTGGAACTAAAAATAGCAATGTAGATGTTCCCACTTAGGCTGGAGCCCCATTCTCTGAAACCTGGAGAAGAGGGTGGGATGTGTCTCTGAGTCTAAGCTCCAGCCTAAGTAGAAATGTTGACACCGCTATTTTTATCTCCTTAGGTCAGTGGTTCCCAACCTTTTGGGGCTGCCGGGCGCCCAGGGGCAGGGCCGCACATGTGCCGCGTGCCTGGGGTGGGGGCCGCGCATGTGCCAGGTACCCGGGATCCGGGGCGCAAGAATGGCTCTGGCCGGCCCTGGTCACTATGCGGGTGCACATAAATGCCCCTGCGAGCACCACGTTGGGGACCACTGCCTTAGTTTGTTGACTCAGGTTCTGAGACTTGCTGCCACAGGTTTGTTTTTGGCTCCCCTACCCCTAGCTTAGACATATCACTGATATCACTGGACTACTTTGCAGTTACCATTTTCTGCACATTGTTTCAAATGCTCTTTTGCTATATTTATTTTTGTATTCATCTTGAATTATGAAACCATGACAATGTCAAAGCAGCAGGATAGTTTTCTTGGTTTTCTTTGCACAAAGCATGTGCAGAGAGTTAGTCCTGCATAGTGTCTATTCAGTGATGCAAAACTTCTATAAATATTTTTACAGTGTAGTAAAGTTTTCTACAATAGCACAAACTCCATCTCTTCAAAGAACTATGTCCATTGGAAATTTTGAACAGTTCTGTGCATAAATGTATATTTTTCTTTGCTTATTTTTAAGTCTTGAGTTAGGGAGCTAAAATCCTATTGTAGACAAACTCTGGGCATAATTGTCCAGATGCTGTTCACTGCAGATGAAGTATTTAAAACTGTCCAGCTCTTGTGCAGTAAACAGAAGCTTCAGTTTTTCCTTCTGCTACAGAGGTGTTCTGTTGACTTTACTTAAATTCACAGAACATATATTAAAGGCAGAATTTGGTCATCTAGTAATAAATACACGAAATTTACTGTTTTTAGTGTGGGATTTCCAAGAGGTCACCCTGTCTTAATTTTTCTCCCACTAAAGATGTCTTTGGGAGGTGAGTTAAGCCAGCATTAATTGCTTTTGACAATTCCACCGTGAGTGAATGGAATTGGATACAAATAGCAGGACGGGGAAGACTGCACTATGTTTCAAAAACATAAAAATTACCTTTTCCTAGTTTGCAAGCAATTCTCAAATTTCATCCATCATCTCTCTGTGCTATTTATACCTCTACAAACATAGGGTCAAATTCTCATATGGTATAATTCAAGATAGCTCCATTATTTGATAAAGATATACTGATTTACACCAAGTGAGAATTTAATTCATAGTTTCTGAACTGTGTATATCTAATTTTAAAAGAAACACCAGTAATTTAGACTAACAATATAGTATCGTGCCTGAGGGGTACACAAATATTTTTTTTAAATAATATCTGGAAAAAACATTTAGGCAACTCGCTCTGAATCTGTGAACAAGAAAATACTTTCATTTCAATTTAGTGCTCATTCTGTTTTTTCAGGTTTTTATTAAATTTTGGTACTGTCAGTTACTATCTTGGTTACAATGCAATGCAGGATTTCTTCCCAACCATGGCCATGAAACCAAACCCACAGTGCAATGACAAAAATTGCAGGAAACAGCAGGAAGAATACAAGGTAAAAAATCCATCTTGGTTATTACCCATGGAATATCTGTGGTAAATAAAGCAGATCATTCATAATTTGAAGCCGCATTGACAGGTTATTTCCTGATGGCTGCACAAACTTTGAAGTTAGATTATTTAAAATATTTTAGAAGTATTTGTAGGTCATCTTAAAGGAAAAGGTAAGCACAGTGACTTATGGAACTGATCATTTTGCAAAAAAAACCTTCTAAAATATTTGTTGCTTAGTCCCTAATCCCACAACCTCTTATGTATGTGCTTAAGAGTGTGTAAAGATGACATAATAGATTTTTTAAAGAAATTATGGCTTGCTTTTTGATGTACTTATTTTTTATATTAAAATAGTCAGGAATGTAACCTTCGGTCTCCCCTGATTTTGTGCTAAGATTTGTTGAAAGTTTAAAGATGATGTATATTGTGGGTTCACTCTAAGTGAGTGTTGAATATTCAAAGTCGTCTTTTTTCCCAAATTTTGCATTAGTCATTGATGATTAATTGGGAGAAGAAATATTTTCAGATTGCTCTCCTTTATAATGGATAAAGATAATCGCCTTTTAATCCTTTGCAGGTCACCCTTAAATGTTTTCTAAAAGACCATAAATAAATTCACAAATATTTAGATTGACTTAACTCTCCCCAGTCTTACAACAAAAGTAACCACAAATTCATGTTTGTGTGTGGGTTTTCCCCCTTTTTCTCTTCAGGAAAAAAGGGCTGTGCAACCAAAACAAATAGTAGTTGAACAGGAAGAAGAAATAGTGCATGAAGATAATGACTGGGGTAAGCAATCATCTCGGACTTGAAGGGACATTGTCAATAAACTCAGGGAATTTAATTAATCTTTATTAAACACTATAAATTACAGTTTCATGTTTTGGTTCTCATATATTGAGCAGGTAAAAAATTAATCTCAACTGTATATATTTAAATAACATTTCACTTTATTTCTTTAATCTTGTGAAAATATCTATTCATTTCATAGGATAGATTTTAATAGGATCTTTTATATGGAACTTAAGACCCAAACTTAAGTTTAGCTGCAAGTCCCTTTACATATCTTGTCAGTGAGTATTCATTATAATCATGTTACACACGCCCCCACCCCTCTTGTAAGGAAATTTAAATAATGGAGATTGCCTATCTCCTAGAACTGGAAGGGACCTTGAAAGGTCATTGAGTCCAGTCCCCTGCCTTCACAGCAGGACCAAGTACCATCCCTGACAAATTTTTGCCCCAAATCTCTAAATGGCCTCTACAAGGATTGAACTCACAACTCTGGGTTTAGCAGGACAATGCTCAAACCACTGAGCTATCCCTTCCCCCTTGTAAGGGCATTAGCAGCTGAGAGAATTGCTGGGCTAAAATTGTCACCACACTTTTCAAGAGTATATTCATTCTTTGACATGTTTACTTTTTAAATATTATATTTCTAATAAAAAAGAAAATATAAGCTTACTATAAGGAAAAAATAGTCCTTACAATGAATGACTTAGTCTATGAAAGAGTACCCATGGGAGAGATGAAAATCCTATTACTGGAGCCACTTAAAATACATTGTAGAGAAGATAACTTAAAAATAGAGTCCTGCACAGATACAAAATCTGTATCTGCAAAAATGAGCCACAGACATCTGCATCCACAACTGCATATGCGAATACCTTTTGCAGGGCTTTAGATACTAATTTTGTATCTGCAAAAATTAGCCGCTGATATCTGCATTCACAGCTGCAGATATGGATACCTGTGACTCAAATGGATATTCGCAAATTTGCATGGCTCTACTTAAAAGATCCCTTACTGGATGTACTATTAAAGTACATTTTTTAAATTTTAATAAGCTTTGGTTGCTGTTTTCATATAATGGCAATGATAACTTTGATCCTCCGATTTACAGGGTTTTTTTAAATCTAAATAATTGACATTTTGACTTGTTGATATTGAGGTATTGAGCTGGTATCGGAGGTTTCAGAAGAGGAGCTGAAGGCTGCTTCTGGTCCACTTCCTGATCTTCCACAGGGAATTACAGTAGCATATACCATACCAAACATGGTAAGGTTAAGTCATCCTTTTTAAAAATGTATTTAATGACAGTAGTAGAAGGATCTATATTATGTGTAATTAGAGGAAAACACTATAATGCAGTTTTCTACTTTATCCTTTGGAATGCACTAAACATTGTTGATACATGAAAGTGATAAACTTATTATCATTTGTCTATAGTAAAACCCTATCTGTAACAATTCTAGTAAAACAAATGCATATCTGCACATTCAATCTGAGTATATCTTACACATATTATTATTGCTGGAGCCTGAACAACATTATTTTAAACTATGAATTTAGTAGCTTCAAGCTAGTTCTAAGAGCAACAGGAATTAATGAATTTCTCTGTGGGTGATTAGGTTTAAACACAGTGAGGAATTTCCCCAATTGTTTAGGCAGTCAAAACTGTTCTTACAAAATATGTTTATCTTTTAAAAGAAAGATGTGGTCTAATTACAATAAAACATAAGCTCAATCATTGGCAAATTTAACTTCCATGTTTATGTATCAAAAACTAATTCTTAAATCCTAATCAGAATGGAGTTTACAAACAGATTTTGGGTCAGACATATAAAACTGTAAATGACTATGGAATAGTTTATATTGTAATGTTTGGGCCTGATCTTACAAAAACTCTGTATTTTGAACTCTTTATATTCTGTCAGAGTAAAGAAACTAAATATTTTTCTCCTTTTGCCAATAGGAAGAGAATGCGGTAGCCGAGGTAACAGTATCAGAGTCTGAGGAAAGCCTAGAAGAACTCATGGCCAAGATGAAGAACATGTAGGCAAAAAGGATATTTAACATTTGTGCTCTTGCACAAGAACTGGATCTAGAAATATCACAAGAAATGAAGTCATGTAAAATTCCAGTCTTAAAACTTGAACTTGTGGTAAAACAGAACTATACAAACTTGGAGATGGCATCTCATAACTCTTTTCTGCTGTTCGCTTATACACTGCTTTAAAAACAAAGTTGTACTACTGTAAGTTTTCATTTCTAATCATGCTAGGGTCCAAATCTAGGGAGAAAGAGAATAGACAAACTGATAAAGGTAAACATGGCACACACATGATTTGGATGATATCTTGGCAATGTGGGAAAAGTTAAACAGAGTAGCCTTGTCTGAATAGAATGGTTCAGAGGATTGATAATGGAGTCTTCAACATATGTTGCCTCTTCAAATGTATACCAGATTGGTGGTTGTTATAAGCAAGTTTGTAGATGGCTGTACCTGTTTTGTGGGTAAATTGAATGTTTAAATCTTTTCATAGACCATAAATTTCACTAGAAAAATCTTAAAAGGGTTGAGTGATTTGTCAATTTGTGTCTCATCCCTCTTCTTTCTTAACAAGTATTTGTGCATACATGGTGTCCCCGCTATAAGTCGCCCCATTATATATCCATTCCACACTAAAGTTCTTGACTTTGTAGGAATTGATGGGTTATACATCTAAAATCCATTTAGAATTATTTGGCTACTACTTTACATGGCAGCCAGTTTTATAAAAAGACAACTATTTACAATGGTATTCTATGCATAGTTTTACAAAAATAGTAATACATATTTAAAATTAGTGGAGAGACGTTAGTGTATGCAAAATAGTTCTTGACTTCTGACTATAGTTAGTAAATAACTTACACTTGCTCATCCCAAATTATAAAATGAGGTGGTAGAGTCTAACTAGTTTAAAAAACAAAACAAAAAAGGAATGGGGCAGATGTTTTCACCTTTACAATTAAAGCATATTGGAATTTAGAATTATAAAAAGAACCATGGTATTTCTCTGGCTGAGAAATCTAGTGGAAGTTTCAGATTTTTTGCAAATCATCGAACACACAGCAAAAGTGTACTGCATTGAAGTGTAACTTTGCTCATTTATTTGTTAAACTACAATATGCTATCAACTGTTACATTTTTAACAGTGAATCTTAGTACAAATCTATAGCAAGGTCTCATTATTAGGTCTCTGTGGATACAATGGAATACACTAGCAGTTTTGATGCAGAGTTCTACTGTGTTTATTAAGTTACATAGAATTTGACTTATACCAAATATACAAAATACTTCAATTTCACGTACAAACAAGACATGGTGGGACATGTTTTCTACAAAAGAATCAAGAGAGCTATATTACACTTGCTTTGGATACCATTACAAAGAAATCAAACAGCTGTTTGTAAACTTCTAAATTTCAATTTTTGTTTAAATAAAAAAAGCTTTTACTATGCTGTAAGAACTTCATCGCTTGTGTATAGTTTCTTCTTCAATTAAGTTGTGGTGCTTAATGTTAATTTCACTTTTGTACATTTCATTGCAGCAGTATAAAACTAATCTTTCCCAAGTTTCATTCTTAAATATTTTTCTATTCAGAAAAAGTGCTGAGGGGAGGGAGGTAGACTTAATTGCTTACTGTAAAAGAAAAAAGGGAAACAACAGTATCCCTTTGAGAAAAACAGCCTCTGTACTTTAAGACTAGTTGAATAAATGGATTAGTTCATGAACGAAGTTGTTCATCAGTCCACTGAAGGCTGAAAAGGAGTATATCATTTTTAAATAAGTGAATTTATTCAATTCTGTTTGTAAACAGACAATCATTGTAGCTAACTGGAAGAATCGCTACAATGTAAATGTAATAAAAATCAAGTTAGAGCTATTCATTGATATTATTCAATTATTTCTCCTGGTTAATACAAGCATAATTGTATACTGCGGTTTAATATTTTTCTCTACTAAAACCAGAGATGTGCACCAGTCCTCTAACTCCATAATATTCTTCTCTCTGGTTACTCATTGAAAAAGTATATTCCTACTAAAAATAAATGGATATAATGAACACCAATTAAAAAGCTTTAGCCAAAGATGATAAAAAGATCACTTAGGGCTTGTCTAGAATATCAGTTCCTGCATGATGAGCTGAAGTGTAAACATATAGTCCATTAGCATGCTGCAAACTAAGGCCACTACTATACTTACCACAATGGAGATCAACCTTCTGGCATTTGATTTAGAGGGTCTAGTAATTATCTGCTAAATTGAACACTGAGGGTGCCTCCAGTATTCCTCGATTCACAAGGTGTAAGGGACGCCACCCCCCTCTCTGCTGACCTCCTGCTGTTGAAATGGTGCCAAGCTCGTCTAAAGGTACCATTGCTCCAGCTACATTATTTACCTTAAGCCAATCTTCCAGGTCTAGTGGCCACAACAATCTTCCTCTCTGTCTCGCATCTTACATGCAAAGTTCTATAGTACAATTCAATCCTTCAAAATAGAGTTTAAATCAAAGCACATTACATACATTTTTGTGCGTGTCAGTGTCTCAATGATTAGTGTGCAGCAGGCTGTTGGGTTGTAGATTTATACCCTGGCTTGTCATGCACAAACTGAAAACCTAGGGTGGGTCTAGACTACAGGGTGGTTGTTTTTTTTTTTTTTTTTTTTTTTCAAAAAAACTTCACCTGCATCTAGACTGTAACCGCGTTCTTTCGAAAGTGAATAAAAAGAACGCGGCAGTTTTTTCTATCACGGTAAACCTCATTTTATGAGGAACAACACCTTTTTTTGAAAGTACTCTTTAAAAAAAAAGGTGCTATTGAATGCAAACAGCTTTTTCGAAAGAGAGGATCTAGACTCTTCGGAAAAAGTGGCTCACTTTTTCGAAAAATCTTCTTGTAGTCTAGATGCTCTCTTTTGAAAGAGGCTTGTACTCTAGACGTAGCCATTAAGCCCTCAGTCAATAGCCATGATCTAAAAACTCAAAGTATGTCTAAGAACCCTGTTTCCTTAAAACATTGTTTCTCAAACTGTAGGTCCCAAACCCCTGGGGGGTTGCGAGCAACTTAGAGGGGGTTCGCAGTATCAAAGTTTGAGAACCCCTGCCTTAAAGTAAAAACAAAGACAGGTGTCATTTGGAAGTAACTGACTTCTTTTGGTGGAAACACAATATATGGGTCTCAAAACTATTATGTCCCTGAATAAGAAAGTGCTCCTGGAAAGATGAGGAGTACAATAACTATAAATTCCACAAACATCATCACAATGTGGATACATGGAATAACTAGTAGATCTTTTATTGATTATAGGCTGCAGCTTACAGGTCCTGTACTAAGAAGAGGTATACAGAAAAAAAAAATACTGCATTAAAGCTACAGTCTGAACAAGTAACTAATAGGTCTTTCACTAAATTCCTGTGCATTATACAAAAGTAATTCCGTACTTGATGATTAAGATATTTTTCACTAACTTTTTTTGTATTAGTTTGCATCACCTTTGCCCATGGTCTAGGAAGACATTTGGAGATAATGCACTTCTTAAACTGAAAGTGTCTCCACTTGATGAGGGGCGGGAAGCTGCTTTTCCTCCTATAAACAAAGTCTCTGCTTCTTTTATTTCCATGGCTCTCTTGTACAGCTCAGCAGCCTTCTCGAAATCTCCTCGTTCATAGCTTTGGGAGAGAAGTAAACCAAAATTTAACCAAATCTGCCCCACTAACTCATTCCTGTACTGAAGTCTGTAAAACAAAATACAATGAAATAGGAAAAAAAACAAACCCAAAAACCCAATCCCCCAACTTTGCTAATGCTAAGTTAACATTGCCTGGTGTTAGCTTGTGTCCTTCCAGGACATTTCGTTCAGCAAGAATTTCTGAAAACAAGGAAATAGAGAGGTAAGATAAAGGGCCATATAACCTTAACTCTGCCCTATTGGAGCTGGCAGTAGCCACTAGGAATTATCAGCATGCACTCCAGCTGCATTGACTGTGTTAAGTGTAACTGTATTGCATGGTGGAGGAATAGGTTGGAAGTTTGACTGCAATATGATGAGACCTGGATCCAAGTCCCTGCATGATTGTTGTCAAAAGAAAGAGGTGCATATGTACCTGAAGGGTATGTCTACACTGCACCTTCAGCCCAAAAGAAGCTACGCAATTGGAGGTATGCAAACTGCATAGCTTATTTCTTAATTTGGAGCTGTCTACACAGTGCCAAATTTCAAAATAAACCACTTTTCTGAAACATCCCTTCATCCCTGTGGAATGAGGTTTCCAGGGAAGTTGGAATAGCAAGCCTGTTATATTTTGAAATAACAGGCTTGTTTAAAAGACGCGGAATAGCTATTTTGGGATACCGGAAGTATTCTGAAATAGTGCCACAGTGTAGACGTACCCTAAGGTTCCAGTCTGTATCATTTCAGAGTGTAACCCTAATATAACGAACATAGCCAGTTACAAATACTGAATATATTTTAGCCTCCAAATTGCCTAATAAAGCATTTTCTTTTGGTCTAATTATTCACATTTTTTTTTATAGAAGTTCCATATGTTAGGTGATGGGGAAAAAAAGATTTGTTCTTACCTCAGCACAGCTAAGTTTTTTAGTGTTTCTCCTACACGAGGATGCATATGACCAAAGCTGTCTTCATAAATCTTTAATGCACATTCATAGAGAGGTAAGGCTTCACTGTGCTTTTTCTTTTTGGGTGGGGGGAGGAAAACACAATGAAAACCACTTGTTTAAAAAGGTATTACATGTACTATTTGGTGTCTGCAAACTATAGAGACCCATGTTAGACCTGACTTTCTTTGCTAAACCACAACAGTGTTTTGTTTTCAAAAGAACTGCCATATATTAATTGTGGAGTAGAAAGTCCACAACTAAAATCCTGTCTGATCTTAAACACATAGGCAAGGTCATACTTTGTCAAAATGCATGAAGGAGTGCCAGAATTTCAGTAGGTAATGCTCCCTCTTGATCACTACTAACCAATGCTTTAGGCATAGTTTTAAGCCAGAGGTCATGATATACATCTTTTCTTAAAAATCCCAGAGTATTTTTACAAGACTGAAGGGGTTAACAATCTTTCACCACAGCTACATTCCAATCAGTGCAATCACATTATCCCACTAAATGTTTTTTCAGACTGTAAAAATATACATGAGACTCTAAATTCTCTGAGGGTCTTCTTTTAAATTGAGTTATATCAGCAATTTTATATATAAAATTTCAGACAGGGAAAACCTACCATTTGACAATATAGAACAGCCAGGTTTACCAAGGCAGTAGCTACACTAGGATGCTTTGGACCAAATGATTTTTGTCGAATTTCAACAGCCAACTCATACAGAGGCACTGCCTTGTCAAGCTTTCCCTAGAAAACAAACCAGTGTTAAAATCCACCACATAGGCGTAGCAGGCCTAGGTACATGTATCATTTTTTTGTGAAAAGAGCTTAGAAAAGTTGTAATAGCTTTGGGAACAAGAATGGTCACTTAGACCTTGCAAGACTGGATTCCTAATGAATATGTACAATAATTCCAGTTGAACATAATTAATCCTCTGATGCCTTCAACTCCTCTTCCAGTCCTTAGCTCTGGTTATTTCTCAAGCATGTTCTTATCAACATGCAATTCCTCCCACCAGTACCTGAATCAGGAGAGTGTTTTAAAAAATTTGTTTCATTCCCGTCCTTCAAAAAAACAAAAAAAAATCCTGCTCCATTCCCTGTGTTGTATTACACTCCCTTACTACAAATGGCAGAGGAATGGGTTGATTTTCAGAAACTAGTTCTAATGGACCTTAATTTTACAAGGTTGTGGAAAGGGAAATTTAATAATCAGAAAATGTCACACATTTTAATTTTTCCAGCAAATTTGTTTCACTCCAGATTTGCATCTCCCTTTCTGAGTGTTTTTTTTTTAAACCAGGGGCAAGTTTTGGGCATTCTATTTCTGGAATATGGATGTTTGATATTTAGCATGAAATGGAAATTTAGGAACATGTACAAGGTAGTTTTGGATTTGTAAAGTCTGCAATTTTCTCTGAATTTCTTATAAGCATCAATCACCAGTTATGAGTTTATATCAAGAAGTAACTGTGAATAAGATCAGTAACTGTATATGGTCAAGTACCTGCCTATTCTTTATGTGCCTCCAACTCCAGTCCCTTTCCTTTAGCTAATTCCCCTTCTGTTTTCATTTATGTTCATCCAAAGGATTACTCAATATAAGCAAAGCAGTTTCTTTTTCTATCAGCGTTGCAGTCTGAAATGGGAAAGCTTGTGTGATCCCAACCCACTTCAGAATGCCACTGGAGGGGCCAGCAGAAAAACGCTTGGGCAAGAGCACAGGAATGCTGTAGTCAAGATACAAGTTTACAGGATTCTTCCAATTTAGGAGAAAATTTAGAAAATGCAAAAATGCAGAAAAAAACACACATCTACTATCAATCTACTCTGAATCTGAACTCTTTATTTGGAAAATGTAGGGTTCATATTCTGACTACCTGCACAACTTATAGATTAGAGCCCTGTGTGGATACAACATTTGTATGCACATCCAAATTGGTATACACAAAAATGAGGTGCAAATATCTGCATAGACATCCGCAGATGCAGATACCCGTGGCTATAAAGCGGATATCCACACATTTGCAGCGTTCTAGATACAAAATTTATATCTGCATCCACATCCGCAAAAATGAGCTGCAGATACAGATACCCGTGGATTTAGATGAGTATCTGTGGGTTTGCAAGGCTCTAACCATAAATTCCCATAGACAGGGATTCCCCTTTATATTAGACCAGTCAATTGACAGTTAACGTTTATAAAGTATTTTGAAAATATAAATAACTATTGCCATCACAGAGTACTCAGCAACAGAGTGCTTATATTTTACTGAACTGAGGTAGAAAAAGCTCAAGATATCCACAGAGGGAATTATTTATGCGGATGCTGGCTACTCCAAATGCGGTTGCCAGTTCTATTATAAATTCTCAGATGGCTGACAGAGTTCATATGTAAAAATTAGGAGAAATTACACTCAAGTGCCAAAAATATGGTGTCTGCATCTGGGTGGATTGGAACAAATTCTTTCAAAGGATGCTGTATACCAAGGAACGCAAAATATGAAAGTGGAGAAGAGATTCCCTTGCAACAGCCATAATGCTGGCTTTTTAACTGATATTTTTAATTTGTGGCAAATATAATGTCTGAATACATTTTCCTGAATGAAGTTAAAGGAAAAGTTTGTAGGTGACCAATACTCTGAAGACATTATTGAAGAACAGCTTATCTTTATTTATATATTTAAATTTGGTTTTTGTGCATTTCTGGAAGATGCTGATATTGGAACTCTTTTAGATACTCCGCATCTTTTGGGATGGAAAGTGCAAGACATTGTTATTTTAAAATGAAGTAAAAGACACACACACTTACCAACTTTTTGTAGAGTACTGCAAGGTGTTTCACGGTGTAAGCCAGTGAGGGATGATCAGGAGCTAGTGCTTTCCTCCTAATTTCTAAGGCTCTTTCATAGAGTTCCTCAGCTTTATCGTAGTGTTTCTTCTCATTATACAGAGCTGCCAGATTGTTCAAAGACTGTGCACAATCTGAGTGTTCTGGTCCCAAGACCCTCTCCCTCATTTCTAGGGAGCGCTTCAGAAAAAGTTCTGCTGTCCTATAAGCAAATTCACACAGCAATATTCCAAAAAAGATTAAATATGGGCATACCATCAAGGCTGCTGTTGTACCTGCAGAGGTGCCATTGTATTTTAATAGCAATTTCAGCTGCCTCTAGTGAAACAAATGTAACAGACCAATTCATTTAAATAGTCTTAGTGAGTAACCAAGCATAAGACAGTATATGGTTAGCTACTGTCTGTCTATGAAAGGGCTTATCTAGATTACACTAAAGTGTCGAAAGAGGATATACAAATTCCGCAGCAGAGATTTCGAAAGTGAAAGTAGTTTAGATGTGGCTTTTTCGGCGAGCCCCCCTCCCTCTGTTGAAAAGCCACTCTTCCTCAAAAAATGAGGTTTACGTGGCTTTTCGACAAGGAGGGGGGGGTGTCGCCAAAAAAGCTGGGTCTAAACTACTTTCGAAAGGGAGAGCAGAGCTTCTGAAAGTGAGATCAGAAGAAGATAAAGATTGTAGTTACAGATTTAACAAGGGTATCAAATGCAACCTTAGAGCACCAATACCAGCTGTCCAAAAGCTAGCACTTTAGGTCAGTTGGGTAGAATTTGTTTATTGAATTGCATTATCCTGTAACTATTCTTTAGGTCTGATCTGTACCTTTTTTATACAGGTAACACTCTTACTCATGTGGCTTTAATGTAACTCCTCCCAGGAGTAAAAATTTATGAAACAAGTAGAACGAGCAGGCAAAAGAACCCTGCAATGATGTCAGAATTCTTAAAGTAGCAGTTAGAACGCCCAGTGCAAACAATTGTAGACTGTAAAAGAAATAGGTTTATATACAATGGGCTCAGCTGCTATAATTTACACATTAGGATCTAACCTCAGCTCTCTCTGAATTAATTGTTTACGTGTCTGTTCTATCAAATGGTTATATATTTTATTACACTACTGTGGAGGCATGTTACTATCACACATTTACTAATTCCCTCTGAAAAAAGCAGTCCCCATAGAATCTCTGCATGCAATATCCATTACAGCTAGGTAGTTTGTCATCCTGACACACACACTTTCTATGCAACCCTATTCTTGTAACAGGTCAGTTTAGTAAATTGGAAATATCCATTTCACATTAGATGGAGAGAAGAACTAATACATACAATATGGGTTCAATCCTGGAGTTGTCCTGTAGGAGCCAAAGGAGTATTTCTTACATAATAGCTATGGATCAGGCTTACATTTACCAAAGTTGATACAAACAGATTCTCTTCTATCACTGATTCCCTTTGCTGCACCAAACTATAAAAATGACCTTTTAAAGGTTGTTTCAGAACTATAGCACAGTACTCCTTTTCAAAAAGCACTGAAAACTCATGGATATCTTTACTAGAATACAGTGTACCATTTTGCTCTCTATTAAGCTACACTAAACAGAGATCATCTGAAAAAATTGCAGATGAACTGAGAGACTGTGGAGTATACAGTGATCTCACATGACAGATTATACAGATCAAGCATCTATTGTCACTGACTCTGGTTTGACTGCATGACAGAAAAAACAAGAAACTACAAACATGTATCCACTGTTACAAATCAATTTTCATTACTAGCATTTTGTGTTACCTAGTGGCTCTAGATATAAACATTCTAGAACACAATGTATTTTGACTTCTGTGTTCCTCCACTGAGATCTTGATATTTGGATCTAAAAGGACTTAAAGACTTGGGGTGAATTCTGTGTTGCATTTCTAAGAGGCACAGCACAGAAGAAGAATAGAAGTTGAGGTGGCTTTAAGGCACTCTCCCACTCAAGGCTGCTTCAGGTATCAGAGAGGTTCTCAACATAAATTACACAACTCTGGAGCTCTAAGTTAAAGAACATCTCCAGGTTGCCCTGTGAGTTGAGCTTGCAGGGCTGCTTCCCTGACACATCACAACCTCTAAACTGGGGAATGCAAGGTGGTACTAGGAAGATAGTTTCATCTATGTCTTCTGCCTGTCCTGTGCTGGAGGAATTATCTCCCAACCAGTTATGTGGCTTTTGATGCCACTTTACGCTGCTCTGGATCTTTTGCATATCATAAAGGAATAAGAGCAGGGGCAAGAATCTCTTTTATAATATATATGCACATTTTATTCATTACTTTCCTTGCAGGACTGGAATTTTGAATACTATAAAATATATTCCTTGCTGTTAGAGTAAGAACTTTGTAAAGGTGTCTGATGTAACAGAAAACCAGTCTAGAAAGGACATAAAATACCCCATATATTTACAACTAGTGATAGTTCAATTTAGTGTAGTATTGGTAGTACATCAGTTAAAAAATACGAACGCAGTGATGTGGTAAATATCCATATGCCAGTGACACTAATTGTACAGCAGATTTCAGTTACTGTGAGTGAATTGCAGAATAGAAAATGGTAAAAGAAATTGGAAATTGCACTGTCCTTAGCATTTGAAAGTGTTTAGACTTATCACTGGGAATTTTTCATGCGGTTCTCTTACATCTAAAGGAGCACAGAATCTATGATAGTGTCACATACACACTACTTACTCCAGATTATTCTGCAGATAATAGAGAACTCCAAGCTCATTGAGGGTTCGAGCATTATCTGGTGTGTCTTTGCCCAATGTGAGCTCTTCCAGCTGCAAGGCTCGTTGACGTAGAAGAGCAAATCCAAACTAAAGCAAAGCACAAAGTTAGAAAGTCCATCTCCATCGCTTCAAAATTGTAACATCTATGACTGAAAATTCACTCCTGTGCAGTATGGCTCCACGAGGCCTTTGCACCAAACAGACCCCATGTAAGACCTATTTTGAGAATTATGGGTTGCAAAGGCCTTTTGTCGATCTGCGGCATGGGGTTGACTTATACCCAGAATGCCCCCATGAAATACATAACCTCAGTCCGCTATGCTCTGGTTTTGCCTTTTCTCTACAATATGCTCTAGTCTTCTAAAATTTTTCAGTCCAAACAGTCTGTTTCAATTTATTGCTTTAGCTCTTAACACAAAATGGAATTCAAACTGATGTCATCTAAAGCCATTATAAAATATTATTGGAGAGTTCTGTAAAGCTTGTTTTGGCAATACTTGTCAAAGTGGAGTGAGAATAAAAAGTGTGCTAGATACTGCAGAGACCTCTTTGAAACCCCCCAGCCCACCCCATGCTATTAGTTTTAATAAAAAATATGTGTACAGGCAGTCCCCGGGTTACGTACAAGATAGGGACTGTAGGTTTGTTCTTAAGTTGAATATGTAAGTCAGAACTGGCATCCAGATTCAGCCGCTGCTGATACTGACCGCCAGTTCTGACTTACATACAGATTCAACTTAAGAACCCCAAGTCAGCTGCTGCTGAAACTGATCAGCCACTGATTCCAGGAAGCCCGGGGCAGAGCAACTGTGCCTCGGGCTTCCTGTAGTCAGCGCTGGTCAGTTTCAGTAGCGACTGACTTGGGGACGCCTGGGGCAGAGCAGCTGGGGTGCTGCTGGGTTGGTCCAGTAGTGCCCAGAGCGGCGCTGCGGGACCAACCGGCAGCGCCCTAACTGCTCTGCCCCAGGGTCCACAACAAAAGCCTGGTCTGCTGGGGGGGGGGGGCACACTAGCTGCGCTGCGCCCCCCCCCCCCCAGCAGACCAGGGACACGGGGAGCAAAGCCACAGCGGCGGGGTGCCTCGACTCTGAGGCTTTGCTCTGGCGCGGGACCCGCTTTGCTCCCGGTGCCCCTGGTCTGCTGGAGACGGTCCCCGGCAGATCAGGGGCACCGGGAGCAAATCCGCAGCCGCGGCGGGGTCCCGCGCTTCTGAGGCTTTGCCAGAGCAAAGCCTCAGAAGCGTGGGACCCCGCCACGGCTGCGGGTTTGCTCGCGGTGCCCCTGGTCTGCTGGAGACGGTCCCCAGCAGACCAGGGGCACCGCGAGCAAAGCCGCAGCAGCGGCGTGTTCCCCCGCTTTTGAGGCTTTGCTCTGGCAAAGCCTCAGAAGCGCGGGACCCCGCCGCGGCTGCGGATTTGCTCCCGGTGCCCCTGGTCTGCTGGGGACCGTCTCCAGCAGACCAGGGGCACCACGAGCAAACCCGCCGGGGCTGTGGCTTTGCTCCCGATGCCCCTGGTCTGCTGGAGACGGTCCCCAGCAGACCAGGGGCACTGGGAGCAGCTTTTCTCGCCCCGGAGTTCCAGGTGGCTGACCGCTGCCTGTGAGCTCCGGGGCGAGAAAGCCCCGTTCGTAAGTGCGGAGCCGACGTAAGTCGTATCCGTGTAAGTCGAGGACTGCCTGTAATTGAAATCTTATGTAAGTTGATGAAGTGAGATCCTCACGAACAAGATTTTATTTTTCTTTCAATAACTGTGGTGGGAAGAGTTTCATTTTCATTGTTGTTTTCCATGTTGCTTCAAGTCTATATTTCCCAGGAGAGTTCTTGTAGCATGGGTGCTTCTCTTCCTCTATGATACTGAGCCTAGAACTAGAATCTCCCTAGGAGCTTTACAGCAGGTGCAACAAAAGGGAAAAGAAAAAAAAGAAAAAACCCACTGAAGCACCATAAGAGGAAGCACACTCTTGGCAGTGGTTTCAGAATAAAGACCTAAGTATAGTGGTTACAGACATTGTCACTAAGAATATAAAATCCCATTTAACTGGAGGCTGGAGCAGCCTCTGCCAATGGCATGCTGCCTAGGCCAGGCCCACCATAGACAGGGGCCTTGCCTGCAGTGGGCCCCACTGGGATGAAGTAGCCCCTTGCCTGTGGGAGGCAAGGAGCTGCTCCAGCACGTACTGGCTAACCAGAACCATTAAGGGTGAGGCTTATGGGTTAACAATTCACATTCCTAATTGTCACCACGGGGGTCATCTATGATAGTAAGCACTATTCATAGTAGTGGTGTAGAATTAGGCCCTCTGTTATCTCCTGAAGAGCACTTTCTCTAGTCTCCTTTCAAAAACATACGGTCTCAGCATGCCATCTGAATCCCCAAAATCTGGTATTTACAAGACTTCTATATCCACTTATTTATTTTTCATCTCTCACCACTATATTTCAAAAGCTTCAAGGGGTGGCCGAGTGAGTCTGTAACAGGAAAAACTTAAAAAACAACAAATAGCCTATAGCACCTTAAAGACTAACAAAACAAATCTGCATGATTTGTTAGTTTTTAACGTGCTACTAGACTTGTTGTTTTCACTATATTCCAGTTGTACTTGTGTACCTTCATTTCCAGTGAGGTTGAAAGAGCAGATATCAATGCAGCTCCTGAAATGGTTAAGCTGCCAAACTTTCAATTATCAAAAGCACTTAAGCATCAGATTTTTAGTACACCTCTTCAAGCATACTGTATCATCCATTCAAGAAAGCCACAGTTTGCCCCTATTTTTACCAAATTGCCTTTCCGCCTCGCTGCTTTCTGTCGCATCTTAAAGGATTTTTTCCTCAGCTGTTCAGCTTGTTCATATCTGAAAACAGTTATTTAAAAAGTTAGAAGAATACCATATATGGCAACAGTGTACATTTTGGGTTAAGATTTTCAAAATGAATCTAAGTGACTTAAAAGCATAAGTTCCCCTGAAAGTCATCCAGGTACTTTGAAAAAAATCACATTTTGTCAAAGATGAAAGAATGCTTATGACTGTGTTAGGAGTGTAACAGGATAGAAACGTTCTTCTGTTATCCCGCCCTTTTAGCCAGTGTTGTAATCCTGAGGTGAAGTGCTGATCAGTGGTGGATAGCATGCCTTAACTTCACCCCAAATGTAAATAGACAGAAGCTGTTTTCTGCAGAGAGAGAACTGCTAAGTAAGATGAAAACTCTAACAGCGATGCTAGAAACTTCCCAGTTTGAAGACGAAACTTAGGCTGAGCTATTTTGTTATTGTGACTGACCACAAAAGAAACTCCCCCCTCAAAGAGGAGTTTGGACACAACTCTAGAATTTGCTTTACAAGTGAGAGAGAGGGTAAGGATTCAGAATCTTGGTTTTCCATGATTTGGGTGGAGAGTAGTTTGCAGAGGAAGAAATTTGGTCTTTTTTCTCTAGAATTAATTTCAAGTTCAAGTGCTTTCTTCAAAGAGCCAATAGTACAAATTTTGCCAAGGAACTTTTTGACTGAGTGTTACCCAAGTACATTTCCAGGATTTCTCCACCACCACAACTGTGAATATGCTTTGGCTTGTGAGAAGAAAAGGGAAGACTCTGTCCTCCTCCCCTGCCCTCTAAATATCACTAGCTTACTTGAAATGAGCAAAGAGAAAGCATTTGCCTCAGAAGTGTCAGGATATCTTCCATATACTAAAGTATATGTTGGAGAAAAAGGATGGGTGGCTTTGTTATTAAAGCACTGGATTAGGGCAAGAGAGATCTGGTTCTGGTACTGACTCCATCACCAATTTACTATGTCACCTTGGAAATATCACTTCATCCGTGTGCCTTGGTTATTAAGGATTAATCATTTTGCTCATATGTAAAACTTACTTACACCATACACAGGGTGTTAAAAAAAACAAATAGGATTTGGATACATTTAGCCTTTGGAGAACCCATAGAAATCTGCAACCAGATTTATAAATTCCATCTATACTTTTGCCTGGAGCCAATAATTTGTTTTTGATGGATAAGTGAAATATCATTATGGTTTTTCCCCTGTTATCAATCACCCACATGGAAATAGGTCAGTAGACGAGGCTGCTGTTAACAAAACAAAACAAAAAAATACCACCTACCTCCTGCATTTGGGCTGGTAAGTATTCATGACTATTTTGTAAGGGTGACAACTGTACCAATACAAGGGCATTTAAAAAAACCCAATACTTTGGTATAATTGTATATTTTGAATACTGTACAAATATGTTTATTAATCCTTTTCTAGATCCCTAAAAGGTCTCTTCCTCTTGATACAAACACATAGTTCTCAATTATATTAATAAGTAGTTCTGCACATGCATCAAAAGGAAATTAAATCTGTAAAAAGGTATAATCGTAGAAACAAAGACAAAAGTAACAACCTCAAAAGATTTGCATGTTATGAAAAATCCAGGAAATCACCAATACTATCAAACTTACCTGTTCTGTTTTTGGTATAATGTTGCAAGTGCATCCAGTTCACGAGCAACCCTGGGATGTTCAGCACCATAAGCATTTTCAGAGATTTCCAGAGCCTGCTTATATAATTGCTCGGCATTTCCAAACTTCTTCCATTGCACATAAACTCCTGCTAGCTGATGGAGGGACTGTGCTACCCTGGGGTGATCTGGATCCAGTGCCGTCTCCCGAATTTCCAGAGAACGCTGAAGAGGAGCAACTGCCTGTAATAAAGGAGTTGAACAGGCAAGATACTGTACAAAAGCATGACAACAGAGAAAACCATATCAAGTGCTTAATATGCTCCGCTTAAATTCCTTGGTTGCTGTTACACAGTATTACTTTTGATTCCTAGATGCCCTTACCTGGCTGAGAAGGCCTAGATCTTTTAAGAATCTTCCCAAAGTCTCATAAAGATCAGCCAGACAGGTCATACTTTCCTCTGCCTCACAGTTTTTCTCATATTGCTTCAGAGAGTCAAAATACTCTGCTGCCATTGAACTCTTATCTTTTCCGACAAGCTGCCAGTAACTCAATAATTCTGCAAAATGCCCCCTGTTTTAACAAGAAAAATAAGAAAGAAGTAAAACACAGAATTCCACATCTCAGTGCTTGGAACCAGCTACCCAGCTGGATGGCAGGGAGCATGGAAAGGGAATATGCATGTCAGAGATTTTCCCTCATGCTGCAAAGCAGCTTTGTGAAAACTTTTGTAGTTCAACTGTCAGAACGACCCAGCTGTGGTCTCTCAACTATGGAGCAATGGAAGGACAGAGGGCCTCTGCATGACAGTAGATTCACTGCCTCACCCTACACACTACCATGCTCAGTGCTCCCACAAGCCAAGACCATGCCACACGGAGCTATACCTAGGTGCAACAGAACATCACCGGTTCCCATGCTTGAGTGCTTTGCACGAGCCAGCCAGGCAGTGTATGCCAGAAGTGGTACCTCACTAGACATCTCCCTATACATTTATATTTTGCTATTTATCACCACCTGTGACGGGGTGAGGTCACAGAAGACCCCTTGGGGTGCTTTCTGGAGTACTGATAAGGCCACTGCCACTCACCTGCCTGCTCTCTGGGGTTTCTCAATACCTGTCCTGCTGGGCCAGCTCCCTGGTCCCCCACAGCCAAGGCACAGAGCTGAGATCAGATGCTGAAACACTTCAGGTCCAAGGAAAATGCAATTTTGAACCCAGCTTCCTGGGATACCACTACTCAAATGGGATCAGAACCCCAGATGAATTATTTAGGTAAGCCCCCTTTAACAATGAAAGGAGAATGTACACACCAATTGCTCCCTCAGGTAGCAATTATTTACACCGGGCTTGATAGTAAGTAAAAGTGATTTTATTAAGTACTAAGAGTAGGATTTAAGATGTTGTAAGTGAAAAGATGCATAGGAAAGTAGATTACAAATTTAAAATAACAGAAAATGCTTAGCTAATTCTTAACGCTAAAACCACAGTACAAACTTATTACCAACTCACTCTAAAATTGTTTTTATTCCAGCCAACCTTCCAAACAAGGTAAGTCTCCTTTTCCCTGGGTCTTTAGTTATCCTCTTGTGTTTGCCACACCAGCCAAAGACACGGAAACTCCTAGCTTCCTATGGTTTTATAGATACCATCTTTCCATGGACAATTACTTGGTCCACTCCTACCAGTTGGGGTGCACATGTGACATCCTAAGACCAACCACTGCTAAAACTTAAAGGACAAAAGAGGGTGTTTACAGTTGGTCATCTAGACCAGGAGTGGGCAATAATTTTTTGCCAGGGGCCATTTCAGAAATTTTTTAAGTGGCCCTGGGCTGCACCAGAAGGGGCGAGGCCTCAAGCGGAAGGGACAGAGCCATGATAACTTCCCTGTTTCCCCACCCACAGACCATCATTGGTCTGGGGGTGGAGGAGCACATGAAGTCTTTGCCCCCCCGCAAAGGTTCCCCCTAGGTGCCCATGCCCCAGGGGTGGGAGGAGACTTCACACGCTCCCTCTTCTGCCCCCAGGCCAATCAGGGCTTGTGGGCGGGGGAGCGCATGTGAAATCACCCGCCCTGTCAGGAGCATGTGGCACTTCTAAGTGCTGCATGTTCCTTGCAGGGTGGAGGAAACTTTGTGCATTCCCCCAACCCTCATGCCCTAATTGGCTTGGGAGTGGCAGGGCCTCTGCGGGCTGGATCAATCTGTAGGCCAGATCCGGCCTGCAGAGGCCCTTTTGCCCACCTCTGATCTAGCCTTGATGGCTTTCATTTACACATTTAAACCCATAAACCATTCCATACTCCATATACCTAACTTTACACACAGGAATGATACATACACCGAAGTAAGACACACAGATCCAGCGGATTATGACATTAAGTATAATTTGTCCAAAGCACCTTTGAGTTAGGTATATCTGGGTCCATAAATCCATTTTCTAAAGCATGGGAAGGTGCTCCATCACACCACCCTTTCAGTTAGTACCCTTCAGCCAGTTTTCAACCCCAACCATAGGGCTGCATGTTGGTCTAATTTAAGTTCTTATATTACTTGTGCATTTTACCATTTTTTACTATTTTTTTAAACAAAAAATTAAAAGACACTGTTTATTTCATGTCTTTAACTGGACATTTCAATATGTGTTATACATACAAAGGCCCTGGATATTTCTGACCTTTTGTAAAGATTCTGAGACACAAAGAGGTTCAGCAGACACTTCTGTAGCTTCTGCTTATTGCCCTGCTGTTGGAAAAGCCAAGGAAGTTCATCTGCACTTCTCCAAGTCACTCTGCCTTGACTAATGGAAAAAACAAGGAACCAAAATTAAAACCGTTCCCATTAATAACATTTAAAATTATGGATCTGATTTGGAATATGGCTAATCATACTACTATATGGACAAACAAGCAGTTGGCCTCTCTTCTGACACCAATTACCTGACTTGTGTATGCAATTTCCCACCCTCTTTTTGCAAAAAGGAGGCCTATAATATGAAACTATTCACAAGAGCTTGAATCAACAATCCAAAGTTTGTCTTTGACTCTTTACAATATTAATTGACCTACAAAACTCATGAAACCCAGGGTAACACAAAAAGCAAAATGTTCCCAGGTTATTCTTACACAGGTCAGTGCACCCTTGTTTACTGACATATTTTACAAAAGAACCAAACTCTGGCCTGTGCATATCCTGAATTTCTAGACCGTGCTCAGGTGGTCCATTGTGAGTTGAAGAAGGTATTGTCTCCTCCATCACAGACTGCTCCTGCGTTCGCAGGCCTTTAGTACCTATGTTTCTTCTGTGTCCCCCCAATATGGCAATTAATATGACAACTGATTTACAGGCCCCGTTGCCCGTATCATCCATATCCCAACACTGTGTCAGTCCTTGCAAGTGCTGAAGGTAGAGAATTGTGCTCCAAAACCCACAGTGGGTATACTACTTCAGTTAGAGTTGGAAGCAGCTGTGGGACCTATTCCTAGGATAGAAGTGGCTGCATAAGTAATAACATGAACTGAACAGGATGGGGGGAGGGAGGGAAGTAATATCTGCTAAAAGACCAAGATTTCTTGCAATTTGAGGAATTCTGAAATACCTCAGCTGTGTGGCGAAGTAGTCTATTAGTTTTTCTCTGTAAGCAGACATTATATTTTGACCTTCTTCCATGTATTCTAGCCTCACTGTTTCCCAAGCCTGAAAGAGAGAGTTATAAAGTAATCAATATATGTTTGATACAAACTAACAATACAGGAGGCACACATGGGAAGAAAGGATCTTATGTTAAGACATATAAAAAAATCTTGTGCTGCTAAAGGGATCTTCAGATTGAAAGCCCATTAATTGTTTTTAAAAAGGAGTTAAAAAGAGATAAAAAGGCCTAAGGGATTTAAGAAGAGGAAATATATGGCAACATGGGAGAAGGAATGGGGAAAGGAGGGAGCCTGAACTTATTTTCTCACTAACAGTAATTTCATCGGGTCTTTTGTGTTCTGTTTAACCATGGAAACTGTAACTCATTTTGATGTCACTAACATAGTTCTCAAATGGCTTCCCAAGCTTTGTTGGGAAAGGGGAAGAGAATGGATGTTCAACTAATAATGTATATTTCCTTTTTTTGAAACTAGTGAATTTATACATTGTAGGCATTCAGCTACAGGTTTAACCTCTCTGGGCTAGGACTCTCTGGTCTGGCAGCATCCATGGATGTTGCTGGACCTGAGAGCCTCAGCTGCAGTGGTTGAGAGTGGCTGGGAGCAGAGCCTGACTGATGGGCTGGCAGCCCACAGGACCAGTGGCCTGGGGGCAGGGAGCACCAGAATGAGGCCGGCAGCCCACAGGGCCAGGCAGCCCCATGAGCAGGCTGGGGGCAGTAGAGCCAGGCAGGTAGGCCGGGGGCAGCACACTGGCCAGAGCGGTGGCAAGGAGGGAAACCCTGGGAGAATCCAGAGGCCCAACCTCCCCTACTCTGACATACTCCCTTGTTCGGGACTGCTCAGGTCCTGAGGTGCCAGACCAGAGAGGTCTGCATAAACAAAGCACTCTACTACCTTATGCTAAAGCTACAGATTTATCACTTGCTTAAAAATTATCATCCTACTTTCCCCTTCAATTACGGCTTGATTTTTAGTAGACAATATTTTCTAGAGTTAGTAATCAATGAAAAAGCAACTTGTGAAAGCTGAAGTTGAACAACACTGATCATTCTAGAAAGAGGTCTTAAGACTGTAGCCACTGAAATCAGCTCAGAACTGAAGCAAGAAAGAGTGGGAGAGAAGACAATGATGTAATCAAGACAAGGATATTATCAAAATTATACAATTTAAAGACTGGTATCTAGTTAAAAACAGGGGCTAGAAATTGCCCAACTGGCAACTTGGGATCTCCTGCTTTCAATGATGTAAAGCATTTATTTCTAGTCTTGGGAATTCTCTAGACCTTAAAAATGGTCACATTCTTTAGATCAGCAGTGCTCTCCAGCACTTGTGCAGAGCTTAATAAAGCACTGGTCCTGGACCTTAGAGCAATGAATGTTTTATTCCAAGGACAGAAAAACACAAACACTTAATCTGGCTTTACAACCCTTCAAACAGTCAATAATAAGGTAGACATAAACAAAAAAGACACTTTGTAAAGCAGGGGTGGGGAACATGTTTTGGGCTGGGGGCTGCTGACCCACCACAAAAATCAGTTGGGGGCCACACACAAATGACAACCCCTCCTACCCGCAAAAAGCCCTTATAACCCCTCACTGACATGGCCCCCGACTGAGAAGAAAGACACTCCCCACATTCCCACACCAAAGGCTAGGGGGGCCTTGGCTAGTAGATTTTCTGCGCTCCAATCATGCAGTGTGGTAGCAGGGAGGCTGGAGTACCAATGTAGGCTCCCCAATGCAGGGGAGGCCCTGAGCCTCAGGAACCGGATCCAGCTGAGGTTTCCCTCCCCTGTTGTAGACTAAGTCAATGACAAATACTTTTAAGGGATCTCTATAGAACGCTTGTATGTCTAAGGGAAGACAGCAGGCCATACTGTTTTTATTTACACTGTGGTAAATCTGAAGAAACATAAGTGGATTCAAAGTTACTCCTAGAATTACGAACAGAGTTTGGCCAAATATTTCTAGTTTAATTGAATGTATATGCACGTCTCCATATATGGAATCTTACCTGGAGGTGCTGAAACTTGAGCAAACCACAGCCATATGTCAGCATACACAGCTTGTGCAAACTGTGAACTAGGGAGGCTAACACAGCACAGGACAATCCAGGATAAAGTTCCATCAGTTCAGACTCACTCACTCCATTGTGGCTGACATGGATGAGACAGAGAACCTGTGCAGCCAAAAAATTAATGCTTTAAAACATTTAATAACTGCTCATGGAGTAACTCAGTTATACTGAATCCAAGGACAAATACTAAATGCCATGTTTTTAAATACAATATAGACTTCCTTGATAGACTGAATACACAAAGTGCATTGCACATTTACCACAGTTAGGGTGGAAAACAGGCATCACAAAGTAGTTCCAACCTAAATATTAAATTATGGATGTATAATTCAGGCAAAACTGTAACAGGTTACAGTAGTGACAGTCTGATGTCAATCCTACTGGCATCAGTGGAATGACTAAGGTTTATACTGGCATAAATAAAGGCAGTATTGGGCCCAAGATGGCTTTCAAGACAATGACTTCAGAAAATTTCCAAAAATATAAAAAACAATTATCTCTAGTGAACACTGTAACCCTAGTATTTTAGAAACAGTTATGTGTTCTTACCGTTAATACAAAAACTGGTCTGACAAATAGGGACTATTTAGACTGAACAATCCACATAAAAATTGATAATTTTGCAAGATAATCTTAGTTGTTTTACTACAGCAAATTAAAATAATATTTTACACTTCATAAGATGTTTTGTTGAAACAATAAGGGAATTTCGGAAATTGAAGCTGTTTGAGATATTATTCAGTACAATATAGATATCTTAATGTCATAAGAAATACATGCATCAAAAATTGCCTGCAAATACAATTGTAAATATTAATGCTTTCAGAGACAAATTTGTCCCTCATGTGGCTTCCGTGAGAATGGATTTGTCCATTAACTTTTTCTTCTTCTTCTTAGAATAACCCAAATCTTAGATCCTATCTCTGGAGTGTCTGTGGATCAATATCTTAACAGACAAAGCACAAGATGTACTACCAGATAGTGTCTAGTACAGAGCACCAAATCATACTAAAAAAACAGGATGACTGGCTCCATAAGCATCTGTCTATAAAGTATAGGAAAAAAAGTTACGCTATTATGGGAACTTCGATCTGAGAAGCATATGATAAAAGGCTCATGCTGACAGTTCTACAATATCCTCAGAATTTCTAAAATTATAGATGATCATTTCCTAACTCAAGAAGTGTAGCATTCAACATACAGGAATTTTATATTAGACCATCTCTTGACAGTTAAAGAGAACAAAGTAATGGAACTGATGATATGGGACTCAATAAATACAGAATTTAAGAAGGGTAATCTAATATTTAACATGGGTTTATGAAGAACAGATCTTGTCAAAGCGACAATATCATTTTGATTAAATTATAGGTGTGGATGATAAAGATAATAGTTTTGCTATAATATACTTAGACTTCTATAAGGCATTTGACTTGGCACTGCACATTTTGATTAAGAAATTAGAATAAAATAAAACCAACCTGGCACACACTGCATGGATTAAAAACTACCTGATAGATCTAAAAATGTAATTGTAAATGAAGAATCATTGCTGAGCAGGTGTTTCTTGTGGAATCTCCCAGAAACTGGTCCTTCACCCCATGCTATTTAACATTTTTATCAATGCTCAAAGAGAACACAAAATCATCTCTGTTGAAATTTGCACATGACAAAGACTGTTAGCCAAATTGCTAAAGAGTAAAAAGAACAGATCATACAGTATAATCTGGATTGCCTTGTAAACTTGAGTATAACGAAACAATATGTACTTTAATATGGCTAAAAGTAAAGTTACACATCTAGGAACAATGAATGCAAGCCATATTTGCAGGACGTGGGGCTCTATCCTGAGAAGCAATGACTGAAAAAACTTGCATCATGGTGGACAATCAGTCAAACATAAGCTTCCAGAACTACACTGTGGCAAAGGGCTAATGTGATCTTTGGTTGTATAAAGAAGGGACTATCAAGTAGGAGAAGTATTTATATTATCTTTATAGGTAACACTGGTGTGAGCACTGCGAGAATATTGCACCCTGTTCTGGTGTCCACAGTTCAAGAAAAAAGTTGATAAACTGGAGAGAAGAGCCACAAGAATGACCAAAGGACTGGAAAACCTGCTGCCTAGTGAAAGTCTTAAGGAGCTCAATCTATTTAGTTTTTCAAAGAGAAAGTTAAAGGATGACTTGATCACAGTTTACAAGTACCTACATGAAGAACATAACTTTGATAACAGAGGGTTCCTCAATCTAGCAGACAAAAGTAAAACAAAATCCAACATATGAAATAAGATGCAAATTTTTAACAGTGAGGATGAATAACAATTGGGACACTTTAACAAGGGTTGGAGAGGATCTTCCATCAATGGAAATTTTTAAATCAGATTGGACGCTTTTCTAAAAGATCTGCTTCAGTTCAAATAGGAAATAAAGGAAATCCTGTAGCCTGTATTCTGTTGTAGGTCAGATGAGATAATCACAAAAGTGGCCTTATAATCTATGAACCTATGAATCACCAACACCCCAGAAATACTTCTTTTAAAAATTTAATTCACAGAAACTAATCCAGAAGGAAGACAACATGTGTCTTCCAAAGTTTCTATTACACTGTTTCCTTACCTCTTTCATAAGGTGTTTATCTTTATCGTTCAACATGGACTTCTGAACTAATTGCAAAACAAGTCTGTATAATGATACCGTATCTTGACACTGGAAACACTGTTGAAGGATTTCATCAATATTTCCTGCACTCCCAGCACTGAGAGAACGAACAAGAAGAGCTTTTTCAGTATGTTAAATTTGACACCAAAAATGAATTTAAGCCATTAAAGAGCTTCATCTTGTGAGGTACTAAATGCCCTCAGCTCCTAATAGATTCAGAAGGTGTGAAGCACTTTGCAGAATTAAGACCCCAAAGAGCTTAATACCTGTATAGACAAACTGTAATATTTTAGTATTGGTCTAAGAATACAAGTACAATGATAGTAAAAAGTCCTATATGATTTGCTTAAATTTTTCTATGCTTCTATGATTAGACAATGTTTGCTGCAAGGTCTTGCTTCATGTTAGCTTTACAAATTAAGTTGTACTGTCTGCATTAAAAACTAAGCTGTGTCTTCTAGTAACTAAGTAATCCTTTGTCTGAAACTCTCTTCAGAATTGTTTGGTGTGAGTGGAGGCTCTGTGTAAGTGTGAAAGCTATCACATAATGCACAGATGATCAAGTGGGAACCTTGAAGATAACCAGGAAACATCCACTCTCTGTCTCTTGCTTCTGTTTCTCTGACTCAGGGTCCTACCGGGTCCGAAGCAGCTCCTCCTTCCTCTTGGGGTCTTCTGCCAGGTTGATGGTGATCCGCACTGGCCGCAGGGTTTAGCAGCTGTCCCGCTCCACGCCCGTCCCCTTCCTCTGTGGCGGGCGGTCCTTTTGAATGGACCCGCCGCCGGCGGGAACATCCTGATGCACCACGTCAGGGATGACACGATGTTCTGTCCTGCCGCTCTCACTTCTCTTTCCCTAGCCCCCTCCTAAAGCAGCCATGCGCCAGCGGCCTCACTCCTGCCACTTGCGCGCCACGGCCTGTATTGGGCGGCCTCCCCTGCCTTCTGGGAAGCCGGCAGGGGTGGGCTCAGCCTGAGTGCGGGTTGCCCCAGACCTGTCACATGCTTTTCCCCCTTTAAGGGTCCACCCCCCCCTTCCCTCTCTGCTATCCTTGAAAAGAAATCTGCATTCTGGTGATTTTTCCCCGGCTGGTGGACTACCTCAAAGCAGTATGGCTGTAAGGCTAAGTACCACCTCATGATACGTGGGTTCGCATCTTTCATCGATTGTAACCACACCAAACGGGCGTGATCTGTTATTAATCAAAGTTTATTGCCCCACAGGTAATATCGTAGGAGTGCTACCACCCACCACTGCCAGGGCTTCTTTTTCAATAATTGAATATTTCTGTTCTCGTGACAGCAGTTTCCGGCTGACATACAGTATGGGGCGCTCTTCCCCTTGACTCTCTTGGGTCAATACTGCTCCGAGGTTGACTTTGGAGGCGTCTATATGTAGGGAGAAAGATTTTTCAAAGTTAGGTTGAATCAATACTGGGACCCGTGTCAGTTGATCTTTCAACTTTTGGAAAGCTCTCTCCGTTTGAGGGGTCCATTGTACCTTTAGCGGGCTTGAGTGTTTTGTTAAATCAGTTAGCAGGGCGGCTATCATTGCAAACTCGGGCACGAACCTCCGGTAACAGCTGGTTAATTTTGGAGTGCCTCAATTTTACTCAGTAAGGGTTTTCGTTTCCCCCTTCCTACCGTATACCCCAGGTAGGAGACTTCTTGCTGTCCAATGTGGCATTTTTTTGGGTTGGCTGTTAACCCCGCTTCTCCCAGGGTGGCCAATATCGCCTCTAGATATTGCAAGTGGGCTTCCCAGGTGGTACTATAGATTTTGATATCATCTATATAGGCCGCAGCATAGCCCCAGTGTTGTGCCAATAGTTTGTCCATCACGCGTTGAAATGTGGCGGCCACCCCATAGAAGCCGAAAAGCATCATCATGAATTGGTAGAGCCTGAAAGGGGTGGAAAACACGATCTTTTCTTGGGCGTCGGGATATAGGGGGATCTGCCAATACCCTTTGGTCAGATCTAAAGTCGAGATGTATTGGGCGTGACCCAGGGGCTCTAACAGCTCCTCTACTCATGGCATGGGGTACGCATCAAAGTTAGAGATTGCGTTGACTCATCAGAAATTGATACAAAAAGCACACTGTTCCATCTGGCTTCGGCACCAACACGATGGGGCTACGCCATTCGCTGTTGGACTCCTCGATGATCCTCCACTTCCTCACCATCTGCAATTCTCCCCATACCATGTCCTATCATCAGGCTTTCGCAGGCCACCCACTTTTTCAGCAAGTTAACGTGGAAGATCTGGGTGTCTTTCTTTTTCCCAGAGAGACGCACCTCGTAGTCTACCTCTCCGACCTTTCGTAGTCCTCGAAGGGCCCTTGCCATTTTGCTAACAGCTTCGACTCTCAAGAGGGCAACAATAGCAGTACCCGGTCTCCCGGTTCAAACTGCCGTGCCCTATCAGATCTGTCATAATATCGGGTTTGCTTCTTTTGGCTCTTTAGTAGGTTCATCTTTGTGAAGTCTCCCAGGCGGCATAACCTTTCTTGCAGCTGTATGATGTACTGCACTGTGCCCTGGCATCTGGTTGCCTGCTCCTCCCCGTCCTCCTTCAGTAGGTCTAGTATTTCCCTGGGTTGTCATCCATAAGGTAATTTAAAAGGGGAAAATCCAGTGGAGGCCTGGAGCATTTCCCGGATGGCGAATAGCAGGGCTGGCAGTAGTTGGTCCCAATTCCGAGGGTCGTCCGTCACAAAGCACCGTAACATGGCCTTCAATGTTTTGTTAAATCTTTCCACTAGGCCATCCGTCTGAGATGTGAGACGGCTCCCACGTCATCTTTTTCCTGCGTACTAGCTCATCTCGGACTAAAGTTTGTGCCAACCCGGAGTCTACCAATGCCTTGGCGGGTCTCCCATCTATTTGGACTGTAGTTACCACTCTGGTGCCATCTTCCAGATCCCCAGCCAGGCCCATTACCACCCAGTGTCTAAGGATGCAGTCCATCAGAGGACGCTCCCTCCTGAAATGCCCTTCTTGACTGTACTGATAACAGGCCCCTCATGTGGGCCCCTCATGTGGTGGGTCCTTTCCTCTCTCCTCCTTCTTTAGACTCTTCCCCTGTTCCTTCCTCCGTCTGTCCTTCGAGCGGTTTCCCCAACCAGATGGGAGCCAGTTTTTGCACGTCGCTCTGCCCGCTCCGGGGAATTACCAGCATCTCCCATCCGTCCTTCCTCCAACTGGGGTGGACAGCCCCTACCTTCTTTACCGACATAGCTTCCTTCCTGCTCAACTCTTCCATCCCTTCTGCAGCGAGGTGGGCCTCCATTAGTGCTATCACCTCACTAAGGGTGGTGGGTTTGTGTTTACACACACACTTCTGGCCTTCCGTGGGCAGAATTTGGATGAATTGTTCTAACACAATCGCCTCAGCTACCTGGATACCTGCCTTTTGCTCCAGCTCCAGCCAATGCCAGGCCACCTCCCGGAGTCTTTGGGCCACCGCTCGAGGTCTCTCCCCTGGTGCAAAGTGTTCCTGCCAGAATCGTTGGCGGTAGGTCTCTGCTGTTATCCTGAGCTGGTCTAGGATTGCCTCTTTCACTTTGTAGTAATGGAGGACATCTTTGCCTGACAGGCTATGGTAAATCATCTGAGCTGATCCCGACAGGTAAGGTGCTATAAGGGCGGCCCAGTGGTCTTCGGGCCAGTGAGTGGCTGTAGCTACTCTCAAAAGTTGTAAGGAATGCCTCTGGGTCGTCTCCGGCTCCCAACTTGGAGAGCCACAAGGGTAGCTGTAAGTTCCCACTAGTGCTTCCTTCCCCAGCAATCCATTGTCCGCCACCTCCTCTCCTCAGGGTATTCGATTGCTGCAGCCAGCGATCTTGTTGCTCAGCCAGTTCCCTCAATAACAGTCTTTGCAGCACCTGACATTGGGCCGCCAGCTGTTGGATTAACTGCAACTGCTGCTTTTGTTGCTGGCGTTGGCTTTCACTTACCCATTCCAGAAATTTATTAGGCTCCACACTGACAGTTTGTGAGTTCAATAATTGTCCTGTCTTGACAAAAAGCTCAAAGATAACACTTTATTCCTTATTGGGTGTGGCCCCCTGCCTGTGGGATCGTACCCACATTCTCCACCACATGTGACGGTTTTGCTACTATCCTGGGCCCCGAGCCTGCATTCGGGAGGTGGGTCTGGCTGCTCCACCATCTTTTACAGTACTGTATGGGCTATACCTGCGCGTTGAAGTCACTGGTCTCTGAAGTTCCTTAGAGATGTGCCTTCTTGGCACTGGTCTCACTGTCCCGATATACCCTCGCAAGGGGAGGTACAGGGACCCAGACCCTCCCTCTCCACTGGGTTCCAGCCCAGGGCCCTTAGGTGCAGGGGTCCGTTCCCACTACACAGCTGAAGGGGTGACTCCCCGAAACTCGTCAGCCCACGGGTGCCAATACCGTCGTGCCCTGGTCTGCTTCCTACTCCCGTCTCTGTCTCTCGCTCCTGTTTCCCCGACTCAGGGTCCTACTGGGTCCGAAGCGGCTCCTCCTTCCTCTGGCTCCGGGAGTCCTCTGCCAGGTTAGTGGTGGTCCGCACTGGCTCTGGGGTTTACCAGCTCCGGGCTCCCACCGCTGCTGTCCCGCTCCACGTCCATCCCTTTCCTCTGCGACAGGTGGTCCTTTTGAATGGACCCGCCGCCCCTGAGAGCGTCCTGATGCATCGCGTCACGGACGACATGGCATTCTGTCCCTCCGTGCTCTCTCCTCTTTCCTCCGCCCCCTCCTAAAGCAGCCGTGCACCGGCAGCCTTGCTCCGGCCGCTTGCGCGCCGCGTCCTGTCTCGGGTGGCCTCCTCTGCCTTCCAGGAAGTCGGCAGGGGTCGGCTCAGCCTGAGTGTGGGTTGCCCCAGTCCCGTCACAATGCGCTATGTTGCTTTTCATGTTATACTTTCAATAAATGTGGCATACTGTATTGCCTTTTTCTCTGAAAAAGATCCCATGTGCTTCTTATAAGCATGACACCTGGACACATCTACCAACTAATATTAAATAATCATAATAAAGCAGGCAATGGAATGAGAATAAGAACATCGTATCATGTAAAAAGACAGAAATGTAAAACGGGATGCTGCTATTTTAATACATTCATAAGGAGTCTCTCCAGTACCAACTACAAAGCAAATAGTTAAACAATAAAGATTAAACAGCAATTGTAAAGCCACCAATTACAAGTATCCTTCCTTAGAGTCTCTAAAGTCAGATTGCTGGTCTTAAAGACGATATGTGCTAGATCAACCACAAGTTGCTGTACTCAGTTATATGCATTGATACAGTAGGAAACATGAATCCTCTCCACTTGCAGGAATCACAAGATGAAATTTTATGTCTTGTATTGTGCAGAAGGTGAGACCAGAAGATTATAGTGGCGCTTTTCTGGTCTTCAAATCTTATGGGTTCATCTATAATGGCCCCAAAGTTGAGACTACGTGGGTGTGAAATGTTCTGTTGTAACTATCCTGTGTAGATACTGCTTGCACAAACAAAAAGGTACTTAGTTTCTGTTAGCATAGACTTGTTTGAAGAATACTACATTAACATGCACTAGAGATCTTTTAGTTCACACTCGCAGCAGCATTCTCATGGGTCATTTACAGCACAGCACCAGTGGATATTGGAGTTTACATCCCCACAGTGCACACTGCTGTAGACATAGTCTACACTGCTAAGCATCAGGTACATCAGTAAACCCAAAAGCCCACACACAAAGCTTCCTTTATTCCCTTTTCAAATATTAATTGGGGACTGACAACTACAAAAAGAGCAGTGGAACAAAAGGATAGAGAGACCGACCTTGATTTGGTCCTTGGATTCATAACAGGGAGAGGATCATATACATTTATTCAGGTTCAGTGGGTAGAGATTCCCATTTTGATGCTAAATGTTTGGGTTAGATCATTAATTCTGTATAGCTCTGTTTTCTTTTTTTTAAATGTTGAATGGGGAAAATAATTTCATATTTTCTTCTGCTAAAACAGTTTAATCTGAACAAAGAATAATTCAGTTTCAAATGAACATTTTCTGATACACTGATAAAAGCAATTTGTATTTCTTAAAACTACAGACTCACACAATGGCAGGTCATCTCAACTTACCTAGCAATCATTTTGCCCAATAGAGTGACATATAAAGCATTGCAAGTTGTGGCAGAACGACAGTGTTTCTCAAGTTTCTTCTCCTAAGACAAGTTTAAACAAACATTATAAGCCAATGTAATACTAAGCGCTCTGAAGAGTTAAGAATTTTGACACTAACTCACAGATTGTGGATGTTAAAAATGCACATCATGACAGCACAATTAGTGTACAAAATGTTGTGCGTTTTTCCATGAAGTGGGATACCTACATGGAGTGGGAAGCTTCCTTTCAAGTTAAGGATTAAATAGGGCTAGATCATCTCAGGAGACGATCAGCACCTTGTTAAGATTAGACTCTATGGATAGGCTTCAAAATGCTTGCCTTGGACATGTCCACACATTTTTACTGCAAATACATACTATACTAAAACAGGAGGACATGCCTGCAGAAAGATGGGTATAAGTATCAGTCCCTTACTCATTATTTATACTAGTCCATTTGAATTTAGCGATATCTGCTTATGGATAAAAATATTTACACCAAATCCTGTTCTGGAGTAGAATTTTGTAAAATGGCTATGATTAACTAAATAAAAACACATTTTTTCTTGTTTCTGAAACATTAACAAAAATAAGTGTTTCTCAGCTCATTTTACCTCTCCACATCTTTATTGAAATTTATACTAGAGTAAATTACTTTCAACAGAATTACAGCAGACATACCTGTTCTTTGGTCAATTTAATATTGGCACAGCTACATACTGCACTAATGAGAGATTTCACATCCTTAGAACTCAGTGGTTCCAGATGAAGAGTTGGCCATAACCTTTTAGTGAGAGAGAACAAAATTACATTCAGCTCCAGTAAAATAGTATGTGAAAGAAAAGATATCCAATTACTTGAATTGGAAAAAAAAAGAAGATATCAATGCAGAAGTCTGAAACTACACTCTTTTGCTGTTAAAGGATTTTAATAATACAAAATCACAATTCTGTTTTTAATCTTACCCTATAATGGCTGACTACATCAAAGTACTAGAAGCCCACAAGTGCATATGTCAATGTTTAATATGCTTTATAATATGTGCAGTCTGGAAAATCCAAATCCAAAGTTCCTACTGACTACATCGGGTACAAAATCAGATGCAGATTTTGTTCTGCAACATATATATATCGATATCTGTCTCTATCTCTATATCTAGACACACACACACACACACACACACACACACACACACACACACACACACACACACACCATAAGTATATTCAAACCCAGGCTATTTTGAAACCTCTCCAAAGAACAACATACCTCCATGCCTGCGGACATGTTTCCACATTCACGGATACAATCACCCTCACATTCACTGGCAGGGGGTCTATCAGCCATTTCATATGTTTTTCAGCTTGCTTAAAAACAAATTTCAGACAATTAATTCAAAAGTGATTAAAAACAAATTATTATCATCTCATTAACTGTTTAGCCCAGTAAGAACAATCTTATTGCTTCTGTTCTTTTAAAATTATTCAGGACCATGCTTTTGATAAAGAGCCAAACTCTCCTTTCTTGTGCACCAGTGTGGTGACAACTTACATAGTTGGCATAGTATCATGTAGAGTTTTGCCAATTGACGACTGCACATGTACCCAACCCACAAAGCATTCCACAATCTTGGAGCCCTCAGTAGATAATGCAATGAGATAGATCAAAAGGCAACATCTAGCAAATTCCAGAAATACCAAGTTTTTTGGCTAACACTAATGATAAATTAATCTATCTAGTTAAATAGCAAATTATTTTCTATATATTTTCACTTATAGCAAGCTTATTGTTTTACTGTCTCACTGTCACTACTAAGCTGCTATATCACTTCTAGTTTGTTTTGCATTTATAAAGGCCAAGCAGGCTGGAAATGTACCTGTATTTGGTCAATAGAGTCAATAATTATGATAATGCTGCCTTGATGACGAGCAGAAAGTTTTTCCAGCCAGCGAGGAAACTCTTCCAAAAGCTTAGCTGGATCCAGCGTTAAAGGTGACACTAACCAAGAATGCTGCATGAGCTGCAAAATTATAAACATGCATAAAAATACTCCATCTTAAAGAATGCTTAGGAGATTAGGGGAGTGGGACAGAAAGAGACAGGGGGACATAGGACAACATCATTCACTTCTGGGAAGAGGAGTCCAACCAAGCCCATACAAGTTGTTTTCCCTTCTCTGCATATAAGGAGAAAGAAATTTAAGAAAAGAAGGATTTTTAAAAAAATTGGTGTGTATTTAATTTTAGATGGACAATATCAGGTTAAAAACCCCCCACCTTGGGAATAAGAGAGGTGGAAAATGTATAAACAAAAATGTGCAGGCTTTTAATAACACAGTAAAGAGTTGATTTCACTTTTCTGAAGGGCTCAGTCCTATGAGGTCCTGAGTGCCCTCTTTTGAAGATAAAAGGAGCTCAGATCCTGGCAAGATCAGACCCCTAATTTATTCCACCCATATCAGACACGTATTTCTAAAACAATTTAAGATATTAACGCAATAGTCCAGCTACAGTGTGGTCTAACTAGCAAATGCAGCTTCAGGTTTTTCAGTACACAAACAGAATAGAAATCACCTGCTTCTTTCCTTAGCCAGATGGCAGGACACAATAAAAAAGCTTATGAGAGCTTTCTTTATAAAACAATCAATATTTTCCACTGGAATAATAATTGATAATGTAATTATTAAAAGCTCCAGAGATGACATTTTTAAAAATTCCTTATCGATGATCAACTCAACAAAATAGAGTAAATCATCACAGCCCTTCAAATTCACAGATATCTGCTTTTTATCCACAGGTATCTGCATCCATGGCTCATTTTTGTGGATGTGATTGCAGATGCAGATACACATTTTGTATCTAGATCCCAACAAATTTGCAGATATCCACTTTTATCTGTGGGTATCCACGGTTCATTTTTGTGGATACAGATGTGGATATAAAAATTTGTATCCGTGCAAGGTTCTATAAATCATCATCTGAATCTCTGTGATTTGGCACAGATAGGTCCATGAGAACTTTTAAAATAGATTCATACACACACAAAATAATAATGCTACACATACTAAACAATAACAAGAGTACCTTTAAAGTAAGTCGTTTGATTATTAGTGCGGATTCTGAACTGGTAGACATGGGCCTCCCAACAAAATGATAGAGAATTAGTGTGTTTGGTGAATGCTTCTGTTGCAGTTGAATCCTAATGAGGCAAAAAACCCACACATACACACACATTTCAAATAGCTCACATTTTGCAAATATATTCTTATTTCCAATAATTATTATCGTAGATTTGTCAATTGTAAAATTATACATCTTAGTTTGGCATGTGCAGTATATACATAATAAAATAAGTCAGACAATTTATCATCCATAATAAAATATTTTACATCTGAATTTTCATTTTTGGTCTCCATTGGACTAGAGCAGTGTTTCTCAAAGTGCTCCGTGAGCTTGCTTTGGGAAAGCCGCTAGTGGGCCTGCACCGCTTTATTTACCTATTGGGGGAAAAGCCACAGAGCCTTGTGGCTGCCATTGGCTCTGGTTCGCCATTTCCAAACAAGGGGAGCTGTTGGAAGTGGCGTGGCCCCGGCTGCTGCTTCCTGTGGCTCCCCCTGGGCTGGAAACAGCAAACTGTACCCAATGCGAGCCAAAGGCTCCATGGCTACTAACCCTTAGGTAAACAAAATGACCCTACAGCAGCGTTCCCAAAGCGGGCCCCCAGAACACTTTGAGAAACACTGGACTAGAGTGGACACATCCACTACATTGCTTGGGGAAGGGAAGAGAAGGGTAATAAGTGATCTGGTGGCATCAGCTTTCAAATGTTACTAATCTGAATTCTGCCAATTTATTTTATGGCTGCAGGTTCAAGCATAGATCATAAGTGACTATAAGATACACTTCTGCAATATGTTTCTGGGTTTGGATTCCCATTTCCATGTACCTCAATGGGGGAATTTAACCGAAGTGAAGCATTTCTTTGTGACCTCACACCCCTCACTTTCAGAACAATGAACTGATTCTTCTGTAAGGATTCTCCATGGCACTGTCCCCTCTGGGCTGTAACTGGTTACTAAAAAGGGGAATAACTATTCAAGTGTTAATAAAAAGAGAACTAAACTTTACAGGGTTGCTTTTGGAACTTTCAGTATTTTCTAATGTTGGTTTCTCCAGCTACCAATCTGATATTGTGCTAGTCTTGTTTCAGGTACAGTTTTACAATATATTAACCATTTAAAACATACCATTTTGATAGGAGAAGGGATTTGCCAGAGCCCGGTCCTCCAGACACAAGAAGAGGTGGGATAGGTGCTGGGGCTGCCACTAGATCATTTAGACGTTCATAATACTGCAAACACAACAATTCAAGTTACAAGGGCCCCTGTATTAAAGAAATACACATACTGATTAATTCATATATTGATTAATTCAAATACTGAAACACACCCTTAACTTTAGGAATGTTTACTCCCATGGAGTTCAAGGAGACTATAAAACAAAATACATGGATATAGAGACAAAATGGTTTTGTTTTTGCTTTTTTTTTTTTTAAATGGGAAAGGAACAATGGAAAGTGCTATAATAACTAAAAACTACAATTTAATACCTCTTCCATAAAAGTTTAAAAGTAGAAAATAATTTTTAAAAATTAATTTGGCATGAATTTGTAGTACTAGTAAATGTGAATGACTAGTGTCACTAGTAGAGGAAGATCAAGTACAAGGAAGCATATAATTCCCCCTGCAACTCTGCTATCATTCTGCAACTTTGGCCAGCCAGATCCCAGTTGCCCTCCAGACTCGGGTTTCATGAAAAATGTATTGCCAACTGGACTAAATTATTGTGTTGTAATGAGGTGAGCAAATGTCCATTAGGGACGAGAGTGAGACAAAAATTCATTTTGACATGTGACAAGGCAAATGTGAATGTAGATCTCCAAGAAAGGAAGGATGGTCCAGTAGTTACTGCATGGCTGTGTCTAGACTGGCCAGTTTTTCCGGAAAATCAGCCGCTTTTCCGGAAAAACTTGCCAGCCGTCTACACTGGCCGCTTGAATTTCCGCAAAAGCACTGACTTCCTACTGTAAGAAATCAGTGCTTTTTGCGGAAATATTATGCTGCTCCGTTCGAGCAAAAGTCCCTTTTGCGCAAAACTTTTGCGCAAAAGGGCCAGTGTAGACAGCTGAGATTTGTTTTCCGCAAAAAAGCCCCGATCGCGAAAATGGCGATCGAGGCTTTTTTGCGCAAAAGCACGTCTAGATTGGCCATGGACGCTTTTCCACAAAAAGTGCTTTTGCGGAAAAGCGTCCGTGCCATTCTAGACGCTCTGTTCCGAAAATGCTTTTAACGGAAAACTTTTCCGTTAAAAGCATTTCCGGAAAATCATGCCAGTCTAGACGAAGCCCATAGGTTTAATTCTCTGCTGTGCCAAGACTTCTGTGACACCTTGGGCAAGTCACTCAGCCTCTCTCAGTTACCCATCTCTAAAATGGGGAAAATAGCACTGCCACACAGGGTGTTTTGAGATAAATACAGGCACTCAGATATTATATTGATGGAGGCCACACATAAGTAATTATGACAGATAGCCAAGGACAAAAAGATAGTACTCTAATATTCCATGCCACCTATTTCTATAAGCAGTTAGACTTGATCATATGGAACTGGCTATTTTTAAAAGCTACAAATTATTACAGAGCCAGAGGTGCAGAATAATATGAAGAATAGCAGAGCACATTCCTTACAATTCCAAGAAAAGGAATCATCTCTATGTAACTTTTTAATTTCCATTTCTAAAATAAATTAGACAAATTTGCTGGAAAAACAGCATTTAAACTTCTCTCTTCCAGTTTTCATCTCTATTGGAGGCAGCAGGTCAGACAGTGTTAGGTCTGCTAGTAATGTAAGGGACTCAATCTATAATGGGAAATGGACAGTTTTCCAGGACTATCTCCCCACATTCATCCCTACCATTACATTTTTGCATGCCAAAACCCCGTGGAAGAGATTCCCTTCCACTACAGCCTGAATGCTGCTGTGGCAGTGTAGGCCAGGAGGTTCTCAAACTTCATTGCACTGCGACCCCTTTCTGACAAAAAAAACTTACTACATGACCCCAGAAGAGGAGACTGAAGCCTGAGCTTACCCAAGCCCACTGCCCTGGGTGAGGCAATCACGGGAGCAAAGCTAAAGCCCAAGAGCATCAGATACAGGCAAGGGGACTGTAACCGGAGGCACAATGCCCAGGCCTGAAGCCTTTTTACCTTAGCTTCGGCCCTGGGTGGTAGAGCTCAGGCTTCAGTTTTAGCCCTGGGCCCTAGAAAATCTAAGCCAGCATTGGAAACCCCATTAAAATGGGGTTCCAATGCTTTTTAGGGTCTCAACCTACACTTTGAGAACTGCTAGTGTAGAGGACCCATAAAAGCCCCTAAGTCAGCGGTTCCCTCAGTACAGGCACCGCACAGTTGACGGCTCACTTAGATCTTATCTACACAAAGAAATTGTACTACTAATTATTCCCATCTGATGTTAAAGTTGTACAACTCCTTGGTGTGAATGCAGTTATAGGTATCTGGTGTTGCTTATTCCTGTAAAGAGTAGAAGAACAGCTGCTCTGGTATAAGACAGCTTTATGTTGCTATAATTAGGGGTTACATTGATCTAACTATTTAAGGGGAAAAAAAGCAAACCTTAACCAAAACAGTTCAATCAATATAAAAATTGTGGGTAGACCAAGTCTAACACAAAACCACTTGCAAGTCCCAGAACAGGGGGTGAGGTCATAGTGCATGGTACAACAGCCATTTTGAGAAGCTCCAGGTAACAAAGTTGCTCAAAGTAGGGATGTTAGTAGTTAACCAGTTAACCAGTGGGGGCTGCAGCAGCCCCTTATCCATCTTAGGCAGGGGGCTGCTCCAGCCCTTCAGGGCCTAACATGTATGGGGAGCGCTCCAGTCAGTCTGGAGCAGCCCCTATACCCAGTGGCAGCCCCTATACCCAGCCCCTATACCCTCCCTTTTAATTGGTTAATTGGTTAAACTTAATGTTTAACCTGTCTAACTAATTAAATGAGATTTTACATTCCTAGCTCAAAGGCATCTTAGGGAAAGCTGCTTTAAATTAGAGCAGTTCCCTGAACTTCCTAAGTTAAAGCATGGGCCATTTTGGCTCCAAGTCAACCCAGAATCCCAGGGACAAAATGATGGCTTAAAACCACTTTTGCCCCTCTGTCTCTGCTCTGTACATATGTACTCTGCAGCTCCAAGAGGGGCAAGCATGCATTGTCAGCCAGTTCTCCGAGGAAGCCCAGCACCAGATGAATGCACGCTGACTTAGTCAATCAGCAACGTAATTCCACACCAGAGGCACTTTTCACAGATACCTCTAGATATATTAATTCAGTCTTTTCTACGTGTATCTGGTTTTGACACCACTAGTTTTATAAGGGCTTACAGGTGAGGCACTTCAGGAAGTATTGAGCATTTCAGTACCCCTTATTTTTAATTTTACCATGTCTCTCACATACAGGCTCAGATACGTTAAGATTGTGGGACTACGTGTTAGTCTTTTCATTATACAATTCCAACAAACCTAAATTTGTGTATTAAGATAGGACTTTCATTTGCTTAAAAAAAGCTGTTTGAAGCCTTTTGACTTCAAAGTATGGTGCGTCAATCACCTTCTAAAAGTACCCCTTATATCTAGCTGGCATGCTATTATGGCCACTTTTCTGTCAACGGAGAAACAGAGGCCACTTCTTCATCAATGACACTTTAGCACAGACATAACTGGCATTGTTCCAGAAACTAAATGCACCTATTTTCCCCTCTAGCCTAAGGTGTAAAAGCACCACAGTTGTTCTCAAACACTGCTGCACATGAAACAGACACACATTTATTTCCCTTAATCAATAGGCATTTCTACCTGCTTACTTTTTCAAATCCTAATTCACATGTTGAATGAGATGCCTGTTGGAAAGCTTCCATCTGTTCTTGTTCATCGTGTGCATCCCACAGTACATCTCCAAACACTTCCTCTTCCGGGGCAGTGGAATCCTCTTTACTACCCAGATCCTTGCCTTCTACTTCTGAACTTTCACAGCCCAATATATCCTATGTAAGTAACAACCACATGGAAACACTGTAACTTATTCCTTAAAAGTATATGCTGTCCCAGCCCTACATTCTTTCAACTAAGCAAAGGACAACTTTTGCATGTGATTTTTGGCACAAAATGTATTCTCTATGGCAGTGTGTCTTAAACAGTGGTCTGAGTACCCTCAGTGGTACTCGAGAGAAGTCTGGGGGGGTACATCAACACAGCTGAAATTTGGAGAACACTGAATTTTTGTTTTAAGTTTTACAGCGCTTTATTATTTTTACACTTTTCACATGCAAAAATGTCATCGCCCGGCCAGGTACGATTACGTTGTTTAAACAAATGTGTTGCAATAGTAGAAAAAAAAATTGTGTGTCTGAAAACTGTAGGTATTGGGGGTACTTCTAATTTTATTTTATTTTTAAAAGGAGTACTTTATAAAAAAGGTTGAGAAACACTGCTCTATGGTATGGCCTGTTACAGTGTTGACATGAATCAGATGAAACAGTTTGTATGCACTATTTCCCTTGCCGCTTTAGGTAACAATGCTGGGGTAGATGAAAGAATTCTGTTAACGGATCGTTGCCCATTTACACCAGCAGAAAATGTGACCAAACGAGTTCTAGAGATGTTTTATATTGAATCTCAAGAAGCTACTTTTAGTTTTCCTATGATGGAGGTGGCCTACAATAGCACAGCTCTTATTTTACTCAGTTGTGGCTTTCCTTACTTCCAGTTATTAATTCAAAGGCCTCTGTATGTTTCAACATTATTATGACAAAACATCACTTATTTACAATACAGATTATTAAATATACTGATTTACTACAGTGCTTGCAGAGTACTGGCAATATGGTAATTTTGGAAAGCTATGGATGGCACTGCCCATTCCTGAAACCTTTTTACTAAGGGGCACTGATATGCTAACAACAATTAAGTTTCTATCATTCAAACTGTAAGCAGGAATACGCAAAGCAGCCTCTCATTTGGAATACACTGCATCATGTACTCTACCTGTTTAATGATCTTTTCCACACAATTATAGATTTCACACACTCCTTCTTCCACTCCTCCCATGTGATCAATGAGCTGAAAAAAATAATGACAAAATGTGAAGCAACTCTGGGATCGACTATTAAATGCAAATGCAGTTAGGCTATTTCTAGACTGCAGGCTTCTTTTGGAAGAAGCTTTTCCAGAAGAGATCTTCCGAAAAAACTTCTTCCGAAAGAGAGCATGCACACACAAAAGCGCATCGAAAACACGATCTGCTTTTTCGAAAGATAGCATCCACGCTGAATACTGCATTTAAGCTGTGATTATTATGGACGGAGTGGCCACTAGGGCACCTGTGCACTTTCCTCTTCTTTTGAAAGAATTCCCTCTTCACCATCCACACACACCTTTTTCCGATACGTGGATGCAGTGTGGATGTAACTCAGGTTTTGTCAGAAAAACAGCTGTTTTTTTCCAACAAAACTCTGTAGTGTAGACATTACCCTCAGGCAGTAATATAAAACATATCTAAAGCCTATATTCTTTCCAGAACATTTGCCACTTTTCAAAATGAAAAATTCTTTGGAGGCTTATCCTCTGGCACTGTAAGATTGAATTTCATTTAAAAATGAGATGTTTCCACCTCACCAAATCTACCTTGGCAGTGGATAGGAAGGCTTCAGGCTGAGTTAGGATCTAGAAGGCTTCCTCTCTTAATTCAGGGAAACAAAAAGAGGACATCTGGAGAATGATTTATTAAGGCAGCTGCATTTCAGTGCTAATAAAGGTGCTTATAAGAAGAAATTAGCTTCTATGGGACGATGGCTGCCAGGAGAGTGTGTTTAAGGACAGCCTGGAATCCCTTGTATGTTTTATGGGATTACTGCTTGTTGTCCTCTTCCTTATTTGAGTAGCAGGAGTAGCAGGCAGGGGGAGGAAGGAACTTTGAGTCAGAGTTCCTTTGTTTTGATGATATCCAAAAAAGCAATATGGAAAATGTATCATTAATAATGCAGCTAGATTATTTCTCTAATAGGAAAGTCTTGTAAAATGAATAGGAATTTAGCATATATATATATATGGAATGGTATTCTATGGGAATTACATGTATAGTATAGAGTTTAAACAGAGAATGCCCCTTGTATATACATTTTTTTAAATCATTCCAAAGAATTCTGAAGCAGGGTTGTTTTTCCCAGAGTATAATCCAAAATAATATAGAAAAGCTTTTTCATTAAATCTTATAGGATTTATTCATAAGGATTCTGTAAGACAGTTACAGCCAAATTCTGCTCAGCTGCACCCCACTGCACAGAGAAGAATAAAACTCTGTTCAAGTTTTGTACAAGTGCAGTGCTCAATTTTTAAAAACTATTTCATAAAATTCAACACCATACACTGGTTCACAATAAACGTTCATAACAAAGGATGTGTCATGCAATTTCTCATTATAACTGATGTTACAAGTGTTATGCTACAAAACAAGAAAACAGCAAAACTCTGAAACATAACCTTCTACATGTAGTACCTTTGCTTTGTTCATATAACAAGCTTGCTCAGTTAACTGATGGACGGGGTCTGAGCTGACTTTACCATCTTCTATTCTGCGGTAAATCAGCCGGGGCTTTCCTTCAGGATTTTTCAATAAGGCTTCTTCACAGTCCTCCAGCAAACAGCTAGATTGGAAATCAGCTATATTACATTGTTTCAGTCAACAGTTCAATCAACACAAATTCCAATGATGGGTTTCACTGCAAAAATCTAATCGAAAGGGCATGCCTTTTACCGTAGAGGCATCTAGACACTGAAACAGAAGATATCCAAAATCTGGGCCAAGAACATGGAGAAAAGTTCTCTTGTTGCTAATTGTACCACTGATATTAAGGCTCTTTCAGCAGCAGGTTTATACATGATTTTTTTTTAATGTAAAAGAAGTCTGTTTTCTACAAACCTTTGCATATTAAACAGAGTAATCATCTACATTAGCTTTTCAGAGACACAAGACATTATTAACATGTCAAATATATTGATATACTGCCATTACTTATTTAAATGCCCTATCCTGCTCCTTAACATCAAAAGGAAAACTCCCTTTGTCTTCATTGGAAATAGGACCAATCCCTTAGTTAAGGTTCATCAAAAAGGACAAATTACACTCTCAACTTGAATCTGGATAGTGCACTGTACTTGTGAGTGTATGAAGGAATATCTATCTTTATTCCTGAAAGTTCTATTATGCTACATGTAGGGCCAGCCTCAAGGGAGACAAACAAGCTTACAGGTGTAATCTTCCCCACATGAGGCATTACAATCTTAATCTCACTTTTTGTACAAGAAACTGTATAAATTGTTATCAGAAGTCTCTCATTCTTCTCTAAGGGTGTGTCTAGACTACAGAGTTTTGTCGACAGAACTGAATGTAGTCTAGACGCTCTATGTCGACAGAAGTTTTGTCGACAGTATCTGTCGACAAAACTTCTGTCGACAAAACCCTGTAGTCTAGACGTACCCTAAGATATATTGTCCACATGGATTCCACTCTTGGTGCACATGCATTCAAGATTAGATTATTTTGGCTAGCAACATCAGTAGGACCCAAAACGCTCTCAATGTCTTTGTATCCTCTATCCCCCTCCCGCACACAAACACCCCTTTAAGGTCATAAAGGACAAAGCAGACCCAATTTTTCCTCAGTATTTTTCTACCTTCTCGTGCTAGCGAGAAATAACCCCTGCAGTGTCTTTGCCAGCCTGCTTCTTTGCACACTTGCTTGCATTAGTTAGCAGTAATGTCAATTAGCAAGTTATTAATTAGCTTTTTTGCCCATTATCAAAAAACTGTTTTAGTTTTTAGTCAGATATTTAGTTTAGAGGCTAGACATCCCCACAACCCAACAGTGTTGTGAGCAAAATGGCAAAAGGAAAAAAATGTGCTTGTGTGACATTTCGAGGGCACATAACAGACACCGTAGGTACCTTTTGTTTTGTTTTGTTTAGGAGAGGGACTCATTCCTGAGTGATACGCTATATGTTGCTCCTTCTCCAAGCAGACAAAAAGCTAGAGAAGCCTCATCCCAGGTTTCTGACCAAAGCTGACAGAGTTCCATATGAATCAATTTATTCATCTCCCAGTTTTCTTCCCCAAGCCTCGCTCAACTCCAAAGGAAGCTAAACTTCAGAAACTTAATGTCATGTTAGATTAACAGGCCAAAATCTAGACTGTTGCTGGTTCCTTCCTGATAGGGTTATGTACCAGGCAATATTCTGACAGAGATTATCAAAATGGCTGTTCAACTGTATCAGGACAAATGACTTTTTGCCTATTAGAAATCAAAATACTAAATAATCCCTCTTTCCTTCCTCCTTCATGATACATACCCAAAAAGAAAAAAAAATCCAACCTGCAAAATAGAAACAATCATAATTGAATTGTAACATTAATGTTCAATCGATACTTTTGGTTTAGAAAATTGGGGTTTTTTTGTCTAATAAGACAACCAATTATCCATTGTACAAATAGAAATGACTGCATTATCAGTTGTGACAATTTACTAAATTGATGATGTTTTATAACAATAGGCTAAGATAAGACATTGAATTGAAGTGCCAGAACATTTACCTAGAAATAAGTTAGAAATAGGAATGAAGAATCCCATTTACAGTAGAGTCCCTATCATCCGACCTAAACGGGACCAACACATGGTCGGATTACTGAATACATCAGATGATACAGACTCTACTCTACAGAGCAATGGAACAGCTGATGCCGCTCCTGCTGGGGACGAAGTCCCTGCAGAGCAGCATCAGCTGTTCAGTTGCTCTCTAGGAGCAGCTGCTGCTGCTCCTGCCTGGACACTTCCAGGCAAGAGTGGCATCAGCTGTTCCCTTGCTCTCTAGGAGAAGCTGCTGCTGCTGCTGCTGACGCTCCTGCCTGGAAGCGTCCCAGCAGCAGCAGCAGCAGCAGCAGCAGCAGCAGCAGCAGCTTCTTCTTCTCCTAGAGAGCAAGAGAACAACTGATGCTGCTCCTGCGGGGGATGTCAGCTGTTCCTATCCGACCCCGGGAGCTGCAGGGTCGGATAACCGGGTGTCGGTTAATCCGGACTCCACTGTAATTGGTTAACCTGTTAAATATTTTGTTTAACCAGTTAACCCATTAAAGGAGAGAGCACGAGGAGGGGCTGCTCCAGTGAGGCCAGAGCAGCTCCTGTCCATGGCAGGACCCCGCGGAGCTGCAACAGGGTGAGGCTTACCGGTTAAACATTCACATCTCTAGTTAGACACTCAAAAAGAATATGTGACTAAATAAAACAAATGTAATATAGGCAGGTGAATAGATAAGAGAAGCAAATAAAACACACAGATGTTCACACACGCCCTGTCAATATTCTATGATTCTATCACTGTGAGCAGCAGACAGCTGTTCTTGGAAAGCAAGACATTTACATATTATGATGGCTATGTTATGTTGTATTTTCACAGACTCTAGAGCCACAGAAACAGGGAAACTTCATGAAGCAGTGGCGCTATCATAACTGTGCTAGAAAATCTGAAATCTGAAGGAAGATTTTTTAGAAGAAATGCTGTAAGTGGAACATCACATACATGTTAATAAGCTATGTACTCTACATAAATTATGAGTTTACTTTGTCCATCTGAAAAACTATTAACTTACCTTGGCAAAGTTAAATGGATGAACAAAATGACTAAGGAACTTTTCTCAATTTCCCATTTTCTCACAGCCTGGAAATAATTTCCATTTTCTCCTGGAAAATGAACTACTTGAAAGAAGTACCCCATGGTTTCACATATTCTTTGAAGCTTTGGTGAGTAGTTCTGAAAGGAAATTTAAATAAACTGACCTTTATTATTAATTATGCATTTTAATAAGGACCTATCAGTAAGCCCTAATTTCTTTTCAATATAAACTTTCTTCCACTGAAATCTTTAAAAAAACTCCCATTGATTTCAATGGGATCAAGATCTGCCCCCTAAGCCTTTTAAGAACTACCACAGAGATTTCAGGAACAAGCATCAAGAGGAGAAAAATAGAGAATCTTAAATTAATGATCAAATAACATAACTTTTGTATGGTTCTCACCCTAATGAAGATGTCCACTTCAGGTTGAGTCTCATCTGTATTAATGAGATAGCACCTGACAGTGTTACTCCACAGAGAGTGAGAAAACAGTGGAGTGACCTGCAATAAACTCGCAATAGCTGCATCCCAGTCATCTGCAAAAAAAATACAAAGACATACATCTCATTATTTTGTACACTGTATAACAGTTTGCATCAATGTTATCTTTTTACACCCTAAAGAAGTAATAAAATACATTTTATAGAGAATATAAAATGAATACATCACAAAATACTTCAGATATAAATTAAAATTTAGCTTTAAATACTGTGCAAAATTATAGAAGTTAGCAAAACAAAATAGCAGAATGCCAAATATATTCACGTTATATACCTCTTATCATGTTTCTTTTAAAATAAATGTTTGTGAAACTTAATGAAAATGTCAAGTTGATGGCTGCCATACAAAAACATTAAGTTCTCTAATAGGAGTAATATAGATGTCCATGTAATTAGATGCGTAACTGAGCAAAATATTGTTGCTTCTAAATTAATTGTGTGTCTATATATCTATATTAGAGAGTTTGTGTGTCTGTTAGTCCGTGAGTCTGTCCATTCGAGAACTCCTCCTAAGCAGTTAAGAGCTAGGGCCATTAAATTTGGTAAGACACCTTCCTCTTATCCTGATTTAAACCAAGGCCAGGGTTTGGTTGTGGCAGGACAATGGGATGTGCCTGGAATTCCATAGCTTTCCATAACATGGCAAGGGTGGGATTGGATCAGAGGGATGCTTATGCTCTGCAATGACCACTGAGGGCAGTGAGCATAGTAGACAGCTATACTGCAGAGTGACGACAGGGAAGCAGTACCGCAAGGAAGAGAGTGGCCAGCTGGGGCCGGGCTTGCCATATTGCCAGTCACCAGACCACGTAAGTGGCCTTCCTTCTCCAAACCCCTCCCCCCTGCCTGCCCCCTGGAGGAGCCACAGCCCACGCCCCCCACCCCTGGCACTGATGGAGCTGCCCAGCATGTCCTTGTGGGTCAGGAAGCACCAGTAGCACCAGCATGTGGGGCCCCAGCTTCATCCCCTGGACCAGGGAGTGCCAGTGGGGCTGGACAAGATACAGGGACTCTGTTAGGCTAAAATAAATCACATTTAAAATACATTTTTCTTGGTTACATTATTCAAAGCAGAGTTATCTAAAGCCTGTTCTTGACTCCCCATGCAATGAAATGCTATTTGATATACCTATTACTAGCAGACTTACCCTGCATTTCTTGGGTCCTTCAGGGTAGGGGGCTGGCATTATGGGGGTGCAGGAGTGAAGGCAGGGGTTGGCAGGCTCAGGACAGGTAAAGGGGGGGTGAAGTCAGGGCAGGGAAATGGGGGGGCAAGGCAGTGGGTAGGGGTGCAGGAGTCAGGTGGAGGTCTCTGGGCAGGAGGCTGGGAGATTTGGGGGTGCAGGATTCATGGAAGGGGGAGGGGAGCTAAGGCCAGGGGGTTCAAGCCAGGGGGCTGGGAGGGATGACTTCCCTCTCCAATTTGGCGTTGGGGGTTGAGGGCCAAGGTAAAGGGTTTGGGGGCAAAGGCACCACTTACCTGTGGCCAGTAATATGAAGAGCTCTAGTCCCAGCTGACCATTCTCTTCCTGGTGCAGCGACTCCTCTGTGGTCACTCTGCAGTATGATTGTGTCCTGCACTTGCTGTCCCCAGTCCCCAGCTGCACTTGCTGTCATTGCAGAGCAGAGCTGTTCCTGCTCGCAGACGCCTCCCTCTCCATGTTATGGAAAGGGAGAATTCCAGGCGCATCTAATTTTCCTGTCATAACCAAACCCTGACCTTGCTTTAAGGTCTGATAAGAGGAAACTGCATATCAAAGTTGGTGGTCCTTGCTCTTACCGTTTAGAGTCACAGACGGACGGATACATGGACTCACGGACAAAGACAGATGCACAAATGCTCTAATATATATATATGAAGCACTGAAATTCACTGTCATTAACTAAGAACATTGCTGCACATATTGTTAGCAGCAAAAGTATTAAACACAATTAGGCATGTCTTAGCTATACTTCCATTTTATTTCTATAGAAAGTAATCATTCAAAGGAAAATAAGTGACCGACACAGTAAATCCTTTAAATGGAACATAAGAATAGATGCCAAAGATGGGAAACAGTGCTTTATGTACACAGCCAATGGTTAAATCTTCTTAGCAGACAAACACCAGTTGCTTACCTCTGTTTATGTTTGCAAATGGTCCTTCCACATCTATGGAACTATGAGCAAACTCAGGCCCTCTGAAAGACTGCTGAAGTTGCATCATACTTCCCATGGATGGCTCACTTCCCAACACTCCACCTGTCCAATATTCAGACGGGGCTCCAGTTGCTTAAAAGTAAATACAAGCTGATCACTAATTGAAATACATTGTCACACCTAACCACTTCAGTTAAAATTTGCCATTAAGAGCCACTAATTGAAATTTCTCGTCTTTAGCAGGTTCACTTATTGCTTTGTCTAATGTAATTTTAAATCAGCACACTCGGTTACTGAGAAACTGTGTTATTAAAGAAATAGGTAACAGAACATGTAAGTACATGGGTCTCTCTCAACTGAGAAGCTCATCATTAATTTCAAATTCTGTACTAAGTCACCTATAAGGAATAGTATCATAGTTTTACTGTAGTGACTTCACAAAGTCACCACACTGTTGACAGTCCTGTTTAAGACCCAGAAGTAAAGAGTAGAAAAGTGTTGCAGGTCAGAAATGAAATACATTTCTTAGCTGGGTAGAATAGTTTTACATAGATGTGTATTTACTTCTCATATTATGCTTGGATACTAATCTATCACAGTCCAGACCAAAATTCAAACCTTAGAAGAAAAAAAATGAGAGTAATTTAAGAAAGACTTTTAAGAAGGAGGGATGAGGAAGTATAAAACACAAATGAGAAGGAATATAAAATAAGTAAAAAAGGAATACATGGGGGGAAAAGTAGCAATCATAGGCCCGTTAAAATCAATGGTGACACTAGAATTTAGCACATGAATACGTGCTTTGCAGAATCAGAGCAATACATAACACTATGAAACATTTCTAGTTCTGAAAGTTATTCAGCCAGTTCAGCTGTGGTTTGTGTCACATCTTGTTAGCAAAGCAGGATCAGAGGCAACAGCACTGGGCCTCAAGGGAAAACCCAAGTGTTGCAAGAAGTGATGCTGGTGAATCTTAGTCTGTATCTAACAAATACCTTGCATGGTACTAATGGGCACGGTGCTGATGCAAATGCCATGGATCCGATGTAAAACAGAAGACTGAAAACCTACAATCACTAACTATCCAATGATGTTTAGGGATGTGAAGGACTAGTCACTATCCAATAAGCAAATACTTATCGGATAGCAGACAGGATAGTTAACTAGTCGCTTCCTCCCTCCCCCTTGGTGCCCAACTGACCCCGGGCTTCAAAGATGCATCGACTACTCGATTATCAATTACCTGATACTTAACATCCTTAGTGTTGTTATGGCCTAAGGCTATTCAAAACTGGTCTCTTGTCAAATTCCAATTTGATAGTCTGCCTGTTTCCCATCGATTTTATTCATTTTCAGTCCTGATATTAGTGTGGTGCTGATATGCCAAATTGGAACACAACATCTAGACTTGTGAAAAGGGGATCAGGAAGCTCACAATGAAAATAGAAAAAAGCAAAAAGGTTCAGAGAAGGTAAAAAGTTAAGGGGTCTTTTAGAATGTAAAGTACTACATATATATAAATATAAATGGAAACACCAGTAATTGCTAATTTGTTTAGTACCTCCACATACTTCAAAAACACAATTTAAATTGTAAATTTTTTTATCTTTCATAAAATAATTTTTCGTGCCTTTAAAATTTGCATTATAAATCATCACAATCTTTAATGGATATTAAAGATGTTAAAATGGGTTTACTGAAGTAAGTGTGTCATCACTGAAAATTACAGCAATTACACGGTTATGGAGAGGGCAATTGGCTCCCCGGGAGGCGGTGTGCATGGGGAGCTAGCTTTTAAGCCAGTTTCCTGAGAGCACTTGCTCTCACCTGCCCCTTCCACTCCCCCTCAGAGACAGCAGCATGAGGGGGCAAGCGGCTTTGCACGAGCTGGTACGTTCAGGTAGCCGGCTTAAGAGCTGGCTCCCCCCACACACTGGCTCCTCCACCTATCCCCCCCGTCCCATATAGAGGCACTAACAGGGGGGAAGCTGCATGTACATTAACCTATGAGTCCAGGCTCATCAGTTAACCATGTAAAGTTACACTTTCACATCCCTACTGTGCATATATAATTTGCCATTCTTCATATAATTTAATCTGCTTTTATTCACTTGCTGAGAGTAGCAGACGGAATTCTTACCAGTGACTTCTGTGCAATTATCATCTGAATCAGATTCTCCAGGATCAAACACTTGGATCCCTTGGGCTTGAAGTCTCTGAAGTTTTGTCTCCAGCTCTCGTTTGGCCCTCAGTAAATCCTGAATTTCATTTTCCTTAGTTTCCCTGAAAATCTGGAAAAGAAAACAATTTTTTAAGTATAAAAAAATGTGACCCAAATGAACATAAGAAGAGCTGGGAGGGTCACAGCCCCCATTCTGAGACCAAAAGTCTGTCTAGCCAGTATCCAGTTTTCCAACAGTGGCCAATACCAGGTGCTTCAGAGAGAATGAACAGAACAGACAATCACCAAGTGATCCATCCCGTCACCAGCTTCTGATAAACAGAGACTAAGGACAGGGCTAAACAGTCATTGGTGGCCCTCTCTTCCATGAATGTATTCAGTTCTTTGAACCTTGTTACAATCTTGACCTTCACAATATTCCAAGTGCAATTCACTTGCTCAATCCAGAAGACAAATAAAAGAATCCAATATTTATTATTCTCAAATCATAATTTTTAAACAAATATCATGATTTTGGGGTTTGTGACTCGTGATTTTTTAATATTTGGGGTGGACATTACTAAAATAAACTCATAGGTAATATGCATGGTTTTTAATTTAGTTTTAAGAAAACCAGGCTTTTCTAAGCAACAAAACTCTAATTTGGTCTCAAAGATTTCCCTACAGGTTGAACCTCTCTAGTCCAGAACCCTTGGAACTTGAACAGTGCCAAACCAGAGAATTTGCTGGACTATGAGAGGTCAATATTGTATAACAGCATTAGCAACACTTCCACTGCTTACTGGGCTCCTTGACCCTTCCAGGTGTGAAACTGGCAAAAGCAGGGGAAATGACATGGAGGTAGCAGGACGTTGAGCAATGATACATATTCTCCTTTGCACTTTCAAAATATTACTTGCCACTAAGACTAAGACTACATGTTTTTAAAGAACATTTCTACAGGTAAATTTTGGTACCATTCATTTGCAGTAAATCAGCGTTCTTCAGTGTTTCTTGTGACCTTCCAATCGGTTGCAATGTTATTACACGAGGGGGGAGGAGGGGGAAGGACTGAATGCTGTGAGCCTATACCGCCAAATCCTGCTTTGCCACCAACATTTATAATAGTGTTAAATATTTGAAATGTTATTTTAATTTGTAAGAGGGGGGTTGCACTCTGAGGCTTGCTGTGTGAAAAGGTCACCAATACAAAAGTTTGAGAATCACCAAAGAAAATAGTGGATCAAAGAACTGGTCCTGCAATGAGTTTCATATTGGCAGACACCTACATCTATGCAGAGCCTACCCATAGGGAGTTCACAGAAGGCTCAATATGATTACTTTACATTTTCTTCTTTACTTTCCTGGGGTATAAAGTAAAGATCCTTACCTTGAACTGTCTTTTGACTTTGTCTCGGTCATGTTCAAATGTAGCCGCTCTCTCCATGGCTTGATATTTGGCTTCTAAAGCACTTTCTTTCTCTCTAAGTATTTTCTGGTAAGTTTTCTGAAGAGCCTGAAAAGATTTAATATATCTCTGAGAAAAATATTATTGCTATAGAGTTTTAGCATATTTTCAGCTGTTGAGTTTAGATAGCAAATTCAATAGTTTTGGTCCTATAGCCCTTTTACAATTCTTAATTCAATGATGAAGTTTGTGAGTGTTTGTTTGTTTAGATGTAAACATATAATTGCCATGTTGGAACCCAAACTGTAGCAGTAAACAGACCCCAGTGCTCTAAGGTAGTGTTTCTCAACCAGTGGTACGCGTACCTCTTAGGGGAATGCGAGAGAAGTCTAGGGAGTACATCAACCCAAGTGATTTTGCCTCCGGTGAGACCCAGGGCAGTTCCAAGTTGGGGGGTGGGTTTGGGCGGAGAGAAACAAAATCACTTCCACAGCTGCCTCTTCTACTTTGTTTCCTCTCCGGCAGCCTCCCCAGGGTGCTCCAGCGTGGAGGAAGGCTGAACCCGGAGACACGCATTACCCCCACCTCTGCCAGCAGCTCAGTACAACACATCCCTATTGCCCCTTCCCTGTGCCACTGTGAAGAGGAGCTAAAAGGTGATGAAGTGGCACAATAAGCTTTGCTTCAAAGGACCGCCCCCTGCCTCAGTGCCATAGCGGCAAGTGAGAGGGGGCAGTTGTCCCCGGGCACCATACTAGGGGGGCACCAGCCTGAGGTGGGAGCACATAGTCCCAGGTGGCAACCCCGGTGCTGGCGGGCCACTTGCTCCCAGCAGATAAGCTGCTGAGGCAGGGCTGGGTGGCAGGAACAGGCACTTCAAATGTAGGGTTACCATATGTCCAGTGCCTGACTCTGGGGGAAGAGAGGGGCATTGGGTTAGAGCCGGAGGAGCTGGGAGTGCCTGGCTCTGGCGGAGGGGTGAGTGCATTGGACGCGGGGGAGGGGGAAGACTGGCAGTACTTATAATTTTTTTTTCCGAAAAAGGGGTGCTTTATAAACAAAAGGTTGAGAAACACAGCTATAAGGCAGCCCCACTGATTTAATTGTTACAAATTTTAATTTAATTTAATTTTGCAAATAATAAACCAACTGTATAAAGGTGAAAAATAAACCAGTTGTTTTATTTTATTATTACATTCTAAGTTTTTCTGAAAGACGTTTAAATTAACACAGCTAAAGAAGCTGAACAAATCTTTTAACCAGCCATTTCTTTTGTCAGTTCATTTGTTCATGTCCATCTTGATCTGAAATATTTAACTTGTGAATGCTGTTTCTATCAGGCTACATTTAAAAACTGGAATTTTATAAGGGTGCTGCTCAGTAGCTCCCCACAGAGAAGGCAGGAGAATACTGTGAGGTGGACAACTTGTCCAGAAGACGCTAGAAAAAGGAGGCGGTAAAGAACACTGGATTGCTCTTCACCCCAAAGACTAGCTGGAAGGAAGGTGATCAGTGCTAAAACCATGGTTGACAGGCCTACTCCCCAATTCAGAAGCTACATGGTATAATGGAAAGAGATCAAGGTTCTGTTCCCAGCTTTGACACTTATTTTCGGAGAAACTTTAGACAACTCCTTTGTTTTCTCAAGGTCTAGTTTTCCCATCTGTAAAATGGAGATACTCAACTTATCAAGTGCTTTGTGATGTAAGGATGAAAAATGCTATACAGGAGCTAAGTATTATTTTTGTCTCAAGAGATGAGATCTTCCCTCCCACCTCTTTCCCTACCAGCCAGCCCCTGGGTCAGTACAGTTGCCAGTTACCTGGAGCTCTGCCCGGAGTCTCTTATTCTCCAGGTCCATCTTGGCTTCTTTCTTGACCATAGAAGCCACCTCATTGTTCTTGCTGACACGGAAGATCTCGTATTCTTTCTTCAGACGCTCATACTCAGCCATGCACTCCAACTCCTGTACTGAGGCAGTAGATTTGAAGCTGGCCCCAATGAGGCCTCCAGGCCGTGATGCGCCCACCCGGCGGAAAGAGCTGCGCAACAGGCGAGCTTTGGGCTTCACCTCCACTGGGATCTCACAGGCTTCGCCGCCACCTCTCCCATAGGCATCCTCGATCACCTCCCCGCCCGGGCCCGTTGGGCTCACCAGGGAGGAAGCGGTCCCCATCACTGGGGGCAAGGCTGAGATGCTGCCCTCACTGCTGCTCCATGGGTTTGGCAGCGGGGGTCGCCCTGTAGCAGGGCGTGGGTGCCAGGCAGGTGCCACTGGTTCTGTCCCTCTAGCAGTTTACAGCAGCGCCATCCCTGTGGTGGCAGTGGGGCGCCCCACACAGGGCAGGGGCTTGCCCCGGGTTCTCCCCACCAGACCCTACTAGCTAGACAGGCAGCCAGCCCCACTCCGGGGAGGCCCGCAGCCTCGGGACAGCAGCCGCGCCCCAGGGGGGCATCAATAGCTCCCCTGCAGCCCTCGGCGGGGAGGTGCCAGCCGCAGCCTCGGGGACTGGCTGCCCCGCGGCTAGAGGTCGGAGGCGGCCGCAGCCCGCTCCGCGGCCAGGGGCGGGACGGGACTCAGAGGAGGAAGGAAGGAGGGAGCCACGTGGGCCGCCTGCACCCTCCCCGGCCCGGGCAGGGGGGCCGAGAGCGGCTGTGGCCGGCGGGCTGCAGGGCCGGGCCAGACCGCGCGGCGCTGCGGGGAGCGCCCACCCCGGGGGGGAGGCGGCTGGGAGCGGGTCGGGGCTGGTGGGGGAAGAGTGAGGGAGGGGGGCCCAGCTGGTGGGGGAATTCCCTGGGGGAGTCGGTGGGGGGACGTCACGCAGGGGGCTCGAGGGAAGGAGGCGGCGAGCAAGTCCAGAAGGGAAGGGGTTGGGGCGCGGGGAAGCCAGAAGTAGCGGTGAGCGCTCAAGTAAAACCACGGGGGTGAGGGGAGCGGCGCAAGACAAGGGAAAAGCCTGTTTCCCTAGGCGAGCCGAGGAGGCTGGGGGCAGGGCGTGCACAGCCGCCACTTGCGAGTTTTCAGAAATAATTTGGAAGGAAAAGAACAAGGGGAGGAGGAGGGAAACCCAGAGATGGTGACGTGGTGAAGAAAACCCAGCCCCAGTCTGTTTTCACCAGAAGTAATGAGGCAGCTGCGGGACACAGGATTGTACTTAACATTCATCAACTCTGTGGAGCAAGGAACCGCCTTTTTTTCTTCAGTGGTGACTCCCTACAGTCCCTAATGGGGTCCTGGTACGTGGCAGTAACACACATAACAAAAATGAACGGTGATTTTTGCCTGCACTGAAAAAAAAATCTTGTTTTCAGGGGATCTCAGCCCTTACCATTCATTGAATCAGTTACTGTGCGAATTTATCATTTTTCGGACAGCAAAAATCCAAGTGCCCATCTGTTAAGGATGGTTAGTCAGGTTCTATGTTCTAGCAAAAAATATTTAAAATTTTTCCTTACACAGTGTGACCTCCCCTTGACATCTGTCCTGAAATTCCGGTACAGTTTAGATCACTAAAGTGATTAAGGCTTTTACGGTGTTAAGTCCCAATCCTGGAAGCACTTATGCTCACGAGTAGTTCTACTTCACTAGGATCATCAGCGCATCAGCTCTTCCAGGACTGGGGCATTATGCAATGTTAGGCTATTATCCTGCAGTCCTCTAACACAGTATTTCTCAACCTTTTTTTATAAAGTACCTCTTTAAAATATATATATAAGTACCTCCAGTACCTACAGTTTTCAGACACAATTTTTTTTTCTACCATTGCAACACATTTGTTTAAACAACTTAATCGTAGCTGGGCGGGTGATGAAATTTTTGGGTGTAAAAAGTACAAAAATAATAAAAGTGCTGTAAAACTTAAAACAAAAATTCAGTTTTCTCCAAATTGTAGTTGTGTTGATATGCCCCTCGGACTTCTCTTGAGTACCCCTAAAGGTTCTGGTACCACTGGTTGAGAAACACTGCTCTAACAGAATCCAGTCCTTTGAGCTTTCCAGCCCACTTAGGCTGTGTCTAGACTGCAGGCTTCTTTCGAAAGAGCCTCTTTCGAAAGCATCTTTCGAAAGAGGCTCTTTCGAAAGAGCGCGTCTAGACTACAATGCGCGGATCGAAAGATCGATGCGCTATTTCGAAAAAGAGCGTCCAGACTGCCGGACGCTCTTTCGAAATTGAAAGCCACCCGGAACTGCTTCTGCCAGGGCATGGGGGCAGCATTTCCTTCCGGGTGCTGCCTGCCTGCCCTTTGCAGAGACGCGTGGTGAGAGGGACACTCCTGAACACCCGTTGCTCTGCTCCTGCAGCTGCCTTTGCTGTCCCTTGAGGAATTTTGCAAGGCATTGCAGTGCTGTTTTGGAGTGCTCAGCTTCCTGGGACACCCCAGCAGCTTTTTTCTTTTGAGGTTTTTCTGCTTGCAGACCCTTATTTGTGGCATGGAGCCAGAGCTGCCCCTGGGCAGGCGAGGGCCCCACACCACCATACTGCAGCTGTTGCTGCATCTTCGTGAGACAATCATGAGGCTCCTTCCCGAGCTGGACCCAGACCAGAGGGACGAGGGGTTCCCCCGTCCGGCAGCCACACTGCCCTTGCCTCCGAACTTTTTCGTGGACAGGCGTGTTTGGAGGTTTGACACCAGCTCTGAATGGTGGGACCGGCTCGTGATGGAGATCTGGGATGACCAAGACTGGCTACGGAACTTCCGCATGAGAAAGACCACTTTCCAGGAGCTCTGTACCTGGCTCGCCCCTGCTCTGCAACGGCAAGACACCCACCTGCGGCCCGCCATCCCCCTGGAAAAGAGGGTCGCCATTGCCCTCTGGAAGCTGGCAACCCCCGACAGCTACCGCTCCGTGGGACACCAATTTGGCGTGGGGAGATCTACTGTCGGGGCCGTCTTGATGGAGGTAAGTCATTGTCTGGGGACAGTCACAGTTTGGGGTGGGGGGAAGGGAGACTGTCAGGAAGGGCCAAGTGGAGTGGGAGTGGGAGTGGGAGGGAGCTCCTCCACTCACCCTGAATTGGGGGGCGGGGGGGGGGGGTTCTGAGGAGGGGATTCCCGGGCTGTTTGTTTGAGAGGGAAGGTGGGCGGTGGGTTCTCCTCCTAAGACATAAGGCACCCCTTCTAACACTTTGTTGTCTGTCTCGTTCTGCAGGTGGTGAGGGCCATCAATTCGGAGCTGCTCAACAGGCTCATCTGTCTACCGGATCTGGACAGCGTCATGGCCGACTTTGCTGCCCTCGGCTTCCCCAATTGCGGAGGAGCGCTCGATGGGACACACATTGCCATCCGTGCACCGCCCCATCGAGCAGCCCAATTCATAAACAGAAAGGGCTACTTTTCTATGGTCCTCCAGGCCCTGGTCGACCATCGTGGACAGTTTTCGGACATTTGTGTTGGGTGGTCAGGGCGGGCACACGATGCCCGCATCTTCAGGAACTCGTACCTGTACCGGAGGCTTCAGGCAGGAACTTTTTTCCCCCATCGCCAGTTTGCGGTTGGGGATGTGCACATGCCGGTGTGCATAGTGGCTGATGCCGCCTATCCCCTGATGCCGTGGCTGATGAAGCCCTACACCGGCCAGGTGGATGCGAGCAAGGAGCAGTTTAATGCTCGCCTTAACCGGGCTCGCAACCAGGGGGAATGTGCGTTTGGCCGTTTAAAGGGCAGATTCCGGTGCTTGCTCACACGCCTCGACATGGGGGAGACCAACATCCCCGAGGTGGTGGCCGCGTGTTGCGTCCTCCATAACCTCGTGGAGAGGAAAGGGGAGGCCTTCCTACCAGGGTGGGGGAGAGCTGCTGATGGCCAGGAGAGGCTCTTTGCCCAGCCCCGGACAGCTGCCATCCGCCAGGCTCACCGGTCTGCAGTTGGCATCCGGGAGGCCCTCCGGGAGCAATTCTCCAGTGGAGGCCACTGAGTGCACTGAGGGGCTTCTGCCTGGGGACTGGGCCCTGGCCCCCAATAGAAGCTTCCCTCCACAACCCATCTCCTGACCCAGTTTGGACACATCACTTACACCAGGGTGTGTTTCAAAATAAAATGTTCTCTTTACTTATTTAAAATTTTGTACATATTATCCAACAATGTGGCAAAAGAACAAAAATTTTTTTCATTTTTGTTGTTGCCAAACTATATACAATAAACAAACAGTTCCTTTAACCCTTTGTGTGTGCTTAATAAGTGGGGTGATGGGGGTCATTGAAACCTGGAGGGGGGAAGGGGACTGGAAACCTGGAGGGGGGAAGGGGATCAGGTTGAACGGGGCTTGGCAGATTTCCCTTTCCTGCCTGGGCCTCGTGTTTGGGGTGCTCCCCGGCTACGGGATCGGGTGATGTACCTGTCGGTTGGCTGGCTGCTGGGGGGCTCTTGGGACGTGGAAGCCTGGGGGAGAGGAGGGCCAGGGGGAGAGAGGGGCTGGGGAGCTGGGGGGGCTGGGGGAGAGGGAGGTCCAAGGGGGGAAAGGGCTGCTGTTGTGGAAGGGGGGTTTGGTGGGGTGGGGTCATGGGGTGCTGGAGGAGCAGGACCTGGCACAGCAGCAGGCAAGCCGCTGACCTCCCTCAGGGTGGCGTACAGCACCGTGCGCTGCAGGACCAGCTCATTCATGAGCCGATCACGCCACCGCTCCTCTGCCTCCGCCCTCCGTAGCAGGATGGCATTCTGCTCCTGCACAGCCTCGACGTGCTGCCGGAGGATGTCGGCGTAGACACGCCTGTGTCTGCGGCTCCCATGTCTCCGAGGTGGAGATGGAGATGGAGGTGGGGCTGGGGTGCTGCGGCCCTCTTCCACGGCTGGTCCGGCTGTGGAGGAAAAGAAGAAGACACAATCAGTCCTATAAACTGGACTCTGTAGCACTTACAATACTAACAGGATGGTTTATTAGGGGATGAGCTTTCCAGGGCCAGACCCACTTCTTCAGATCAGAGTGACACGGCTACATTTCTATCACAATCAGTCATGTGTGCAACAGCTGTCCAAAAGGGCATGCCCTCTCCCTTGAGACAGGGGAAGCACACATTGTGAAGGTCACACTGTGTGTGTGTGTGTGTGTGTGTGTGTGTGTGTGTGTGTGTGTGTGTGTGTGTGTGTGTGTGTGTGTGAGAGAGACCTGGGCATCAGCCTGAGCATGACAGGTTTCCCTTGTGCATCACCCACTGTGCACCCACCCACCTACCTCCCCCCCCCCCCCCGGGTGTGACACAACCTCACTGTACTCACCTGCTGCTTCCTCTCCCGCGCCAGATGACGCCTGGGAGGCCTCAGAGGTCTGGGTCACTGGCTCCAGGGTGAGGGTCGCCGTCTCCTCGGTGTCCTCCTCCTCTGGGCCCATGTCCCCGTCTCCAGAGTGCTGTAGCTCCCGCTCTGGAGCGTCCACCACCGGGTCTGCCAGTCCGGACTGCACGAACCTTCGTGGTGTGCGTGCTTCTGCACTGCCACCCAGGATCTGGTCCAGCTCTGGGTAGTAGGGGCAGTAGTGGGGGGCTGCCCCAGACCGGGAGCTCTCCTCCCTGGCTTTGGCGTAGCCCTGCCGCAGCTCCTTCACTTTGGAGCGCACCTGGTCCTGTGTGCGGGGGTAGTGGCCCTTCTGGGCCAGGGCTTCAGCCATGCGGCCATAAATGTCGGCGTTTCGCCGCCGGCTTTTGAGGGCCTGTAAGGCCTCCTCCTCTCCCCACAGCTCCAGCAGGCTCTTGATCTCTGCGCCGGACCAGGATGGTGCCCGGCGCTTGGAGCCCTTGGCTGGGTCCCCAGAAGGCTCGGAGGAAGGGCCAGGACGCTCTTGGGGCTGTGACATGCTGCAGCAAGGTCGCCGTGTGCTCTGGCTCCTTGTCTGCAACAAGTGGCTGTGAGGGTGCGCCTGTCCCTTTAAGGAATGGCTGCAGCCAGGAACCACAGACGTGCAACCCATGGCCCAGATTGTCCACCAGGGCTTGTTCCTGGAGGCCAATTCTTTCGAAAGAAAGGGCTCCCCCCGTCCAGACTCACGTTCTTTCGATGGATCTCCCTCGAAAAAGGCGTTCTTCCTCGTGAAACGAGGTTTACCGCCGTCGAAAGAAAAGCCGCGTTCTTTCGATTTAATTTCGAAAGAACGCGGCTTGAGTCTGGACGCAGGGGAAGTTCTTTCGAAAAAAGGGTACTTTTTTCGAAAGAACCCCTGAGTGTGGACACGGCCTTAGAGCTTATCAAAATCATTGGGTTGAGCTGAGCACTTTACAGGAGGTCATCAATGCCTAATAGGAACAGGCCATGACAATTTTTTCTCATGCATATGTGGAATAAATTTTGTTATGTGCTCTGAGGCTGAAGTGGATGTACACCACCAGAAGAAACACGTGCTGTTGGCTGTGGGTACTACTCTAATTTGCTGGGTGGCACCTTAATCTTTTGTGAGTGACTGCCCAACTGCATAGCTTACAGGGAACACTGGCCATGACATTATGGACAAAGTCAGGCCCGTGCACAGATATTTCTGGTGTGTGCTTTTTTTGTAAGTGTGGACCACAAGAGTGTGAATGCACGCCCCATGGTCTTCCTAGTAAGCAGGGAAATCAGCCCCAGCCTTTCCCTGCCAGGCCTGAGCATGGAGGAGGGAGGCTCAGGCAGTGCACCACTCTTGCCTTCTCGCTGGCCGGAGCATGCTTACTTGGGGTCTATGGGGGAGTCCTTTCACACACCCACCCCCTTCATACAAGCCTGAAAGTCTACACAAGGCATTCTTACTTCATTGTGCCTCATTGGAGTTAAAATGCATAACTTCTCCCTGCCTACAGGTCTCTTTTTATAGTTTTCAGATCTACCTATTGTGAAGGAGCCAGGAAAATCCCAGCTCCCCTTAAATTTTAAGACTTAAATTATTTGTCTTCTGGTTCAAAACATTTGATATCCTCCCTCCTGAAAAACTCTGTCCTCTGTAACCTCTGAATTTTGAATCCCATCAATTAAATGCATTATAATGCACTATTTACTTCTGTCTGTATCTTCAAAATCAAGACCTTTGTGTGGCTCTCAACACACCATGGGATTTTTTTTCACAAAAAACCACAGAGACTCACAAGCATGTTGATTTGTTCCCAAACCTGAGAATCCATCATACTTCAACAATACGATGGAGAAACAAGAAACAAACAAAAACAACAAGCAAACAAACAAACAAAAAACAGCACCAAAAAAGATCTTGTCTGGTTTATACATTTGTTGTGTGAGCAATGAATCAACTTATAATAGGAACAAATGAAAACATAGAGAAATCTACAATGGTCTCATTACAGGTACCTAAAAAATTGTTTCTGTCAGAGGACAAAATTAGTATATTGCACATTAAATAACATTATTTTATTTTATTTAATGACTCTGGATTATAAATTATGGGGCACTGGCATGTAGAAAGATCCTATGGTAACTTTGAAAGATATTGCATGTCTCTATGAAAAAGCAACTCATTTCTTGGCTGAATGATTGGCATGGTTGATTGTCCTATGTAAAAATTACTTCTGTCAACATATTGAATATTGCAGGGAGGAGGTGCTACATGGTGTGTCACATTTATATCAATAATTGTTATGCATACCTAGCCAGAGCAGCATATAGCTCAAGAATTCTGAAATGAAGCAGGTCTCTGAGGGTGTGTCTAGATTACAAGATTTTTTCGAAAAAGTGGCCCTTTTTTGAAAAAACTTCCCCTGTGTCTAGACTACTGCCATATTCTTTCAAAAGTAAATTGAAATATTGCGGCAGTTTTTTCGACCACAGAAAACCTTGTTATACGAGGAAGAATGCCTTTTTTCGAAAGTGCTCTTTCGAAAAAAGGCACTATGTAATGCAAACTGTGCTTTTTCGAAAGAGAGCATCCGGACTGCCTGTGTGCTCTCTTTTGAAAAAGCGGCTTGCTTTTTCAAATGTACTGGTTGTAGTCTAGATGCTCTTTTTTGAAAGAGGCTTTTTCGAAAATATCTTTCGAAAACGCCTCTTTCGAAAGAGGCATGCAGTCTAGACGTAGCCTGAGTTTCCTCATTTGTATGTTGATATACAGAATACTCTTCTATTTCAGAGCAGCATTAATGTCTGAGTTCTGGGAATAAAGTCCAAAGTTTGGTCATTCTTTTGGTGGCATTAATTTATTTTCTGTGACCTGAGTTCTTTGCAAGCACAAATTGTGACTTCTCTCACACATAATCTCACTACCTTCAAACATAAAAAGTAGAATAAAAAAAGATAAGGTCTACATTATAAGGGGCCCTTAATCCACTGCTAATAACCCACTGATAATAACAATTACGTTGGAGAAATTGTTGATTTTGTTTCTGTGATGCTGCCTCTTATTGGCTCAGCCCCACCCTATATGTGTTACCGGAATTTAAAACAGAGAGGAGAGCATTTCTGATCAGAAAATTATACTGGTTCCTTGTTGTTTCATGGGTTGGTTTTTCTGATGTTTAGAGAGATTTTAGGATAGGCTTCTTATTGGTGCTGGAAATTTTTGTAAGGTGCGGTGCTGAGAGCCGTTAAACCAAAGTGTAAACCCTGTATATGCTGGAAACCACTTCTGTCTGGGGGGCATGGCAGCACCCTTAGTTCCACCACCTATGAGACTTCTCTAAAATTTAATTTATAAATCTCTAAAAGTGAAGATTGGGTTAAATATAGTATAATTCAGAAGGGTAATTGCACAGCTCCTGGAAATAGAACCTCATGGAATGTGAAGACTGCCTTAATTCTCAAAGATGATTAAGTGACCCTTGGTAAATAATAGATAGTTCAGCCTTGGACCCAATATCAGATCAAGTTGTCCAAAAGTGCTGTCTTATTACATTTTAATTTTCTTTTTCTTAAGCCTCAACAGGAGCAACTTGACCAGCAGTCCTTTTGGAAGTAAAATGGTTAGGCACATTGTGTTATTGTTCTTCCCAAACCACTATGGTTTAGAATCTTTGAGCTATGGTATGTCGTAGCAATCCAGCTACCAGTTCAATTTACTTAGTTCATTGGGACAACTCATGTGCATAGATAATGTGTTTGTAGCATCAGGACTCAGATTTGTAAGCTCCTTCATGACTGCAACTACATGCTTTAGAGTGGAAGAGCAACTTCTCCCCTTGGCACCTCCATGTGAGGGTCCTCCCTCACTGGATCCACCTACTTGCAAATACAGTGGTCCTCTCTCCATATCTCTACCCTCCTACCTACACCATCCTGAGTCAATACAGGGTCCACATCTCTGGTACACAGGGGACATGCCCTTTCCCCTGAGCAGCCACTTTGCTCATATTTCTCAATTTATTAATTATTTATATTACCATAGCCACTAGGAGCCTAAGTCACAGACCAGGATACTTTTGTGCTAACTACTGCTGTGTAGCTATGGCATGGAGGGTTTTCAACAAAAGGTGAATTTCACCATAAGAGAATATTATTTGTCAGAGACTCCACAGGCTATAAGCTTGTCCTCGTATTACTTCAGGCTATGTCTACACTGCCACCCTAGTTTGAACTAGGGTGGCTAATGTAGGCATTCGAACTTGCAAATGAAGCCCAGGATTTAAATATCCCGGCCTTTATTTGCATGTTCCCGGGCGCCGCCATTTTTAAATGCCCCGAAGTTCAAACTGCCGACCCGTGGCTACACGCGGCATGGACTAGGTAGTTCGAATTAAAGCTCCTAATTCGAACTACCATTACTCCTCCTGCAATGGGCTTCATTTGCAAGTTCGAATGCCTACATTAGCCACCCTAGTTCGAACTAGGCAGTGTAGACATACCTTCAGTGTTGTTGGAAAGCATTACACTGAAAGCCTATCACAATTTTTACAGAAGATATTCATTCACAGTGGAGACACAATGGGCCACAATTTATCTTGGCTGTGTCTAGACTGAATCCCTTTTCCGTAAAGATCCCTTATCCCTCATTTTAAGAGGAATAAGGGATCTTTTGGAAAAGGCTTTATTTTCCGAAAGATCCGCGTCTAGACTGGTGCTTTTTTCCGTCAAAGCTCTGAGCCAGAACAAAGTGGCAGCCATTTTTATGCAAATGAAGCAGGGGGGATTTAAATCCCTGCTTCATTTGCAATTGCGATGTGTCTAATTTGCATCCCTTTTATGGAAAAGGGATGCAGTCTAGACACAGCCCTTTAGTATAACTCTCTCTGAGCATCACCGGGGTGAATGCGTATCCAGCATCTCTGTTCTCTGTGAAACTAGCCTTATTTCTGAAAAAAACACCAAAACTTTAACATTTAAAATTAAAAAATTACCAGATAATCCAGTTTTAAAAAGATCTATTTAAACTTCATCATAATACTACTTTGTCTTCAATGTATCCCATTAATTTACATGTGCATGTGCTTAATTTGATATTTTACACTTTTGCTTTTACTCCATTTTAGGATATATTGTAGACCATGAGTGCATAAAATCAGTAGACATGGCTCTGTATCCTAGAGATAAGTGGAGCATCAAGAACTGCAACGCTGTTTGAAATTTTCTCCAGATCTGTTCTGCGCAATACCTTTTTATATGTGGAAATGAAGGTAACTCTTTTATTCAGATTATAAACCAAATGGTCTTGCCTTTCATACATATTTTTGTGCTGTTTTATCACCCAGAGAGTCACCACAGCTCAGAATTAGCAGATGTTCATTTTACAAAAGAAAACACATCCAGCATCTAGCCACACACATATTCCAGTATAATTTAGTATAAAGAGGTACAGGAAATAGCAAAGAAATATGCAGCTGGAGTGTTTCAGATCATAGGATCCCACAGTCTGGTTGCATGTTATAAATAAGAGTTTTGCTGTGACTGGAATAAATTATTGAAAACAGGCTGCTCTAGCAGCTCAAAGCTATCTTTTTCCTTGTGAATTCAGACTTTAGAATAATTAAGTACTACAGATGAAGGCAGAGCATTAGAAAAAAATCCTTCATAAATTAGTAGTATGTTGTTGGTGGCTTTACTATACCAAAATCTGATCAGCTTTTTATGATTTTATACATTATTCAAAAGCATGTGTCTAAGCACTGTTTTTTGTCACATCATTAAGCGATTTCTAATGGGGAGGTGTTGCGAAAGTAGTGCAGTGTGGTAATTTTAAAAATAGTTGTGTCTACAATGGTTTATACATGACTCTACATCACTCTTGTTAGTGGATGTGAAGCTGTTAGTCTAAAAGTTAACCTGATTATCTTCCCCAGTATTCTGGACCCATTAATGAATAGAAGCCTGGATAGACCAAAGGATGGAGGAAGTTGTCGCTTGTCTAAGGCCAGGTCCATACTATACGAGAAAGTCGACTTAAGATATGCAACTCCAGTAATGAGAATAGCGTAGTTGGAGTTGATGTACCTTAAATTGAATTTCTGCTGCGTTCCCACTGTGGGAGGTTGATGGGAGAAAATCTGGCTTGAATGATTTCAAGACTTTTCATAAGTGAAAAGACAGAATGCAGACTCTGGTAGTTAGTACAGAAAGAACTGAGCTCCCAATTAACAACTCCATTGTGTTTGATTCTTCGATGTGTGGGAACTGGGCAGGGCTTCTGGCCTGTGATATACCGGAGGTCAGACTAGATGTAGTTTCTTAAGGCCTTAAATTCTATGACTTTATATAAAGTAATGACCGATTCATAGCCCATTAGAGTTGATTGAAGTCTGTCAGTTGACTTCAGTGGTTCTTTGAGTCAAGCCTTTAAAATGGCTGCCATACCATACAAGCAGGTGCAGGGAACAAAAATAGTGACTAGCCACAATTCACCATTAGGCCAGAAGTTTATGGGTTAAACTTTCTTAGTAAATACACGAATGCATTAAAATTAAGCTTTTTTCTGTCAAAGTTCTCTAGGACATTTTTAAGAGAATAGATGTCCTAGTCAATCAAATGTGTTGATAGTCAAGGCTATGAGTGAACATACTGAGTACAAAATGGCTGTCATGTGGCGGGTATTCAGGTGTCCAATTTTCGACCAGAAAGTCTAGTTCAAAAGGGATCTGAAAGTAGGAGCAACAGAATCTCCCTAACGGGCAGCAGTCATTGGTGCCCAAACTGTAGTCACACCTCTCTTTTTTCTGCCCTTTATAGTCCCTGCCCTTGCCTTGCCTCTTCCCCCAAACCTCCATCCCCACACCAACCCTTCCCCCCAAACCTTCACCAGTTTGCCACCTCTTCCCTCTCAAGGCCCTGTCCCCATATTGCCTCTTCTCCTCAAACCCCCACCTGCGTGCTGCCCCTTCGCCCTGAGGCCTGGACCATGCCAGCTCTTCTCCCAAGGCTTGGACCATGCTCGCTTCTCTCCACCCTCTCCCTTCCCAATTGCTTGGTAGTAAAAAGTGATGGTCCCCTGTCCTCTTGCCCCCGTTCTTGTGGGCCAGCTTGATAACATCAGGCTGGATCTAATGTCTGTGTACCCAAAGTTTGATTACTACAGGTGGGAGAGGAGGGGTGACACTGGGTTATCACCCTTGCAGGCCCTACTCAGCCAGAGTTGCTTTCTACTTGCATCAGGTCTTATTCCTCTTTTCCATACTATTCTGATTCCTTTATAAAAGTGTCATTAAATTGCAATTTAACTTATTGATTTATTATTAAAATAGTTAAGTAGAAATTACCTCAACAAACATTATTTTGGAACAGCATATTCAACTCACTACCTCTTATGCAGTGTAGTAACAATCTGAACTCAGTGTAGATGTACCCAGAATCCATTTCTTGAGAGGCCTGATCATTTGAAATAATGGAGGAGATGACATCCACTTTTAAAAGTTCCTGTACCTTTAAATTTTGCAAACCTTCACCATTAGAGGTCAGCAACACTTAGGGAAAGATAGGAAGAGAGTGACTTGGTGGACAGAATAACAGGGAGTTTTCCTACTAGTTTTACAGAGGAAGGAAAGTGTGAGATTAAAAAGTGATGAGTTTCTACCTATGATCAAGCTACCTAAAGAATTAAGAGAGTATAATTAGAATGCTCTGCACAAAGTTTGGAGTGATAGTACTGAGCCGTGAGAGAGAGAGTTGCATAAATACAGTATTGAATTTTTATATATTAATTTCCATATTTATGATATATAGAAGCATTATGAAAAGTAGTTACTAACCTAGTAGTAGTAAGAGCTAAACTTTGGTTCCATTGAAATCATTGACTGTTTTGTCATTGACTGCAAGAGGATCAGGATTTGGCCCTAAGTGCTTTGCAAAGTTAAACAAATGTGTGGGCATTTTATTTTGATTTTTTTTTACATGAAGGATTGAATGCCCTAAAGGCTTTTTAAAATTTCATTATTCCAGACACGTCAGCAATAATCAGAACCCATCAAGAACAAAACAAAACAAAACAACCCCTTTCTTTAAACCATCCTATCTGTAAATTCAACCTTAATTATTGTCACACTACGAAGCTTTAATACAAATGCACCAAGAATGCTTTGATTCAGATAAATTAATTGCATTAGAATAATGAGATCTTAAGCCTAATTTCTCACTTTGAGAGCTATAAAATGTTGGAACAATCTCAAGTGACTCAGTAACACTGCTCCATAAAAATTTGGGCAAGCCTGTCAGACAGCCTTGGCTAATTTTTTGTTGGAATTATGTTTTGCCTGACAATCCAGTTGTCAGAGATCTACAGAGGAGTCAATACCTTAGCTACTATACAGTTTCTTGGGAGTACCTTAGCATTTACAGTGGAGTCCAGATTAACCGACACATGGTAATCCGACACTCCGCTTTATCCGACCCACCAGCTCCTGGGAGCTGGAGAGTCGGATACAGCACGGGCCGGGAGAACTTGCTGCCCTGTCGCTCTCTAGGAGCAGCTGCTGCCGCTCCTGCTGGGGACGAAGCGGCCCCGGCAGGAGTGGCAGCAGCTTCTCCTAGAGAGCAACAGAACAGCTAATGCCACTCCTGCCGGGGACATCCCCTGAAAGAGCGGCATCAGCTGTTCCCTTGCTCTCTTGGAGCAGCTGCTGCTGCTCCTGCCTGGAAATGTCCCGGCAGGAGCAGCAGCAGCTGCTCCTAGAGAGCAACAGAACAGCTAAGGCTGCTCTGCCAGGGATGCTTCGTCCTGGCAGGAGCGGTGTCAGCTGTTCCGTTGCTCTCTACAGTAGAGTCCGTATCATCCAACATATTCAGTAATCCGACCATGTGTCGGTCCCGTTTAGGTCAGATGTTAGGGACTCTACTCTACTAGGCTCTGGTCTTAGACTTTCACCAGGTTGACTCACATGGCTTAGAGAGATTGGGCCTATAGGGTACTGCATCCCTCTTTCTTATTGTGTGTTCCCAACATCAATTCTAAATGAGATTCCTGTTTAGAGACTTTTACCCCAGTGCAACTAGTAAGTATTTGCAATGAGGTGGGGCAGTTTTTCAAAAAAAGCCAACATTTATTAGTCAATTGAGTACAGAGTCTGTATATCCTTAGTAAGCATGGAAGAGCAAAGCTTATGGCTTGATCCACACTTAGAAGTTAGGTTGATATAGCTTGGCCAGAGTGTGAATAAAGCATGCCCTACTGACATAGCTATGCAGAGCTCGTCCTCAGTGCAAGTGCAGCTATGTCAATGGAAGCTAACTTCATTTGGGGAGGTGGTATTCCTATAAAACCCCTTGCATTGTAGGCTGTATGCACAGGGTATGTCTAGACTACATGGCTCCATCGACAGAGCCATGTAAATTTGTTTACTAGGCAAAGGGAAATGAAGCGGTAATTTAAATAATCGCCGCTTCATTTAAATTAAAATGGCTGCCGCGCTGTGCCGATCAGCTGTTTGTCGGCACAGTGCTGTAGTCTGGATGCTCCGCGGTCGACATCAAAGACATTTGTTGACCTCTCCAGTAAACCTCATCCCACGAGGCATAACGGGGATGTCGACAAATGCCTTTGATGTCGACTGCAGAGCATCCAGACTACAGTGCTGTGCTGCCAAACAGCTGATCGGCACAGCGCGGCAGCCATTTTAATTTAAATGAAGTGGCAATTATTTAAATCGCCGCTTCATTTCCCTTTGCCTACAACCCTAATCTACATGGCTCCGTCGACGGAGCCATGTAGTCTAGACATACCCACACTGTGGGGTTATGCCAGTGTAGTTACACCAACATAACTATGTCCATGTAATCACCCTATAGCATAGGTGCCAGTTCTGTGGGTTCACCGGTACTGGAGAACCAAAAGGATAAAAACTGTGGTTACTAAGCGCCCACTGGCAGCCCCGTATCAGCTCACCTTCCCTTCCAGAGCCGCCTGCCCACTGGTGGGCTCTGTCAATCAGCACCTTTCTCTCCCTCTCCATTCCTTCTGCCCACCACAATTAGCTGCTTTGTGGTGTGTGAGAGACTTGGGACGGGGGGAGGGGGAGGAGCAGCACACTTGGGGAGGGGCAGAACAGGGCAAGAAGAGGGTGGCTGTAGTGCCTTTGGGAACAGGGTGGAGTGTGTGTGGGGGGGGGAGGAGGGGCTGAGGAAGAGCTGGGGTAAAATACCCTCCTCCCCAGCACATTGGCAAGTCAGTGTCTGTGTACCATAGTATATACAGAGCCTAAGACAGAGTCTATATCAGCAGAGTAACTTCCCCAATATTCCATATTCTGGAATCTGCTTGTCTTTCCTTCCTTCCCTCCTTTGTTCCTTCCTGACTGGAAAGAACCTCAATAGCTCATCAAGTCCAATCCCCTGCACTCATGGCAGGACCAAGCACCATCTAGCCCAGGGGTGGGCAATAATTTTCACAGGGTGAAAACTCATATGAAATTTGGTACATGGTCAAGGGCTGGCTCCACCCTCAAAAAGGACGGAGTCTTGAGTGAAAGGGGCTAGGGACTAGCATGCTGCCAGAATTGTCTGGGGCAGAGACTTTGAATTAAAAACACAGCAAAGGGCTTGCATCTCCTGGTCCTGCCACTACTATGTCACTTGGCAGCTGCCTGAGGTTGCTGCAGCTATTTAAAAGGCTCAAGACTCAACCTCTGCCAGGATAGCACCATGACCCGGAGCTGAGAGCCATTTAAATAGGATCCTGTTGTCATGGCCACAGCCTGGAAATTTGTAGCACAGACCGTAGGATATAAATAGAAAGCAGCCAGATGGAGTTCATTGGCCAGATCAAAGTGTTAGGTGGGCCAGATCTTGCCCCCTGGCAGCATCTTGCCCAGCCCTGATCTAGCCCATCCCTGGTCTGCTCTCTGTGTGCCCCTTAAAACCCAGCATCCACATCTTGGCTTCTTTCTCCAGTTGTTGGGGGTTTTCTATTAATAACTTGTTGGTGGCTGCTAGTCATTTAAGTGACCCAGTTGTTGGATCTTCCATTCATATGTATTGATTCCATTCACGTTTTGATGATGCATTTGGGTACAATCTAGACAGATCTATTGGTTACATGATGTTCAGCTGTGCCTTCTTTCCTTTGTCTCCAAAGTAGAATTTAAACCCTCCACATTCAATGGATAGCAATACAAAGAGAGTGGGTAAACTGATCAGACATTTTATTAAATAAATATCTTACAAAAACACCCCCCCACACCCTAACAGTGGGTTATAATTCCAGCATAGAATATATGTTTACACAGCCACTTCAATAAGAGCGCACAGAGGTGTAGAGAGGGTGTTATGAGCCCAGGGGCAAAGGCAAAATTTGCACCTCTCCCCGCCGCTGCCGTCACATGGCGGGTCCCCAAACCTGGTGCATGGCTGAGCCCGATCCTGGGAGGAGAGTGAGGGAGCTTGTACCGCGGCTTCCCCCGCCCTCTCCAATTTGTGGCTGGGCCCTTGCACAATGGAGATGGAGGAGGGTCCGGCCGGGGATGGAGAGGCGGGGAGGAGGTTCCAGCCAGTGGCGGCGGGCGGAGGAGGAGCAGGTGAGCCAAGGGATGACGGGGGAGTGGAAGGGGACTAAGTTGGTGCCCCCCTAGCGTGGCACCTGGGCACTAGCTCAGGGGGCATGTGTGGTTTTCTTTGTCATACAGCTCTTTCTTGCATCACAAAGGCTATGGCTGCTTTACAGAGCTTACAGTATTGTAACTGCACCAATGGGCTGTAGCATTGCTAGTGCAGAGACACTCTTGGTTTGAGAGAGTTCTCCAGTTGGCATAATTATTCCAGCCATAATTACTCCAGGGTGCACCTATGCTTGCAAATTGTGCTGCTTATTTTGAGGTAATTTTGAAATAAAGCGCTATTCCATAAGTCCCATAACCAGGGTTACAGGGATGCTGGAAAAGCACACCTGTTATTTCAAAATATATTTAGAAATAATGAGTGTGTTTATAGATGTGGAATAGCTATTTCAGGATACTTTTGGTATCCCAAAATAGCATCGCAGTCTAGACATAGTCCCACAGACAAAGGTAGATTTATCTGTGGGAGAAGATCTTCCCACCAACATAGCTGAATCCACACCAGTGGCTAGGTCAGCTTGACTTATTTACACTTCTAAAAGTGAACTGTAGTGTGTATATAACTTGAATATAATTGTGGAATGCAGGTTAAAGGAAGTTATTGAGAGTCAGAATTATAGGATATTTTTCTAGCTCTAACATTAATCAGCTGCGTGATATTAAGTAAGTGACTTTTTAGTTTAAAGTGAATTTTTAAAAATGTGCTAATTTTGCATGCTCCAATTTTTGAGTATCCAACCTGAAGCATCTATGATCTGATTTTCAGAGCTGCTGAATACTCACAACTCCAGTTGACTTAATTTTCAATCCTAGTATCTAGCTGTCTTCATGTCTCTGCTGATATTTTCTGCTGTTTTCAACTATCTCTTTACTTAGCATAATAGGGATCTCTGAAACCAAACTGGTTACTATGGTTATATGTTATTTGCTGTAGTTGAAATAAAATAGTAGAGTGCATTTTAGGCTGACCTGCCTTTGTAGCTGTTTTTGAAGGATCTTTTAATCGTACGCACTTTTGATTCAAAAAGAGGCAATTGCTCCCTCTCTTACTGTTTTCCAGTCAGTAAAGTGGGAGTAATACTTCCCTCTCTCTCAAGATATTATGGATCTTAAGAGATGATTTTAAGGCAATTTAAGATCCATGTAAGAAAGACTTGAAACAAGTGTGCAATATTGTTACTTTTTTCATAGGTGAGGTGGCCTAAAGGTAAAGATATATGCAGAGATATTGTGCAGCAGTGCTGTTTCAACAACAGCGTGACTGGGAGAGAAACACACAAACATATAGCAGCAAAGAGAAATAATAATGAAAAGTCACCCACACCATTATGTTAAATAAAAAGTGACTGCCAAAAATTAATCACTTGCTTCTTTGTATGGCTTAATTGAAGCAAAAAGTTGCAATTCACTAAGGTCTCAATTCAGCACAGTGTTTATGAACTGACAAATAATATTCATCTTGAAGGCTATGAATGCTATACCCTGGAAAGCCACAGATTGCTGTGTCCTTCTGTAATGATTAAATCTCCTGGATTAGTTGTTGTGGTATACATTTTACTGGGCCACCTGCCACTAAATTCAAATCTTTTATTCTCCAGGACCTCATTCCAATGCCCATCAAAGTCAGTGGGACTTTGAGTGTTGAATTGACCCATGTATGGCTCATGGGATGAAGCTTGATGGCACTGAAATTGAATGTGGTTGTTCTTTCTTTAACAACTGGAGCAGATTATGTGTTTCCTTGAGCTATAGTTGGCTGGCACATACATACATGTTACCACTGTGTAACATGAGTGCTTGGACAACATTGATGCCAAATGCACTCTTTTAACACATATTCCAGTTTGAAAATGTTATCTTGATGACTCTAACCAATTGCGGGATTCATGTAAATGTTAACTTAAGTTACTAATGTTATTTAAACAGACATTAAAATCCATGTTGTGCATTTTAGAAATTAGAACAGTGGATAATAATAATGGAAAAAGGTCTGGCTGATTTTTTCTTGGAAACATGTGAGGCATGCCATTGCATTAACTCTGTTGAGAGAACTTTAGACTGAAGGTGTAAAGGTCTGTGATTACATTCCAGGTTCATTCCACAACTCATTTTACTTCAGAAATTTTGTAGCAATGAACTGTGACCAAAGAGAGAGGGAAGAAAAAGACTGGTGAGCAAGTGCTAAAACTATGCATTCAATATAAATGTTCACTTCCAAGTTTTTTCATAGTGCATGAAATGTTACATTGGCTCTCAGCAAAAATCTCATTTAGAGTTGTTGAATCTTTGCATACCGTTATATATATATATATATATATATATATGAGGAAATATATGATCTCCATAATTAGTTAGGCATCATATGATCATATGTACTATTGAGGAATTCTGCTTTTATGTCTTCAAGCATCTTTTCCCTATAAAACGCCAAATTATGACATTGTGAGCTTTGAGATCTGAGACTGTGGAGTACCTCTGCCACTCCAGTGGGGTACCACCTAAAAATGATTTTGCATTGAGGGGGATCTCCTTTTAGCAAGGCCTAGTTTGGCTCCATTAACTATTGCAAGTGGGTAGTCTACACTCTGAACTAGGGGTATGAATCCAAGCTCAAGGAGACATCCTGGCACTAGTTCTCATTGAGTTAGTGCAGCGTGTAGTCACTGCAGCATGAGCAGCTGGAAGGGCTAGCCACTCCAAATATGTGTTCGGGCCTTGTCGAGATTGATAGATTGATAGAACTATAATCCTTAAATAGGAGATGTTATTAACGAAAACAACTACAGCTCCAGACAGACATTTTTTTGAATAGCTTAAGTCCCTGTTCTGCTTGTTTTGTTGACCAAGGACCACACATAGAGGCTGCGTCTACACTGGCATGATTTTGCGCAAATACTTTTAATGGAAAAGTTTTTCCGTTAAAAGCATTTGTGCAAGAGAGTGTCTACACTGGCATGTGCTTTTGCGCAAAAGCATCTGTGCCAGTGTAGACGCTCTCTTGCGCAAGAAAGCGCCGATGGTGCAGATAAAGGAGGTTAAACTATTTGCCTTGGTTAAAATGGAAGCACTCTGGCTTAATATTTATGCAAACTGAGGAGTCTTCTGATGTTAGCATTTGATTTCATCTCCTCATTCCACTGAGGGAAAACGTTGCAAACTCACCTTTGTTTTTAGAACAAGGAAAAGAGCCATAGTCATGAACTTAGTTGTTCAGTCAGTCAGTAAAACAAAAGCTGTGTGTTGCTTTACAGTCAACTACTAGCAGATCTACCCGGTGCTGCCTAGGTCCTGCCGGGGGAGGCAAGGAGATCATGCAGGCCTCCCATGGGTGTGCCCTGGGCTGGCCTGGAGTCAGAGGAGGAGGAGTGGCCCAGTGCTTAGTGGAGGGAGGGGGGGCAGTTTATGGACAGAGAAATCCCCCTTGGGCCATCACTCTCAGGGTCCAGCCCAGGAGGTCGGTGTGGGGGGACAGGAATACCATGCAGGCCTCCCTTGCCAGTGTTTTCCAGGCCCAGGGGCGGGGGCAGGAAGCAGGCAGGGGGGCAGTACGGGCCTTCCCCACCAGCATTTCCTGATCTGTGAGGGGAGAATGGGAAGTTACACAGACTGGCACACAGTGGTCATGCTGGGTAGCCCAGCGATACAAGCGGAATGCGGAGGGGCTGCTGGTGGGTTCGGGGGGGGGGGTGACTGGGGCTGGGGTAGCTGGCTCTGGTGGTGCTCCCGGAGGGGTCGTGGCAGAGGGGCAGGGAGGCCACTTATCTGTGGCAGGCAAGATGGCAGAGCCCTATTCGCAGCTAGCCACTCCATGTTTGGTGTAACTGCCCCCATTGGTGCTTCTGCAGAATAGCTCTCTCTCGTGCTTGCTGCTCCCAGTGGTGACTGTGAGGATCAAGTCCCTCCTCTCTCTCCCCCCTCCCTTTCCATGTTATGGAAAACAATCAACTTCCAGGCACATCCCGTTTTCCTGCCTCAACCAAACCCTGACCTTGCTTTGGGTTAGGATAAGAGGAAGCTGCCTACCACATTTAGTGGTCCTAGTTCTTACCATTTAGAATTTCTTGAACAAACAGCCTGTCGATAGGGGTGTAAAGGGGGCAAGTGCCCTTGGCCCAGTGATTCTGTAAGGCCCCGGGCTCCAGCTGCCGCCACTGCTACTATGGCAGCCAGAGCCCTGGGTCCTTAAATTGCTGCTAGAGCAGTGTGCGGCACACTCTGAGGAGCTGTAAGGGAAGGGAGCAGCATTGTGCGCTCCTGGTGAAGCTGAGGACTTGCTGCCCCTTTATCCCACCCTTTCTGTCTGAGGCCCTGACCTTTCTGGGAACATGGAGCTGTGTCCCTCTCCTCTGCCCAGGGGCCCGGGCTGGCTGTCAGCCCTCCTGCCCTACAGTGCAATTCCTTACACCAGCCTTTGCTGCAGAATGCAGAGAGGTACTCTTCCTGAATGCTTTCTGCTACTTTGCCTTGCTGATCCCTATTTTGTAGTGCCTCCAATAATTGCCTCCTAGAGACAGAGCTTGTTGTGGATGTTGTAAGACTGTACTCAGTATGGGAATCAGTAGTGCAAGGCTGAATACAACAAACCTGTGGGAATCGTGCTGCTGTACAAGTTGAAGAAAGTGAGTAAGAGAGAGGGTGGAAAGAAATAACTAATAAGAACAATATTTTTCTGAGCAAATATTTCCATTTCAGGTGGTGTTAAAAATAGGGTTGCCAGGTGTCCAGTTTTGAACTGAACAGTCTAGTACTTGAACTTTCTGTTTGGGAAACAAACTGAGAAAATATAAATGTCTGGTATTTTCTAAATAAGATGTAATGTAGATTGTGATGTAATGTCAAGTGTGTTTGGTATTTTTGTTGAAACCATCTGGCAACCCTAGTTAAAAAGCCCAAGAGTGAAGGAAAACTGACTGTAAAGTTTTAGAAATCCCTAGAAATGCATGACCGGGATGACATTTTTATTAGAAGCAGAATAATGAAGGTCACAGTGCTACATTGACTTGTTTTGTTTTTAAAATGCAATTATACAGACCTCAAAAAACAAAGTTACCAAAAGGGAAAATGTCCCATTTGGACATCTTCTTTACATTCAGCTTTTCAAACCCAAGATTAATTGTGTTTGACCCCAATCAAGGACCCCTACGATGTTCAGCCCTTTTTAGTACAACAAAAAAGGTCACTGTCAAGTGCTTCCATAGTTTTTAAATTATTGTCTAACTAGTTGTCTTAGAATTTTGACAGCTGCATTTTTCGTCTACTGATTTTATCTTTGTCATTTGAAAACCATTATCTTACTTTCTTGTCTGTGGCAAGGAGAAAAAGACAGTATGGATCTCCTGGGCTTACTGCTTTGTTTTCATTCCAGCCATACATGGTTTGCTTCCTTGTTCTTTAATAATATACAAAAAACAAAAATGGTCAGCCGACTAAGGCAATAGCTATCTTTGCCGAGCTCTAGCACTGGGATTCACATGGTTCTTTAACAGCAGACTATTATTGTTTTCTTCTAGATCAAGTGCTGGTATAAACTGAGGTCCTCAGTCTACACACACTTATGCACAATCTTAACATCTTGTGAATACTCCTGGTGGAGTAAATATAACTTTACAGAACCAGGGTATAATTTATTAATTTTGATTCCTAATACCAACAGCAAGGCATCCATCCAAAGGCTGTGGGCACCATATCATCTCTGAAAATTGTTTTAAGTGTTGTACAACAGTTTTGCATCGAAGCAAACAAAACCCATCATAGTTAGATTCAACTTTTAAAACACACAACAAATAAACAAAAAACCTCAAGCTATATTCCAATAAACAAAGCAATGATGCAAACCCTACTCCATCCTTTGCATAGTTCCCCACCTTACCCTCAACATACTCAAAGTCTTAGAGGGCAGGAAAGATGGGCCTTCCAGGATTCCCTGGAGATCATCAAGCTTGCTATATTTCAGGTCAGGTATAAAGAGATTTCTGAGGAGAATGCATGGCTGCTGGTTCCTTCTCTTATAGCAAGGGGGATATAGTCTGAGTGCTATAGTTGTTGCAGTATTGTACAAATGGTGAGAGATGGAAATTCCTTTAAGAGCCCGTGTTGACAGAAAAAATTGTTCACCTAATCCAGCTGACTGAAATTCTTTTAGAAAATATTTTGTATTGTTATATACAGGCAGTCCCCGACTTACGCGGATCCGACTTATGTCGGATCCGCACTTACAAACAGGGCTTTCTCGCCCCGGAGGTCGAGGTAGCGGATTGCTACCTGCGAGCTCCAGGGCGAGAAAGCCCCGTTCGTAAGCTGCTCCGGTGCCCCTGGTCTGCTGGAGACCGTCTCCAGCAGACCAGGGGCACCGGGCGGGTTCCTGCGCTTCTGAGGCTTTGCCAGAGCAAAGCCTCAGAAGCACGGGAACCGCCGCTGCTGCCGCTTGAGACCCGGTGCCTGTGGTCTGCTGGGAACCGTCCCCAGCAGACCACAGGCACCGGGACTCAAGCGGCAGCAGCGGGCAGGTTCCCGTGCTTCTGAGGCTTTGCCAGAGCAAAGCCTCAGAGGCGCGGCACCCCGCTGCCGCTGCTGCTCTGCTCCCCGTGTCCCTGGTCTGCTGGGGGGGGGGCGCGGATAGTGTGCCCCCCCCAGCAGACCAGGCTTTTGTTTTGCACCCTGGAGCAGAGCAGCTGGGGTGCTGCAGATTGGTCCTGCAGCACCCGCTCTGGGCACTACTGGACCAACCCGGCAGCACCCCAGCTGCTCTGCCCCAGGTCCTGATTCAGCCGCTGCTGGTCAGTTTCAGCAGTGGCTGAATCAGGACGCCTGGGGCAGAGCAGCTGGGGTGCTGCTGGGTTGGTCCAGTAGCGCCGAGGAGCGGTGCTACTGGAGCAACCCAGCAGCACCCCAGCTGCTCTGCCCCAGGCGTCCCCAAGTCAGCCGCTGCTGAAACTGACCAGCGCTGACTACAGGAAGCCCGAGGCAGAGTTGCTCTGCCCCAGGCTTCCTGGAATCAGCGCTCATCAGTTTCAGCAGCAGCTGACTTGGGGAAGCTTCGGGTTCTTAAGTTGAATCTGTATGTAAGTCAGAACTGGCGGTCAGTTTCAGCAGCGGCTGAATCTGGACGCCAGTTCCGACTTACATACAGATTCAACTTAAGAACAAACCTACAGTCCCTATCTTGTACGTAACCCGGGGACTGCCTGTGGTATCATACATTATAAATCAATAACATGGCAAAAAGGGAAACTAATATGCAGGGTCACCATTGAATTTATTTGTATTTCATATAGAACTATTGGTTAATCACAATTAACTTGCACGATTAACTCTAAAAATTGTGATTTTAAAAAATTAATTGCAATGAATCAGTTTTAATTGCACCATTAAACAATAGAATACCAATTGAAATTTGAGTATTTTTTATGTTTTTCTATATTTTCAAATTTCTACATTTTCAATTACAGCACAGAATTCAAAGTGTACAATGCTCAATTTATATTATTTTTATTACAAATATTTGCACTGCAGAAATAACAAAAGCAATACTATTTTTCAGTTCACTCCAATAAGTGCTGTAGTGTAATCTCTTTATTTTGAAAGTGCAATTTACAAATATAGATTATGTTGTTACATAAGTGAACTCCAAAAAAAAACAATGAAAATTTTGGAGTCTACGAGTCTATTCAGTCTTACTTTTTATTCAGCCAACCACTAAGACAGACAGGTTTGTTTACAAGGAGAGAATGCTGCCACCCAGCATTTGCATGCTCACAGCACCATAACTTAGGACACCACTGGGACAGCAGGTAAGTGTGGGTTGGAGCCCACATCTTACCTGGTGTCTCGGATGTGCCCAAAATTTTCGGGTGCTCTACATAGCCCCATATTCTATGTATGCATATGGATGGCCTTTCATTATTGCCAACCGTATTTCAGTGAAATAGTTATTTTAGAGGCTTTTTTAAATAAGTGTGCTTCAAGTAAAACTGTGATCACTTGTTTTGAAATAGAGAAAAAGAAATATCAACTTGACCTTGTTTTGAAATGTGAGTCTTCTCATATAATATATACGAAAGGAGTTTGTTATCAATAATAAAAACAGTGCAACAGGGTAGTGGATTTCCTTCGAAATAGCTTGATTCAGGTACAGGGGTGCAATTAAAATACCCAGAATTACAGTTTAAAAAAAGTCAGACAGAACTTCCTACAGAGAAATGCTAGAGTACGGAATTACAATTTTAAGGCCCTGGCCCTGAACTGGAATGAAATAACTCAGACCCCTGCACATATGAGGGGTTCCTTTTTACATCAGTTAGATTCTCCCTGAGTGCTCCTGCGCTGCTGCTGAATAGTTGGCCCAAGGGGGCTGCATGGGAGTAACTGAGTACAATTCGTCCGAACACATTTTGCAGAGATTGTGTTCTTTTACCACCTGAACTAATTATTACACTGGCTCAATTAGCCAAAAAGATTAGTTACCATAATAAAGCAATGTTTTTAATCACAGGTCATATATCAATGAATGAAAACATGGTATGAGTCCTTGCCTAATTAAGGTTCTTCAATTAGGGCTAAATTCTTCTTTCAGATTCACATAGAGGAATTCTTTTCTAATTGTCTGGCTATACTGAAAGAAAGACAAGAGACATTTGACATGCTTTTAATCAAGTCGCCACTTTATTATTAGGTGTCTGGGACTACCTCACAGATAAATGTGTACAGTTCTGGTAACCCCACGTCTGTTCTGTACTGTATTTACCTGGTGGGTTTTTATCAGCTCCCTGTCAAGGTCCCCTCAGCAAATGTATTGCCAGGACCTTACAATAACTGGGGAGGAGGGCTTCTAGAGGAACTCACTTCTGATTATTTACTCTACGCTTATGAAATGTATATCAAAATAGACAGATCATAATATTTTCAGGCAGATGAAATCTACTATACATATTTAAGAGCAGAAATTTCCCTCTCCTCTTTCAGGAAAATCATGCAGTGTACTTTGTGGTATGCTTAAAAATGGCTTGTTTTATCTTTGTTGCATTCTGAAGGATCTTCCAGGTGGATGTCTTGTTTAGCAACGTTTGCCTTTTATGTCCTAACAGAGAGGTGCTTCAAAAAGCATGGGTAATGTCTATTCTGCAGAAAGCTAGATCAGCTGAAAACTCAAAGAAATGTCAATTTGCTGTTTAGCTTTGTTTAAAACGTGCAATTAAAATGTAAAGCTTTATTTGTAGAGAAGAAACAGAAGACACAGTGACTTTTACATTTACAAAGGAATATCTCAGAAGTAATGGGCTTAAAGCTTTTATGATAGGTTAGACTAACAGACGAGCCAGTTTATTATTTGTATTGCAGTATTGCCTAGAAACCCTAATTATGGACCAGGACTGCATAGTACTAGGTGCAGAACCAAGAGAACACAAAGGTAATCCCTGCTACAAAGAGCTTACAGTCTAAATATATGACCACAAGTGGATACACATAGAGAAGAGAGTATCAGGAAAATAAAGAGACCATATGTAGTTGGTTTTCTCCTTGGTTGAAGGCACAAACAGTGTGATCATAAGAGAGAGACAGAGGGTGCCAAAGGTTGTGAGGTTAGGAGTATAAGCAATACATAATTTTTTTTCTTTTGTGATGTAGGAAGAAACTTGAGTGTAAGTGCATATGAAATCTCAGAGGGTATGTCTACACAGCAAAGTTATTTCGAAATAAGAGCCATTATTTTGAAATAACTTTCCTAGTGTCTACATAAGCCAACTGCTTATTTTGAAATTGGTAAACCTCATTCCATGAGGAATAATGCCAATTTTGAACCTCATTCCATGAGGAATAATGCCAATCTACACTGAACCCTTAGCTCGAAATAAGCTATGCAATTTGTGCTATACAAATTGCATAGCTTATTTCGAGTACATTTCATAATAGCTTATTTCGTAATTTGGTGCTATCTACTCAGCACCAGATTTTGAAATAAACTGCTGTTCCAAAACATCCCTTATCCCTCATGGAATGAGATTCATAGGGACATCAGAATAGCGAGTCTGTTATATTTTGAAATAACAGGCTTGCTTAAAAGATGCGGAATAGCTGTTTCGGGATACCAGAAGTATCTTGAAATAGCGCCGCTGTCTAGATGTACCCAGAGTGAACAAAGAAGCTTCTTGATATTGGGGATGAGGGTCAGTGTTCCCCTTAAGCTGAGCGGCAGCACTTTAGTAAAACCACGATAACAAATGTACCACATTTAATCTAGGTAACAGCAGTATTGTATTACATAGTTTAGGGTAAATTTTTCTGAAAGAAGGAGAGAAATTTTACCAAGAGGTCAAGATTATTTGGGTCAGTGTAGGAAGCAGAATATCTCTCTCTCCTCGCCCCCTCCCCCAGGCTTGTGGTTCAATATACAATGCATGCATTGTTGGCTACAGTGCTCAAGTATCACTAGAATCAGTAAAAATAATGTATATGAAAATATTGTTCAGGTTCCTTTTGTCATTTCATCACTCTGGCAGGCCATTTACTTTTATTCAGCTTTATATCATCCATAAGAAGATTAAATTCTGCTTGTTTTGTTATATTACAAGGCTTATTCTAATACTGTAGCTCCTAGACATCTTTCATGAGAGAGAGACAGCAATGACAACAGGCTTGAGAGTGCTAAAAACTGAGTAAATTTAGCCTGTGGTTGCTGGTTCTGTCACATTCATCTTTTATCTGAGTTCATCCTCGGTAGCATTTGATAACCTATGAGCAGGTTACCAAAGACCTGATTTTTCAGAGGTACTTAGTACCTGTTCTTCCCATTGACTTCAAGTTGGAGTTGCTCAGTGTCTCTGAAAATCAGTCCGGAAAGCCTGACTGTGAGGTACTGAGCTCCCTCCGATGCCAGAAGGTTTGAACTTGTGAGGTATTATTACTGGTTCTGATACTTGTTCTGATTAAAAAATGTCTCTTTTACCATTACACACACACATGGTAATGACTAGTTACCATTCATCTCTTCCTCATCTCTTCCTCTGCCCTTTCATCAGTGCAAGTCACTTACTGGAATAACTTAATTTCCTCTTAAATTCTGCAATAGTCATTACCTTTTTACCTTGCATTCACAATTCTTCACTTTGTTTCATCAGTGTATCCAGGAACAGTCTCCTCATAGTAATCATAGATAAACCATACTAATCAGACGGTTCAGGGCAACCATCTCCTTTATCACCTATTTTCTTACTTCTAGACATTACTGGGATTCTCATCTTAAGTTTTAAAATTTTCTATAGTAGTCCAGTACAGGATAATTTATAGAAGCAGTATACACGAGCACACAATTCAGTTTCACAGAGGGAAAATGTTTCCCTTTCCAGCAGTTTAAATATGCAGGACAAATCATTCTCTTCTAACTATAATCCAGATTTCTTGTCAGTTACAGTACAACCAACTTTTGGTTTTTATTATTCTACTCTTCATAAATTGATTTTTCTAGAGTTGTCACATGGTGTCCTAGTCCACAGTTTCATCCTACAGATTCTAATGTCATTAAGAGCAATATAAACCCAGAGAAATTTCTTTGAGTTCCATAGAATAAGTCTGGATTTTTAACAGAGTAAATGGCCTGTCATCTTTACTAGTACTCTTCTGAGTCTATGAGGTAAGTCAAGGTAGTAGAATATGGCTATTGGTTTTGAACACAGTCATGAATGTATAACAGTGCTTTCCAATCTAGCTGTTCAGAATGCTTCTCTTTGCAATTGTGAGCACTATTTGTAATATCTTATGAAAAAGTAGGCTTCTTTGCTCTCAGGTTCAGTGATGTTGTATTACCTAGGAAGCACAGTACTGGAGAGAATTCTGTGTCCACAAACAAGTATTGTCTCATGAAAAGAATTTGTCAGATTACCAAATGTGGCAGCAACTAAATCTTAACACCCTCTTATGTCACATTGCAAAGTTGTATTGTTTCAGGCATTTGATGTCCACAAAGAGAGACGTATATTTTTTCTTTACATATTACATGTACAATATACAGAATAATCGGTAAGCTTCAGTACTCATTTATACTGTGAATCATGATTACTAATAACACAGACTTAACACCAATCAAAATATTAACACCTTTTGAGTTTGGTGTGTCAGCGTCCCATCTATTTTTTTGTAGGAAGCCTCTTATAATAAATTAATCAAATGCTTTATAAGTTGTGTTGATTTAACAGTGTCTAAGGGTGTGTCTAGACTACTGAGTTTTGTCGACAAAAGTGGACTTTTGTCAACAAAACCATACCAGCGTCTACACTACCACTGAGTTCTGTCGACATAACGTCGACAGAACTCAGCAGTTTTGTCGACGCTGGTAAACCTCATTTTACGAGGCATAACACCTTCTGTCGACAGAGTTCTGTCGACAGAAGGTGTTATTGCCTGTAGGGTTGCGTCTAGACTACAGGGTTCTGTCGACAAAGCAGCTTGCTTTGTCGACAGAACTCAATGTGTCTGGACGCTCTTTGTCGACAGAAGTTTTGTCGACAGATACTGTCGACAAAACTTCTGTCGACAAAACCCGGTAGTCTAGACGTACCCCTAGTGAGAAGTCAGTTCTCATTTTATAGGTGATCTAATTGATTTTGATGTCATGTGTCTGACTTGTAGATTTTTTTAGAAAATTATGTTTTGGGTATTTTTTATTTCACTTATAACTGCCGTATTTAGAAATATATTTACCATAAGCAAATCATTGATTTCTTTCAAGAGGTGTTTCCTAGACTGTACATGTCTTTTTTTTTATTGTATTTTTTACAGGAAGTAAGCTCCGGTTTATCTCTACTTGTTGCTGCTGGCTTCTCCCCTCCCCATTTATATGCAATTTGAAAAGCTTGTTCTTAATTTAAAATGTCTTCCAGATTTTTTTCCCAGTATTTTGTTTGTCAAATGATCCAAAGGAAAAAAACTGTCTTGAAACATTATTTCCAGATTTGAGCCAGTTTAGAAGAATGCAGTTCCTCAGATATCTACACACATGACATGTGCATTGTTGTTCTATTGCCATATTAGGGGAAATAACATTCCTTTATCCTTTTCTTTAACAAAGTTATTCAAGATTTTGTTTTTGTCCCATTTTTTAACCAAAATATGCTTGGCATTGCACAAACACATAGGTAGATAGTATCTTGGCCCAAGCTTTGTGTTTTGTTAGACTCAAATTTAAAGGGCCCGGTTTGCGATCCTGGTACTGGTAGTATCTTATTCAGAAGTCAAACTGAAATTAGTAGACTAGTATCTCTTCATCCCAACTTTCCTTGTTTTCTATAGTCAGATGGGGTCCAATTAATGTGATATGCTTTCACTTTACATGCCATGAAAGTTGTAACATCCCCTTATAAAATGTAGGGCTGGAAGGAACTTTGAGAAGTCCTTCCCTATGTAAGTAAGGATCATGTAAACCTAAATCATTCCTGACAGCAGTTTGCTCAACCTATTCTTAAAAATTTCCAACAATGGGGATTCCAAAACCTCCCTTGAAATCCATTTCCAGAGCTTAGTTGTCATTGTAGTTAGAAAGTTTTTCCTAATATCTAACTTTAAATCTCCCTTGCTGTAGTTAAAGCCCATTACTTCTTGTCCTATCTTTACTAGACATGGAGAACAATTGATCCCAGTTCCCTTTATAATGGCTCTTAATTTATTTGAAGACAGTTATCATGTTCCCATGCCCCAATTTATAGAATCATAGAATTGTAGACTCCTAGGGCTGGAAGAGACCCCAGGAGGTCATCAAATCCAGCCCTTTGCCCAAACCAGGACCAACTCTAACTAAATCATCCCAGCCAGGGCTTTGTCATGCCGGGACTTAAAAACCTCTAGGGTTGGAGATTCCACCATCTCCCTAGGTAACCCATTCCAGTGCTTCACCACCCTCCTAGTGAAATAGTTTTTCCTAATATCCAACCTGGACCTCCCCCCACTGTGACATAAGACCACTGCTCCTTTTTCTGCCATCTGTCATTGCTGAGAACAGCCTCTCTCTATTCTCTTTTTGGAATCTCCCTTCAGGAAGTTGAAGGCTGCTATTAAATCCCCCCTCAATCTTTTCTTCTGCAGACTAAATAAACCCAAATCCTTCAGCCTCTCCTCATAAGTCATGGGCTCCAGCCCCCTAATCATTTTGGTTGCCCTCCACTGGACCCACTCCAGTGCGTCCAAATCCTTTCTATACTGGGGGGCCCAGAACTGGATGCAGTACTCCAGATGTGGCCTTACCAGTGCCCAATTAAGGGGATTAATAACTTCTCTAGCTTCACACTGCTGACTCATATTCAGCTTCTCATCCGCTGTAATCCCCAAGTGTTTTTCTGCCAAACTCCCAGGCATTTTTTCTCTAGTCTAAATATGCCCAGTTTGTTTAACCTGTTGGTCATGTTTTCTAAACTTTTTATCAATTTTATTGCTCTCTTCTGGACTCTTTCCAATTCATCCACCTCTTTCATGCGATGTGGTGTCCAAACTGGACAGTTTCTAGCTGAGGCCTCTCCAGAGGGGAACACTCTGGGACTGCTATCTCTCATGTCAGACTTAGAACATTCATGTTAATACACTTCAAAATGAAATTAGCCTTTTCTGCAATTGCATCATATTGTTGACTCATATGCAATTAGTCATCTGCTGTGACCCCCCTGATCCTTCTCAGCAGAATTACCCCCTAGCCAGTTATTCCCCGTTTTGTATTGTGCATTTGATATTTCCTTCCTAAATTAAGTACTTTGCACTTATCATTATTGAATTTCATCATGTTGAATTTCATCCTGTTGACAAATTTGTCCAATTGGTCAAGGTCATTAGAATTCTTATCCTGTCTTCCAAAATATTTGCATACCCTCTGAACTTGGTGTCATCTGCTAATTTTATAAGCATACTCTCCACTCCATATCCAAGTCATTAATGAAAATACTGAATAGTACCAGATCCAGGACTGACTCCTTCAGGATCACACTAGATATACCCCTCTCACCAAGTTTGACAGCAAACCATTGATAACTACTTTTTGAGTTCATCAGTCGTTTGTCCACTTCACAATGATTTCATCGAGACTGTATTTCCATAGTTTGTCTTTGAAACTGCCATGTTTGCCATAGGACACGAATCAGGGAAGCCACTAAAGGCCCCGTGCTTTTGGGGCTCCTGCGGCTGCCCCAGCCATCCTATGGACAGGAGGAACCCAGGCGATTATGGGGGGACTGGCGTGGCAGCAGCAGGGGTCATCCCTCCACACTCCATGTGGACAGAGGAAGCTGGAGGGCCAGGCAGTGGAGGAGCAGGGCGCAGCGGGCTGGGA